>NW_021319178.1:12096183-12337628 GCF_001605985.2 Dendrobium catenatum | reverse complement strand
TCCTCGTTTCTTTTTGAGTTAAACTAATTCTAAAGTTAAAATTGAGAACCAAATTATTCTAATGTTGATGGTGAATAATGAAACCAAAATTTGTTTTTGTCTTTTTGGAATTTTTGTAGAATAATATATATATATTATATTATATATATATATATATATATATATATATATATATAATATATATATATATTCTTACTTTTTATTTTTTAATTTTATTCTCTTTTCCAAACCCAATCAAAACAAAATCATGTATCATAATGATTATCAACTCAAAACCAAATTGCAAAATGTAAATATTCAAAAGTAATGCAGAAAAATAAAGTGCATAAAATAAATGAACAAATACGCCATAATTTTATGGTGGTTCGGTTAACTTTACCTGCATCAACTTTCCAAATCCTCCTCTCTTAGTTTTGCAATAAATACTTTAGTGTCTCTTTTTTAGCCCCATCAGCAAGGTAGATAAACTGTCACAAAATCACTTTCCACAAATCAGTGTTGCCTACAAAATTGAAATCCCTTTCACCTTCCTTGATATCGTAAAGTTGCTAAATTCCTTTTACCAATCCAGTTCAGTGGATTAGTCAAATCCCTTCACCATAGTGATATAGAGTCTAAATACCTATCACCTTCCTGAGTGACGGAGTAGCCAAATCACTTCCACTAATTCTGGTGTGGTAGAGTAGCGGGTTCTCTTTATCATTAAAGGGGTTTTTCTTTGAAAGCTTCCCTCAAGAAAACTTGGACACATAGAAGAACTCAAGTATAGTTTGCTATAGAAACCCTGTGAAATAATCCTCTCACCTCCCTTGAACCCATAAAGGATCTTTCTCCTCTTTTACAAACTTTTCCCTTTCTCTTCTTAGTTTCAAAGTTTTCTCTCTCAATACTTTCTCACGAAGACATAACTCAATGACTGGCAAATGACACTCTCAAATGAATTAAAAGATGTTTGAAAATTTAGGCTTTTAAGAAATACTAATTTTTTCATCCCATCTTTGTTCGTATAATATAACTTGTATATCATTATAATATGATTATTTTAACTATGCCCATCAGTAATATATGATGAAATAGTACATAATATGTAAGTTAAAAAAAAAAACTTACACTGATGTCCTGCCTGTATAAACATTATTCATCTAGGATGATCATCAATCAAAGCACACACATCATACAGGATGACCCCTTGGTGATTAATTATCATCTATGCACTTCTCGATTCATACAATACAAAGGGTAAATTCTCATAGTATGATGCATAATCACGAATAATTTTGATTTGATATCTTAATCATATGGTTTAAATTAGGCAAGAAATTAATGATGGCATACAGTATGATTGGAATCATCCAGTATGATAAGTTTAATTTTTAAAATTAAAAAACATTACAAATACTACTAACTGCCGGGGGGAGTCTTAATTATAAAATCTAATCTTTTATAGATTTATTTGTAATATCTAGATTAGCTTTTTTAGTTTCAATATTTATATTAATTAATTAATTTTTTAATTACAAATTATTATAATATAATCTAGATTATTTGTATAATGTTTAGAAATAAATTAAAATATTTAGTTTCACCCCTCTCATTGTGTGTGTTGCGATGGTCACTTAAGCTCTTCTTGCCTTTTTACATTGACTAACACAAGAAAATTAAAAATTACAGCTCTTTCAAAATACAATCAAACCTTTACAATCCAATCTTGAGCCCTAACTCTCTGATGATGCTTGATATATGTTGAAACTAAAATTTTAGTACACACAAAAAATATATATGTAATTAAAGAGAAGGAAAAACTAAATTAGTCATCAAATTAAGCTAGGGCTCCCAAATTGTAGCAACTGAGAGGAATTTGATAAGCATGTTTGAATTATCTAAGGCTATTGTTATAAGCATTCTTGAAATAACCTTAACTTATATGAAAGAGATTGGAGAAATTACCTAGGATGTTTGACCTATCTAAATTATTTGACAGTGCTTGACTTGAATCATGTACATGCTATTCTTACTCATCTAAGATTTTCATAGGGTGACAAACTATGAGAGTTTAATCTATCATTTATTTCTTCAAGCTTGGCTGAGAGGTCGGTGATGCATATGCTCTAAATAACATCAACATAAACGAGAATAATTAGGAAACATATTGTATTTATAATCTATTAATCCAAAATAATTTATCCTAATTTTATTTTATTTAATTATTTTTTATTTTAAATTAATTTATTCAATCTCCACCAAAACTTATTTAATTAAGTAGGATAATTATTATAGTTAAAAAAATAATACTAGCACTTTTAAGTAAACATTCTTCCTTATGGGATCGATACTCCACTCTATTATTATAATACTTAATTCGGCATGTATATTTACATATATTTAGTGGGGTTTTTATAATTTTTATTGTTGCAACACAAGAATCCAGATTGAGAATGTGATTTTTGATGATGGCAAAATATTATTATTCTATTAATTTTATTATTTCTCAAAGCATGTAATAGACATTTTCTATTTATTTTTTGTGTGTACTAACATTTTAAGGAAATCATACTCTAGGCTACTGAAGACTGCAATACAGAGTATATTAAGATTTCATGTAATGAAGTTTGTAAATATTTATTTTTTATTTTTTTGAGTCTAAGAGAGTGTGATTGTAATTGGATAATCATGTACATAGATGCAGGGGGAGAGAGTCAAAACTTAAAATTTTAAAACTTATCGTATTGTACGACTTACAATTGTACTGTGCAATTTGCCACATTTTTCCTTCAAAATACAATTAATCAAATCATGGCTTATATTTTTGTATTATTCGTATTGTACGGAGTTAGTTTGTAGAGATGACTAACAGTGTATAAAATCAGGTGCGTACAAATTCATCACAAATAAATTCATTTATTTTTGTATTGTTTATATTATACGAAGTTAGTTTGTACAGATGACTAATAGTATACAAAATTGGGGTTATCCATGTCTATGCTAAACAAAGCATAATTTGTGTTAAGTGTTCGTACTATATGATATTAGTTCATACAGACCACTAACAATGTACGAAATAAGGTTTGTACCATCTTGTACCAGATGAACACATTCAATTTTGATATATTCGTACAGTATAATGTTAGTTCATACAGATAACATATAGTGTACGAAATAAGGATCATACATGATTGTACCTAAATTTTGAACTATTTATACAGATGATCCACGATTGTACTGTATGATTTGAAGTTGGTTCAATTGTAATTTTTAATTTTTGTGGATGATTTTTCTTGTGTTTTCTATATAAGAAGTCCTAAAATTGTCACTCAATACCTTTGCAATGAGTTTCTCTTTTGAGTGGCCATTGAGTGTAAGTGTTTAAGAGAGATTGTGAGAGTGAAGTGTGAGAAATCTAGTGAGGGGGAGTTATGAGGGAGTCACAAGGTTATCCAAAGTGATGATCTCTTTGTCTTCTTCAAATTTCTGCCCATATTCTTTTGAGGCTTTTGTGATAATATCTTCAATATTGTGTCAAGGTACTCTACTTTACCAGGCAGGTGAAAGAGGATGAAGGTTCTCTATCTTCACTTGGAGGGTGAAAAAGGATGAAGGTTTTTTTCCTTCACTAGGGGGTGAAAAAGAATGAAGGTTCTCTACCATCACCAGGAGGGTGAGAAAGGACAAAGGTTCTCTACCTTCACCAGGAGGGTGAAAAGGATGTCGGTACTCTACCACACCAGATTAATAGAAGAGAGTTTATAAGGGCTTCTCCACCTAGCTGTGGGAAAAAATTGAGAGTAAGTTTGATTTAGTATAATACCTAGAAAAGGAGTCTCCATGGAGTGGACATAGGTCTAGTTTGGACTGAACCACTATAAATTTGGTGTTCTTCCATTCACTTTTATTTTTCTATATTTTATTCTTTCACACTTTAAAGTTTTGTGGTTGAAAAATATTTTGAGATAATCATATCTAAACAATTGCATACTCAAGGACCATTGCTAAATTTTATAATCAAATTTTAAAAATCTAAGAATTTTTTTTAATTATCCATTTACCCCCCCCCCCCCCCAACCACTTTTCCCCCCCCCCCCCCACACACACACACCCTCTTAGTTAGCCTTGGGACAGTTCAATAAGGTCTAACAACCTACTTGAAATTTTTAGTGGTAGCAGAGCTATTTTAAAAATTAAGGTTTAGATAACTTTTTGAAAAATGAGCATGGCTAATTTTGGAAACCTGAACACTCTTGAAGGATATTGTATGACTAGACCACCTTAATTTAATAACATTCCTTTCAATTTTTAGAAAACTCGCATGTTTACTTTTCTGCAATCACTTGACTATTGCATGTGGATATCAGTACAGGAAGGTTACATTACACCCACTAGACTTGTTGATGGAATTAGAGTTGAAATATCATTCACTGATTGGACATTCGAAGAGAAAGACTTAGCACAACTAAATATAAAATATTTAAAGAGTTTTTTTGCACATTAAAATCAAAAGACTATATGTGTGTTTCTACATACTAAAGTAGAAAAGAAATATGGGATAAAGTTTGTATAACTTATGAAGGGATAAATGAGGTTAAATAATCTAAGTTGAATATTTTATTACACGACTATGAATTATTTTGCATGAAACTGAATAAGTCAATTTATGATATGTATACATGTTTTTCTCATATTGTTACCTCATTTCATACTTTAGGTAGAGAACTAACTAATTTAGAAAAGGTAATAAAATCCTACATTGTTTACCTACTACCTATGATGCAAAGATAACTACCATAACATAATCAAAAGATCTGAATGTAAATTCTTTTGACAATTTGCTTGGAGCACTGATTACTTATAATAATGAGTGAATCAAAGATAGATTAATGTAGATGACAACTAGAAAGAGAAGAATATTACTTTGAAAGTGGATGATTTGGAAAGTGATCGATTAATGCCTAAGGATGAAGAAGATATTGCAATCATGACTAGGCAATTCAAAAGTTTCCTTAGAAGAAAGAAATGGAGAGTTAGCATTGGAACCAAGGTAAGTTTAATAAGAATGCAAAAATTTCTAATGATGTTATTTGTTATGAATGCAAGAAGCCTACATATATAAAAAATGATTTCTGAAATCTCAAATCTAATCCTAATAAGGGGAAAGTTGAGGAGAAAAATAATGTTATGAAGGGTAAGAGAAGAATGTAAAGAGCTTTCTGGGTTAACTCAGCTTCTGACTCCTCAGAAATAAAAGTAGAAAAGGAATTCATAAACTTATGCTTAATGGAAAATAAACTTGATCATTTAGATCATGAGGAGGTATGTGACTTATCCTACGATGAATTATTTGAAATTTGTGAGAAAATTCATAATACATATAGGAAGTTTAAAAATTACGTGCTAATCTTAACCTCAAGCATTTGAATTTATAAAAAGAATATAAAAATCTTAGGAAAGATCATGAATCCATAGATAGCAACCACTTGCCTTTGTTGGATGAATTTGATGATTTGAATAAGAAGCATGATTCTTTGAAAATATCCTATATTAAACTTGAAAATGATTTTAAGGTGCTTATTCCTGAATCAGATCAAAGAGATCATGAGTTGAAGTTAACAATTTAGTTTTAGAAAGTGCTAACTCACATCTTAAAGAAAAATTAAAAGCTCTTAAGGAAGATAAAATAACTCCCATATTTGAACAATTTTACAAACCAAATCAAATGCATATAATTTAAAAATCTAGGCAAAGATTTTATAAATCACATAGATTGGTAAATCCTTTTCCTGGTGTTAAATATTTTTCATGTGGAATGATGGGCATATTTCCCACACATACACTATTCAGAGTAGACACATTTAGTGTTGAGACCTAAGATGTATAAATCACAGCATATAAAACATGCATCTAGATTATCATTGTCAAGAGAAGAACCAAATTTATTTAGGTTCTTAAGTCTGACATTTTATAATTTTTTAGAAATGCTCTCATAAAAGCTCTCATGAGAGCATTTAGTACCTGGAAAGCAGATGTTCAAAACATTTTACTAGAGATACAACTCAATTCATATTGCTAGAGGCCAGGGCTGGAGGCAAAGTGACACTAGGAGATAATACCACTATGAGAGTGGTTAATATATGTATGATTGATAATAAGAATAATTTTTCATTTAGAATGTTTTATTGGTTGAAGGCTTAAAACATAATTTGGTAAGTATTAGTCAGCTTTCTGATAGAGGTTTTAAAATTAAATTTTTACCTACAAGCTATATTATAAGAAAAAATGGAGTTGATGTTTTGCATGAAAATAGGGTAAATAATGTATGCATGCTTGATTTAAATTATGTTAAATCTTCTAATAATTTTTGTCTTAAAACTATCGCTAATGAATCTTGGTTATGGATGATGGATCTAGTGACCTGTTACGGAGTAAGGTAAAACCCTAGCCATCTTACACTCATCCTTCTCCTGCGTTATTCTTCCTCCTTATGAGCCTAACTTTGTCCTTCGCTAGTTACCACCCCCACTCCATCTGCATGGACCCCTCCCTTTCCCCCCCACAATTTTCTCCCCTTACCTTCCTCTTCAGGTTCGACTTCCCCTAGGGATCTTGACCGTATCTGGTCAAACATCATCACAACCCTTGATACTCCCATTTCTAACATCCTTATTTCTTTCATTGATACCCTTGAGTAAATTGTTCCCTTCAACAAAGAGAAGATCACTATTACTACTATTAATTGGAGTCTATGTCTTGTTGGATATTCCCTAGGTAGATGACCCTTTTATGAATCCCTACTCACTAGTGTTCATAAAGTTTGGAAGCTCAAAGGTAATTTTTAACTTCTTACACTTAGTGATGGATTCTTCCTTTTCAAATTTTTTGCTATGAAAGATTTCGACACGGTTTGGTCGAAAGGGGCTTGGTTCTTCTAAGGAAGACCTTTTATCTTTCAGAAATGGTCTCCGTATTTCCATCTAATCAAAGAAAATTTCTCTTTCATCCCTATTTGGGTCAAAATCCATGATCTACCTCTAGTGTCTTTGAAATCCGAAGCATCTCTAGGATCACCTCAAAAATTGGTATCCCCATAGCAGTTGATGCTCTCCCAACTGCGAAACCTAGGTTAATATATGCCCGTATCTACATCCAAGTTTCTTCTTCCTCTACATACCCTGACTCCATCCCCATTTACCTGAAAGATGAGGTTATAAATCTTCGGGTTCAATATAAGTGCAAACCAAATTTATGCTCCTTTTATCAATCAATCACTCTTTCATCTATAATCTCCTCCTTAAATCCCCCTGCCAGTCAGGCATCCCATCCTATCCTTAGAGGTCATAGCACCTCTCGACAGCTCCACAGAAACAATCACTCCCACCCCCAGCCTCTAAAATTATCTCCAACCATTCCTCCGACACCTCTCCCCACCTCCAATCAGACCGCCCACCAGCCAAACCCCTTCCATCTACATCAATTATCTCCATCAATAACCCCTCCTCCTCCCTTTCTAATCCCATCCATAACTCCTCCATCCCCACTTCCACCTCTTCGACCATATTCATACCTCCACAAATTTCCACTTTCCATAAAATCACCCCACACCCCTCTTCTAACCTTGTTGTTCTTAACCCCTCATTTCCCACCCCTTGCTCCACAGATAATCTTCCATATAACTTAAGCTCCTCCGCCCAGCCCCTACCCAGCAGCACTCCTCTCCCAAACTTAAACTCCCCAACTGAAGATACCTCTGACTCTCCAAACATCTTGCCCTCAACCACTCTGATTCCCAGTAATGTTCCTCTCATAACAAATTTGATTCTCTTCAAAATTTACCTGCTGATCAGAATACAATTTCCTCTTATAACTCTGCTTATTCCATCAATGAATCATCTCATGTGTTTATCTAGAAAACCTTGCTACATCAAATTCCAAATCCTCAAGGGGGAGAGCTTCCAAAACACCACCCAACCCAACATCCAAAAATAAATGATCAATCCCACCATTTCAGCATGGAATATCAGGGGCTTCTCATCATCTGATATAGTGTTTTATTGTATATGTCTGGTCCAGTCCTTGGGGCTAGATATGTTATGTATTCTTGAAAATCGGATACAGATCACTGCTTCTTTTTATACAAGGTTTTGCAATAATCACTTGGTGTTTGATATTGAAAATAGTTATAATAATTTTCACTATGCTAACTCTAGCAGAACTTGGGTGAAATGGCCGCCTAAATGGATATGTTTTAACCCTTCCTTCATTTCTTCTCAAATAATTTTGGGTACTATCTCTTATGGTTCCTCAAGACCATTTTTGCTCTTGGTGATATATTCTTCTAATATTCAAGAGGAGAGGAAGGTTTTATGGGAGGAAATTTGATAAGTTGCTCCTCTCTCAAACTACCCTTGGATTATTATAGGAGATTTCAATTGTTGTAGGTTCCCTTCAGAAAAGCTTGGAGGGAATATACTACTTCAGAACCACCTTCATGATTTTAATTTAGTTATCTTTAATGCTAATCTAAAAGACTTGGGTTCTATTGGAAACCCTTACACTTGGTTTAATTTGATATTGGATAACCCTATTCATATCAAACTTGATCATATATTAGTTAATGATGGGTGGCTTGCCTCTTTTCCCAACTCTCACTTTGTGGTTAAAAGTCTTTCTTGTTCTAATCACTATCCCATTATTCTCCATCCTGGGGAAAGTCTTAACTCCCATCATATACTTCTTTACAAGAACTACTGGGCTAAGATTGATCAATTTTGGCATATCCTTGTTTCCATGTTCTCTGCCAAATCTAATGCGCACCTTATGGTTGATCTCTCCAACAAACATAAGTTTCTTAAATTAGCTATTAAAGGCAAGAATTGGGAGAATTCCAATCTATTAGGGAATCACATGGAGGCTCTTCAACATAAATAGGATGAGTATCTTAACATCCTCAATAGGAATTGTAATACTGTTGAGGTATCTATTGCTCTCAAAAATGTTAGCCGCCAACTTGTTGATAATACTTCTCAATGGACTTCTTGTATCATGCAATGGGATAAAACTAAGTAGATCTCTCATGTGGAGGATGACCTTAAATTCCTCTTCTCTAAAATTCAAATGAGGAGGAACTACAAGAAAACATCATTAACTCTTACAATGTCCTCCCCTTCCTCCTCATATGAAGAGGTTGTTAATCTTGTTATATCTCATTTCTGAAATCTCTGCATTTCCCAAACCTCTCAAAAGTTGATATAAGGCATTTTTCCCCTAGGGAGACCATTCCACTTGAGCTCCTCCCCTCTCTTACTGCCCCTTTCTCTGAGGCTGAAATTAAAAAGTTGGTTTTATCTGGTGCCTCTCATTCTACTCCTGGCCTAGATGGGTTTAATTTTGACTTCTTCAAAAGGACTTGGTTGATTACTGGACCCAAAATTTACAAAGCTATTAAATCTTTTTTCCTTATTTCCTATCTTCCTCATGCTGTGAAGGCCATAGCCTTAACTCTTATTCTAAAGCACATCCATGCCTCCTCCTTAGCTGACTTCAGACCCATTTCACTTTGTAATACGATTTATAAAATCATTGCAAAAATTTTAGCTAACTGCCTCAAACCTATAATGCCCCTCATCATTAAAGGTAATCAAACTGGGTTTATACATAAAAGAATTTCAAAAGATAACATTTTCTTAGCTAAAGAGATTTTGTTCCACTCTAGAGTTTTTCCCAATCAAAACCTTATGTGTGCCAAACTTTATATTAAAAGTCCTTTGATAGTGTATCAAGGGAATTTATTTTAGTTAGATTACTATAGAAGGGATTTCTTAACACGTTTATCATTTGGGTTGATGTATGTATCAATGATGTGTGGTTTTCCTTATGTATCGACGACACCATAGAGGGCTTCTTCTCTTCATCTTTCGGTATTAGGAAAGGTTGCCCCCTCAACCCACTTCTTTTCAGTATTATTATGGATGCTTTCTTATGTTTACTAGATGGTTCTTCTAATAATATGTTTGAAGCTCCTAATGTGGATTGTATTCGCATCTCTCATTTAATGTATGTTGATGATCTTCTTATTTGGAAAGGTGGTTTCCAATTATAGGAGGCTATGTCATTTGCTGGATATCTTTTATGCTGCTTCATGTCTTCAAGTCAACTATGGTAAAAGCTCTATTATTTTGCCTCCTAATTTCCTTGCTGTAGATTTCATATGTTATACCTTTAATATCCCCACTCCTTCTAAGTGAAAAACTTACTTAGGCATATAAATATCTCCTTATAATTTGAGGCTTGCTGATTTCTCTTGTCTTATGGAGACAATAACTCATAAACTTTATGGTTGGAAAGCTAAAACAATGTCTTTTGTAGGTAGACTCTAATTCCTTGGATTTACTATCTAGAATACCATTGCGTATTGGATTTGGGGTTTTATTATACCTAAATCTATTATAAATCAAATTGATAAAATTAGTGCCAAATTCCTTTAATTTGGAGATATAAGTGTAAAGAAACTACACCAAATATCTTGGGAAAATACTTATAAGACTAAAGCACAAGGGGGTCTTGGTCTCCCCTCTATCCAAGCTTTACAATTCAGCTTTAATAGTGCTCTAATTATTAGATTATAGAATAATGACACTCTTCTTTCTAAGTGGCTTTTGTATAACTACACTTCTCGTTGGAAGCCGCCTCCTTCAAAAGATATTGCCTTTTAGAAAACCCTCTGTAAACATGTGGTCTTCACTATTGAGAAGTTCAATTTCAATGTAAATCATAATTTCCCCATTTCTCTCTACTGGGATCATTGATTTAATGGGAAAAAGTTTAAGGAGATTTTTGATTTGTGTACTATCTATGCTTTTTCCATATTGATGCTAAAATTTTAGTTATTCTTAATGATAGTGGCTGGAATCTATCGTCTACTCAGTTCTTTGATCTTCTTGGCACTTTAAATGGTATTACTTTAAACAATTCGATTTACATCTTTTGTGGGATTGGTAATGAGAATGGAAATAAATTCTTTCTAGAATATTTCTACAATCAGCACCCCTCTATAAAATGGCATTCTTTTATTTGGCAAAAGCAGCATGTTTTATGATACTCCTCTTATTGCTAGATGGCCTTGATGAATGGTCTCAAAACTGCTGATAATTTAATTAGAAGGGGGATATCTACTGATCCTCTTTGTATTTTGTGTAACACATGCAATGAATCTGCTTCTCATCTCTCATATGATTGTGATTTCTCCTATTCAGTCATTAAAAAAATGATGCCTCATCTTAGATTTTATTTGTTAAGGCCTAATATTCATCAAGTATTCCAAAATATATCTGATTTGCAAGCTAAAGTCCAGCCTCTCTATAATTTAATGGTATGTTGTTTGGTATATTACATCTAGAACGAAAGAAATGATAGAAAATTTGGGAATACTCATGCCTCTACTATCACAATTTTCCATCTGATTAAAAGAGTTGTTTTCACCAAAATTATGAAATGGAGAAATTTTGATTATATGCATGATTTGCTTTAAAATAAATCTATATTGTGATGTTGTTCGGTATTGGAGTATTTGAGTTTGTCTTATTAGTCCTTTATCTGGACGGCTACTGGGGTAGCATTGAGATGCTTTGTGGCTTTTGGAGATGCTTCTGAACAGGCTGATGCACCTATCTTCCCAATTGGTGCTGGGTTTTGGTTTTGGTGGGCAATGATGTCTGGTTGCCTTTTTGATCCTCTTGGATGGCAATTTTTATTGTAACTAGAGGCCATGATTTTTCTGTGGCTCTTATGCTGAGCCTGCCTGCCCCTTGGCTAGGCCATCAATTTTTTTGATGTTCTTTCGTCAGTATTTATTTTGATGTGTATCTTGTAGGCACATATTTTAGTGCTTTGTATTAGGCTTATCTTTTCTAGCTTTTTATTGTCTTTAGTTTCTCTTTACACAAGTAACTAGTCTTTGATTAATGAAATTGAGCTCTGCCCTTAATTTCTCCCAAAAAAAGAATCTTAGTTATGTCATAAAAGACTTTGTCATGTGAGCATGAAAAATCTTAGGAAGGTTACCCAAAAAGAATTAGTTAGTGGAATACCCAAATTAGACTTTGCTAAAGATCACCTATCGGATGCTTATCAATTAAGAAAATAAGTCAAGTCCTCCTTTCATTCAATTAAGGATCTTAGAACTAGCAAACTATTAGAAGTTATTCAAATGGATCTTTTTTGGTCCAGTTAGCACTATAAGTGTAGGAGGAAAAGTTTTTAAGTATGTAATTATTAATGATTATTCAAAATTCACTTTGATTATATTCTTATCATAAAAGAGTGAATCATTTGATGAATTTAGAAAATTTTCTACTTGGATTCATAGGAAGCTAGGTTGTGAATTTTTTTTAATTCAAAGTGATTATGGAAGTGTTGGTGGAATTTTGAAAACAGGTTTTGAAAAATATTAATTTTCTTTGGGGATTTTAAAATTAAGATTTAATTCTAATTCTAGGGTCAAATCAACCCGTTAAAAAAAAATACATCACCCCGAAGGATGAAAATAAAATTTCATAGCGGCGTTCAAGCTTAGAATTATGGAACTCATCTTAAATATCATGATCAGATTCTAAAGAAAAATTTCATATGGCCCCGAGGGAACAGAATGAAATTTAACTAAATATCCAATTATAATATTTAAGAAGTATGATTGTCGAATTCACATCCAAAGTCTTATCAAAGAAGGATGTATCTCCCCGAGGGGAGATAACACCATTCAATGATAACCCTCCTAATGTAATAACGACAGTAATTTTTTTTACCTTTTCCTAAAGAAATCTAATAAGGTTTTCAAAAATCAATTTTAAAATCAGGTGCGTGTGTGGTTCCAAATCTCCTACGATCGAATCCCTTGTAGTTAATTATATTATAGGTAGATAGAATCTCCTACAAAAACTCCCGATTAAAATGGTGGCAGAATTTCGTTAGATTTTCTAGGAGTGATATCAAAAAGAGATGAATGTTGGAAACTCAAAAGGGAATGGATCAAAATTGAGCAGTTATTAACAGAGTTAAAGGAGGAGAGGTAGGGGACACTTTGAGATTCCAGAACCGTCCGGAAGTGTCACAACCTGATCTAAGTGTTGGGCTTTATGTTTTAGGATTGGAATGATATTTAATTAAAGTTGGACATATTATTAGAAATTTGGGATTAGATTCCCGAAAGTTTGGGGTCTTATATTCAAAGATCTGCCCTAGATCCTAAATCTAATTTGGACACTGGACCACAGTCGTCTGAACCTAACTAATGCAATGCAGAACCTGGACTTACCCAGGCATAGATTGGGGAGCCAGCTAACCACCTAATCGATTTAAAAATAGATGAGTCCGGTCTTTTTATAAAAGAGTGGTAGGGATGTTGTATTTAAGGTTTTGTAGAGTTGGGGCCGACATCTAGAGATTTCCCTAATTGGCCCCTTTGACTTATGTTGGGTACAAAAATGCTAAGGACTAATGCAATTAAAACTTTGACTCTTTAGTTGTGTTTCTAATGTAATGCGTGCTGGTTAACAACCTCAAATCAAATATGTTTGAAATTTTAAAAATAGGCTTAGAAAATAATTTTTTAGAAGACTGGGCTTCCCCAGGTCTGGCACCTCATCCTCATAGGTCAGACTATCTGGACTCTACCAGTAGGCGGGGAAAGGTCTAAAGCAAGGAAAGAGTAGTGCAAAAATATGCATGCGACCTCGGGGCCGATCCCCGGCTAATTCCCTAGATTCGTTATCTTTCTATGTTATTTAGACTCATTATAATTTTAGACTTTAAGGTTATGAATATAAAAATTTTCACACCCTCACGAGCCTCTCGAGTCCAGGCAAAAATAAAAGCGACACACAATCGCCAAAAAACTAAGAAAAATAAGCAGTCCTAAAGGCAATCAATTCATCACATCATTTAAATATTAATTAATCAATAAATGCCCATAGGAAAAGTTGCATTGCTTATTACAAATCAAAATTTTGCAGAAAGTAAAGTGGTCGGGCACCACTGACAACAACCCGGATTCTAAACCTCGTAATGACGCAAGTAATTTTGAGTGGGATATTCTCAATCTTCAAGTCTTCAGTCTTATTCTTCTTTAGACTCCTTTCCTTCAAGCTCCTTAGGTTCTTTGTAGTGGACTACCCATATGGATAAGAGGGAACTTTCTTTAAGGGGAAGGCAACTCTTTCCCCTTTGGGTAGGGAAGAAGTGTGGCCCAAATTTTGATCTCTAAATAGAAAAGTTCTACTCCCTTAAGGGGCATCCTTTTCTCTTCGGATTCCAAGCTTTGGACTTATATATCCCAACTCAAAATTAACTTTCATAACACTTAATAATTACACAAATTATATTTACTTGAAAATAAAATCTATACTCACCTGCAGGGTTATCCTAAGCAGTTAATAAATGAAAAGCAATTATCCCCAAGCAATTATATTTATGTAGAAAAATAAGTAAACACACTGGCCACACTCCTTTTATTTGGGGGCTTTAGCAGCTAAAGCACTTGTGCAAGTATTTATAATAATTACTTTTTTTATTAACTTAGCCCCCCTTTTATTGCCCTGCTTGAGCATGGCCACCTACAGAAAACTATGTGAACATCCAGATCATACCTAACCTAAGGGTAATCTAATCGCCAAACACATCAATCCATCCACAGAGTACAGAAAAATAAGCAGACACAGCAAGAGCCAATTTTCTCCACAACATGCAGTGAAAACTACAAAAAATCTGTCACACAGCAGTAAGTAAACACCGGCTAACCTAGGTCTAGAGTTGGTTGTCCTAGCAAATCAATCTAATAGTGTGTAGTAAGGTCCGTGTGGCTGGGGTAGGCGTAAAATGGTGATTAGTTAGAGTGTCAAAATCTGGGTTGTTAAGTCTAAAAAGGGAAAATTTAGATTAAGTTTAAATATATAATATATTTAAAAGTTAATTGACTACTACTTTTGTTTCACACCGAGGCTGTGAAGTTTATATTTCACCTCCTTTGCGGGCTTAAGCTAATAGCTCGTAAGGCCTGGGTTCCCAGTAGCAATCGTTGGTTGATTAAGTTCATTTAAATTGGGTTAGAATTAAGGAGTGTGAAATTGATATAAGGGGAGTTTGGTTTATTGATTTTAATGATTACGCTGAAAATTTTATAAACCTATTAAGGAAATTTCTGGAATTGGGGGAGTAATAGATATTGAGGTAATTCGGATATGTCAACTAAGGGTCATCAAATTTGACTTCTAAAATTAGAGTTAATCTTAAATTTTCAGATTTTTTAATAATACTAGACCCTAATTATGGCGTTAGACAGGGCACACTCATTTGAGTTTTCTATCAAAAGTTATGATTTTTAGAAGTTTGTGACCCATTTTGACCTGAGAGTTGACCAAAATAGCTTCACTTTTTAACTTTGACCAGATTTGAGGGTTTAACAGCTTTTGAAAATACTAGGTTTTTAATAGATTCATCTAGCCACTGAGTTTGGTTGATTTTGATTTTTTACAATTAGTTATGAATTTTGGAAGTTTGGGTATTTATTGGAATTATTAAATTATTTTAATTAATGACCCTTTTTAATGATTTGAACCCAAATGAGTCCCAAACTTCTTGAAATCAACTCCAAAGATCAGAAATGATCTGAGGAGAGATCAACAAGTGTTTAAAGATTTTTTGGGATTTTTAATAATTTTTAATTAATTAATATTGATTAAACATTGATTTTAACTTAAAATTAAATTAAAATAGATTTAAAAGACAAACTCAAGTGATTTTAATTTTCCCTAATTAAGGGGTCAATTGGGGTCAGTTAGAAGTATTTTAGGAAATTTTTGTAATTAAAATTAATTTATTAGAATTTTATTAGGGTTAAAGGACAATTCTAAGGGGGATTATTGTGGCTCCTATTTGGTGAACCAAATGAATTCTAAATCTAAAGAAATTTGGGCCATAGGATCATCTAATCCTAAGGGATAAACCCACCAACTTTGGGCTCAAATGGAGTATCCTAAGGTGACTAACCAAGCCACCTAAGGTGAACTCTAAGTCACCTTCAAAAATTCCTAGGGAGCTATACTAGGCTTGGATTGGGGAAAAATTACTGGCCCTAAAATCCTTATCCTACACATCATCATCACACAAAAAATCACAACCTAAGTCTCATTGGATACGTTTGAATCCCATTTTGAATTTAAGGGTCAACCCATGACCCTTAAACTAAAAATTAGGAGAAAGTTCCCTTGAATAACTCAAAATGGGGGGATAAAATTTGGACATGTCAGGAACACACCCAAATTCAATCTCCCAAAATTCCAGGCCGGGTGGAATTATATTTAAACAATAATTTCAATAATTGATAAAATGCTCAAATCAAAATTAAACTCAACACAGATTTAATCAGGGCCTGAAACCATAAGGCTTTTGTAGGTATCCCTGAGACCTTTCTAATGAGCCTAAGAACACCTAATTTGGCCAAGTGTGCAGGGAGATATGAATTTTTTAAGTTTTTGTGAATTTTCTAGAATTTTTAATCCGGCCATTACACTGTCAGCTGCGCTTTACATGCGGCGCATCATGATTGGCAGGGAAATCATTGGCACTGACCGTGTAATGGTCGGGTTAACCGTAGCCGTCGGATGGAGAATTGGATGGCCACGATTACGGCGCTCCAGAACCGCGGGATCTAATCCGAACCGTTGATCCGAATCAACGGCCAGGATTACATCGTCAACCTTCCGCTCGAACCCGAGACCGTGAAGCGTATCTGGCGTGATTTGGGCGATCCCACTGGTGAATTTCGATGAAATTTCACAGGAAGGATTAAGATATTCAAAACCTTCAATCCAACGGCAGAAATCCATTGGGGGTGAAGGTTTCCTTCACACTTGACCGGACTACCTAGCTAGGGAGCTCGGGATGGAGGGATTACCGCAGAGACAGTCTCAACAGATGAGCTGCTATATCAGGAAGCTTCAGGAGATGATGGCGAGCAGACTTCCTTCAGACGTCGGGACTGGAGGATGGCCGGAGGTACGACTTCGAGCGGGAGGCTATGAGCTTTCACCAGAGTTCACTCGAACAAGTGGGCGAGACGGTCTGGGAAGCTGGAGGAAGGTGCTGGGAGGTCAAAAGAGCTCTGGGAGCAATTCAAAATCGCCTGGGATCGAATGGCGAGGTCTGGGGAGCTCCACCCTAATTAGCCGTCTCCCGTGAGCTCGGACGGCTAGGATCGAGCTGGAGGGGCCTCGGATTGATGCTAGATCGAAGGGGGCACCATCCCAGAGGGCTCGTGAGTGTCAAGCCGGCGAGCCACATCCTTTGGAAGGCTTTCGGTCAGGATCGGCCTGGGGGGGACCACCGGAGCTTGTTCTCCATTGGTTCCGATCGCCCTCGGCCGGGGTTTGGGTCGGGTCGACAAGGGAACATTGATGGAGGATGTGCTGGAGTCAAGGGTGAGGTCAATTGAGCCTGGGAAGGCCCGATTGGATCCGGTGTCTCGGTTTGGGTCGAATTGAGCTCAACCCAGGTTAGGCCAGACCCTGGGTTTGATATGGGAGATAGGTCTGGATCTGGTGCACTAAATGCAAGTGGAAATTGGGTTTAATTTGATCTAGGTTGGAAGATGGCTTGGGTCTATATAGTTTTGTCTACTTTGAGTTAGCCTAAAACATGACCCAAGTTAGCCCAAGGCATGGGCTGGCTGGAGGAGGTGTGTTGGACCTAAGGCCACCTATTAGGGGTGTTGACCAGGTCCAATTTGACTTAGGTCAAGAATTGGCTCAATCCCAAGTGGTTTTTGGCACTTTGGGTTAGCCTAAATCTTGAACCAAGTGAGCCCAAGGGCTGGGCTAATCAAGGGAGGTGCATTGGGTCAAGGGAAACCCAATGAAAGTGTTGGTCAAATTCAATTTGACTTAGGTCAAGAATTGGCTCAATCCCAAGTGGTTTTGGGCACTTTGGGTTAGCCTAACTCTTGACCCAAGTGAGCCCAAGGGCTGGGCTGGTCAAGGGTGGTGCATTGGGTCAAGGGGAACCTAATGGCACCTTGATTTGGATTCAATTTGATTAAGGTTGGGAGATGGCTCAAGAGAGACCTCTCTTTAGTCACTTGGGTCAAGCCAAATGGCTAACCCAAGTAAGCACAAGTCTTGGGCCTCCAAGAGGGGTCTCTTGGATGCCCAAAGGAGTCATCCCTTGGGTTCAATTGGATTTGGAGTGGTTTAGATCCATGAGTTTGGATGAGAGGGGTGTATGGGTCATTTGGTCAAACTAGGTTGACTTGGTCATTTAAGTTGACCCAGTGTCTGGGTTTGGGTCCAAAAGATTGGGTTTGACATTTGAAATTTGTTGGAAATGGTTCCAAGTAATTTGGAGTTCATTTGAGTTGAAATGGGCATTTGATTCCCATAGGGGTATTTTGGTCATTTTGACCCCATGGTCAACCAGAGGTCAAAATGGGTTTGGAAAAATGTAGTTTACTGCTCAATGGGTTATAATCAAAGGTCTGGAGGTGACTAGAAGCTTTGGAGAAAGCTCTAGGATCAAGATCTATTGAATGGTATGTTGAGTGGCATAGACTGTAAATATCTAAAGGTTTTACAGCCTTTGGATTTGAATTGAGTTTATAGGGTTAGAGTCCTCCAAATGAGCTCAAATTTTGGAGGGTTTATATTAGAGAGATGTTACATCAATATGCAATTGACAGACCCTGAATCAGATGTCAATTGACTGGCTTTCAAGGTGGTGGAAAAATCACCTAGGAAGGGCTTTAGAACCTAAGTCTTTAGCCTAAAGATTCTGGATTTGGATTGAATTAAGATTTGAATTGAGCCTAAGGGCTAGGAACTAGGAAGATCCTAGGATCTAGGACTCAGAGATGACTTAAGAGTGACCTCATACAAGAATGAGGTCAACAGGAAGAGAATTTGAAAATAAAAAATTTAAAGTTTTCTGTAAAGGGAAAGAAATAGATCACAACTGTTGAAAGGAAGAAAAGAACTTTGATAGAAGCCGTTAGAACCATGGTGGCTGAATATTCACTTCCAAAATATTTTTAGGCTGAAGTGATTAGTACTGGTTGTTTTGTTTTGAATAGGGTTAATATTAGATCTAAGTTGAATAAGACACCCTATGAACTTCTTAAGGGGAGAACACCTAACCTTTCACATCTACATATCTTTGGATGTAAGGTGTTTATTCATAATAATGGTAAAACTCTTTTTGGAAAATTTGATCCTAAATTTGATGAGGGAATTTTTCTAGGATATTCAAGTTTTGGTAAATCCTATAGAGTTTTTAACAAATGGACTTTGGCAATTGAAAAGACCACCCATATAGTTTTTCATGAATTTAACACTTTTGGAGGGTCTAAGTTGGAAGAAAAAGATGTTGAATCAATAACCCAAGGAATTGAAAATGCAAATCTTGAAGAAAAGGTTGAAACAAAAAATAAATTGCCTAGAGAATGAAAATATCCTAAGAGTCATTTTAAAGAACTTATTTTAGGAGACCCGAGTGAAGGTGTTAGGACTAGGTATGAACTTATCAAAGAAGTGAACCACTCAGCCTTTACTTTAATGATCAAACCCACTAATATAAATCAAGCACTTGTTGATGAATTTTGGATAATTTCCATACAAGAAGAATTGAATTAATATGTTAGAAATAATGTTTGAGACTTAATTGAAAGACTTAAAAACTAAAGTGTTGTTGGAACTAAGTGTGTTTTAAAAAACAAGATAAATGATTAAGGAGTAGTAGTTAGAAATAAAGAAAGATTAATGGCCAAGGGGTACAATCAAGTATAAGTAATTAATTTTGAGGAAACATTTTCCCCTTTAGTTAGACTTGAAGCGGTAAGGGTACTATTAGCCTTTGCCTATTTTAAAGGTTTTAAATTATTTCAAATGGATGTTAAAAGTGTCTTTCTTAATGGGGTGATACAAGATGATATTTATGTTAAGCAACCTCTAGGTTTTAAAAATTCATAATTCCCTAAATATATGTCTAAATTGAAAAAGGCATTGTATAAAAAAAATAAGCTCCTAGGGCATAGTATGAAAGAATAAACACATTCCTATTAGAAAGATCTTTTGTTAAAGGAAGTATGGACACCACTCTCTTCTAAAAAGAGTAGGAGATGATATACTCATTGCTCAAATATAGGTTCATGATATCTTATTTGGATCCACTAATAAAAATCTTTGTGATAATTTTTAAAAATAATGAGTAGTGAATTTGAAATGAGTTTGATAGGAGACTTGAGTTACTTTCTTGGCTTTAGTATAAAGAAAAAATATGATGCACATTTTTGAGTCAATCAAAATATATTAAGGACATCCTTGAGAAATATGAAATGGATAAAGCTAAACCAATAAGTACTCCAATGAGTTTCTTAGTGCAATTGGACAAGGACTTTAAAGGAAAATTTTTTGATCAAAAGAAACCTATAGGAATTATAGGATTATTACTTTACTTAATTACTAGCATACCATATATCATGTTTATTATTTGTCTTTGTGCTAGATTTCAGGCTGATTCAAAGAAATCCCATTTGACTGCTATTAAAGAATTCATAGATATATTTAGGAAGTTAGAACTTAGTGATGTGGTATCTTAGGCATAACTCTTCTTTTGAAATTATTAGATATTCTAATTTAAATTTTACTGGGTGTAGATTTGATAAAAAAAGTACTTCTAAAACTTATCATTTCATTAGAAAATCTTTATTTTCTTGGTCTAGCAAAAAATAGAATTCAGTAGCCCTTTCTACTGTTGAAGCTGAATACATTGCCTTAGGTAGTTGTGTGGCACAAGTTCTTTGGTTAAAATAATAACTAACATATTTGGGGTTTTTAATTGGCACTATACCAATTTTATATGATAATATAAGTATCACATGCATTTCAAAAAATCCTATTCAAAACTCTAGAACTAAGAATATAGATATAAGGCTTCACTTCATCAGAGACAATGTCACTAAAGGAGAAATTGAGCTACATCATATTACTACTGAAAATTAACTTACTGACATTTTCAAAAAACCACTTGCTTTTCTAACGTTTAGCACCTTAAGAACCAGATTGGGTGTTATTGATATTCATGCTTGAGATTTCAAATTCAACAAATTCCATTTATGTTGTATCTTATTATTAATGTTTGTGTTTTGTTCATTGTTTGTGATATATCTTTGTTTGAATTTTGTTTTTCTGTATTTTGGGTTTGATTTCTCGTTTGTATTATTTTTGTTTTTTTTTGTGTGTCTTATGGATTTTGGTTGACTTATTTTAGAAAAGAATCATGATTATCACGTGTAAATCTAAAAGTTCATTTTCCAGTCATATTGTACGAACCACTTTTGTATTGGACAAAATCATTAGATTTTACATTATAATTTTTCTAAGTCTGCAAGACAAAATATGTTTTTGTAAACAAATCATACTATATGATAACATCATCGTACTATACAAACTGTTCATTTTTTTTTGTTTGTAAGAATAGGAAGGGAATTCCAATTGAAGTTATTTTTCAAAGATTGTCTATATAAATACATGTTTGTCTGTATGATCTTGTTGTCATTTTGTGTGTGGACGAACCTAACTCCCACAGTACGATCATTATTGCCCAATCGTCTGGGACAAATACATGTTCATTTATATGAATGTATTGGTCAAAAAGTCATATGAATTGACTCCTCGAGAATGGTAGTTTATGAAAAGTCATTTTATTTTTTGTCATTTCCATTCATATCTATGAAAATATTTTCATCCCATATGAAATTATAATTATACGTACAAACCCTATTTCGTATTGTACGATCATGTCAATTTCTTTAAATTGAAATGTATTCATTGAGTTTTCTTCACAATCCCTTTGAAACACAAGATATCTTGTGTTCAAAACTCTTCAAATGACAAGCAGCAGCAACAAGCGGGCTCAACATTCCAAAGGCTCTTCTTCTGATTTTAGTCAACTAGATGATAACTTCCTTTCTAAAGAAAATGAAGAAGCCTACCAGCATTTCTTTGAGGCAAAAATTAGTCCATTTCGTCTTCTTATGCAAGAAGATATTAACTTTTCTATAATGCCTCTTTTCGATTCTACCCAATTTTCCTTCATTCTGACCTTAATCTATGCATTCTATTCTAAAACCTTTTACTATTTCCTTGCTAATATGAGAATGAGAGAAAACCATACGAAAATGTCTTCATATCTATTTAAAGAGAGGGTAGAAATCACTAAAGATTATTTAGGCAATTTCTTACATCTTAAAACTGAAGGGGTAAGGGCACACATTATGATTTCAAGAGCTAATTTTTTTACCATAAATCAAACCCTTATAAATGTACCTTCAATTTTTCACCAATCTCATATACATTCTTTGAACTAAAATGACCGGATCATCTAGCATGTTTTGAGAACATCCATTATACCTAAAACTGGTGATTGTATCAACCTCACTCCTTTACTTTCTATTGTCACATGTCTTATAATGTCAAACACACCAATTTTTGAAGCCCATATTATTTTAGAATACATTAATAATCTTACCTACATTACACTTCCTACCACTAAAAGGAAGAAGAATGTGGCTTTAGGACAATTGGTTTCCTATATCCTTAAAAATAAATATAATTTGATTCAACTTGATCAGCCTACTAATCTTCCAATCTATTTCACTGATGCTTCCTTTCATTCTCTTTTTCATCAAGATCAAGGGGATGAAGAAGATGAAATTGGAGAAGGAGAAGCACCTGCTCCTGCACATGCACCTGCTCCAGCACATGCACCTGCTCCTGGACCTGAGCATCATTTTTATCAGGAAATGGTCCAGTATTTTGATCTACTTGAGTCTCATTTTGATCAATGATTTGATCATATTGAGACTCGCTTAGACCAAAAGGATGCTAGATACAATGAAGAGATGGGCTGGGTTAGAGGCAATTTGATTCTATCAACAATCAAGTAGCTACCATTAGTAGGTACTTTACCATATTCTCTCCTCCTCAGTCACCTTTAGATCAGGATCCTCCAGCATTTTAGTTTTTAGTTTTTTTTTGTGGTGATGTATGTTTTATTTCTCTTTAGTATTTATATAATGGATTGAGATGTTTTATATTTTTGTATCAAGTTGTATTTACATTATATGTTTAATGAAATGCTTATCTTGCATTGGATTTAATTCTCTTAAATTATCTTTGAGTTTCTATTATTCAAATTACTAAAGTTGATATAAATAAAATTTTAAAATATTTTGCACTACAACTTAAGTTCCTAGCAAAATTAATTTTCTCTTCTTAAACTTTAAATCAATTTATAAATTAGATTTAGATAATAAGATCATTTCAATTTTCTAATAGATATAAATTTTATATTTATAATTGTTGCAAAATTAGTGACTTATTTTTTCCTTTTATTTTCTTTTTCAATGTGTTGATTTTATTCTTAACAATAGCATTTTGTTTTGTGGATTATTCTTCTTTATACAAGAAAGGTTTTTTCTTTTATTTGAAAGATAATCACACAAGCTAAGATTTACTGAGTTAGGTTATGGAAAGAATGAAATGTCAAAATATACATAAAGTGTGTAGAACTTAAAAAGAGGTACAAAATGAGCCCAACATGAAAAGATGTGCAATATTTGCCAAATTTGAAAAGAGGCGCAAAATTAAAAGTTGTGCAGTGTTCGCCACTCAAATAATTCTTATTTGATATAAGAGGCATAAAATGAGCCCACACTACATTTCATTCTTTCTTTTATATATTTAATTCTTAGAAAAATTCTTGCATTAAACATTATTTCAAGTATTGAATTTGAAACTATAAGAATTCTATTTAATTAATTTTGTGATGATTATTCTATTTGATATTTTTTCTTTTTAGAGCGAACATTGAATGGTATTGCTCAACTTTTCTTAGCTAAATTATTCTTTTGTTTAAAATTTGAGTCTTTTTTCAATCAGGACTTTAATGTTGTTTGTGCAAATAGGTTAAAATTTTGTTCTTTATCATCTCTTAGATTTGTTTATAACAACTTACTTTTTCAGGGATTTTTTTTCTAATGACAAAAAAAGGGGGAGGTTATTGTTTGTGTTCGCTTGAAGTCTTTTGGTTTGTGTTTTGGTGTATGTTTTTGTGTTTTTGGCTTTGTATTTTTTATTTGATTTTAAGTTTGTTTATATTTTATGTTTTATGTTCTATGATATAATGCTCTTAGGGGGAGCATGTTTATGGTTTTGATTTTCTTATGTATATTTTTTTCTTGTGATTCATGTCATACTAGCTTATTTTATGTTTGTCTATAAAACCAAAATTAAAAATAGGGACAAAATTTTATTATTTTCCCATAATTTTTATTTATAACTTTATTAATGGGTAGTTTAGGAGAAAAGAACTTTATTTGTAATTAAAATAATAATTATTTTTGCCATCATAAAAAAGGGAGAGATTGTTACAACTTAGGTATCCAAATTGAGAATGTGGTTTTTTATAATAGCAAGCAAAATATTATTATTCTGCAAATTTTATTATTTTTCCAAACATTTAATGAAAATTTTCTATTTATTATTTGTGTGTACTAATATTTCAAGGAAATCATGACTATTGAAGACTTCAAGATAGAGTAGATTAAGATTTCATATAATAAAGACTATAAATCTTTATTTTTTATTTTTTATTTTTTATTTTCTTGAGTCTAAGAGAGTGTGATTATAATTAGGTAATCATGCACTCACACACATGCAGGGTGAGAGAGTCAAAACTTAAAATTTTAAAACTTATCGTAATGTATGACTTATAATTATACTGCATGATTTGTTATGTTTTTCCACCAAAATACAGTTAATCAAATCATGGCTTCTATTTTTGTACCGTTCATACTGTATAAAGTTAGTTCATACAGACGACTGATAGTGTACAAAATCGAGTGCATACCAGTTCATCCCAAATAAATTCTTTTATTTTTCTATTATTTGTATTGTATAAAGTTAGTTCATACAGACAACTAATAATGTATGAAATTGGGGTCATCCATATTCATACCAAATGAAGCATAATTTATGTTATTATTCATATTATACGATATTAGTTCATATAGATGACTGGCAGTGTATGAAATAAGGTTCATACCATCTCATACCAAATGAACACATTTAGTTTTAAATTGTTGTACAGTACGATGTCAGTTCGTACAGACGACTGATAGTATATGAAATAAGATTTATACTTGATCATACCTAGATTTTTAAACTATTCGTACATTCGATTCACGATTGTGTTGTACGATATCAAGTCGATTCACTTAAAATTTTCATTTTTTAGATAATTTTTATTTTATTTTCTATATAAGAAGTCTTAAAATTGTCACTCAATACCTTTGCTACAATTTTCTCTTGAGAGTGACCATTGAGTGTGAGTGTTTAAAAGAGATTGTAAGAGTGAAGTGTGAGAGATCAAGTGAGGGGGGGTTGTGAGGGATTCATAAGGTTACCAAAAGTGAGGATCCCTTTGTCTTCTTCAAATTTCTACCCATCTCCTCTGGAGGCTTTTGAGAGAAGATCTTTAAAATTGTGTCTAGGTACTTTGCCTTCACTAGGAGGGTGAAAAAGGATGAAGGTTCTCTTCCTTCACTAGAAGGGTGAAAAAGGAAAAATGTTCTCTACTTTCACTAGGAGGGTGAAAAAGGATGAATATTCTTTGCCGACACTAGGAGGGTAAGAAAGAATGAAGGTTCTCTACCTTCACTAGGAGGGTAAAGAAGGATGTCGGTACTCTACCGCACCGGGTTGGTGGAAGAGAGTTTCTAAGGGCTTCTCAGCCTTGATGTGGGGGAAAAAAAAGAGTCACTTTAATTTAGTGTAATACTTGGAGGAGTCTACATGGAGTGGACGTAGGTTTTGTTAGGATCAAACCACTATAAATTTTTTGTTCTTCTGTTCACTTTTTATTATTATTTTTTTTATTTTATCTTTTTCCACTTTAAAGTTTTGTGGTTGAAATTGATTTTTGAGATAATCATATCTAAACAACTGCATACTCAATGATCACTGCTAAAATTTTCTATAATAGGTTTTTGAAAATACAATAAATTTTTTTAATTACCAATTTACCCCTCTTTATTAGCATTGGGGTAATTCAATAAGGTCTAACAACCTACTCGAACTTTCATTTATGCCAAGGAAAACTTGAGTATTATTTAGGAAAAAATAGATAACTAATCTTTTTAACAATTCATTAGGTTACTCCACTGACCCATCAAGTTTTTAGTTCTGTCGCTGGATAATAATTTATTTTATTTACAAAGTTACTATATTATATAATTAATAATAGAATTAGATCTACTCATACTTTATTAATAATATATTTATATTGGATTTGGTGTTGTTTTGATTTACATTGCATTGCATTTGCATTAATAGTTAAGTCATTAGTCATGTTTATACTATGTCATTTTAGCACCGCGATGCCAAATATCACAGCACCATAGCACTTTCCTTGATTTTAGTACAATTCTATAAATTAAAATTTAATAGCTTTAATAACTATATAAGTTAACACAATAGAATTTATCTTTGAAGTATCGTATTTCCATTCAAACTCAGTCATTAAACACTATTGTCATTACTTAAAATAAATCTTACTGATTGAAAGTCATATTATTAGTTATGGGTAAGTGTTATAGTGCTGGAACTAACATCACGGTGCCACATCATTTTCATCACTATAGCATTGATAGCACCATAGCAGTCACCAGACACGATTACTGCTGTATTAACACGTATCAAAACTATTATGGTGGCCCATTTTTAAAAATTCTTTTCGATTTCTAAGAACAAGCACCATTGTGGCACATGCCCTGAATCCCTTCAACATTTAAATCTGACCATTTTTTTGTTTAGTGCATGCATTAAGCACCACGACATTGTACCTTTCAATATCTTAGTGTTTTAATTTTTATAAATTGACATATAATTTTCATTTCATTTCACCTTGCATTCCATCAATTTCTCTTCTCTACTCTTAAGCTTCTCTCTAAAGTAAAGGCCCCCAAAACTTCTAGATTAGGGAAGAAGAGAGATGCCACTTATGACAGACTTAAATTTGTTTCTGAGATAGCTAAGGCTAGGTATACATATTGGATAATCACTAAACCTTTTATCCTGAGCATGGTTATCTTAATCTAACATATTCAATCCTTCAAAATAATTACTTTAGAGGTTGGGCTCATTTTTATGAGGAACCATTTGTGGCCATTATCAATGTAGTGTGTGATCAATAGAAGGGAGGATTTTTATTTCAAATGTTATGTGTGAGAGATATGGGTACCTTCTGAATCTTCTACAATTAATAGAGTCCTTAAATCACAAGATATGTAATTTGATGAATATTTTTCTTTTAGCCACACACCTTTTGATTCCCAAGAAATTCTTGACTTACTTTGTGGACTAAATAGTGGAGCTTGGTGAAAGACATGAGAAGAGAGAATCATTAATTTTGCTGCCTCATATATAAATCAAATCTCCTAGGTCTGACACAATTTCTTCTCTGTCTACATTCTCCCTAGCATGAATATTAGTAAAGTAACCAATGATAGAGCCATACTAAATTTTTCCATTTAAATGGGCTACACTATTAATATTGGAAATTTGATTCTATCTTGCCTTACATACATTATGAGGGGATATACTTTAGTGGATCTAGGCCACCCTTCTTTAGTATGTACTCTTTATATTGAAGCAGGAGTAAGGAGTGATTAAAATGAAGAATAGTTATTCCCCATAGCAGCTCTCACTAGTGGTAAAATTATTTAGCTTTAAATAATCTAATAGCGAAGATATGGATCCTAGTGAGCCCAAGTCTTCTTGAGGGTCAGGGAGCAGTAATAGCAGGAAAAGTGCTATGACTCCTAAATCTTTAAGTGATCATGTGGCAGACTTGAGTGAGAAAATGGAGATAGTGACTCAATTTGTGAAGAGTCACAAGAATGGCAATTTGAAATGAAAATGCATATGAATCATACAATGGAATAACAAGAGAAATACTACCAGTACAAGCCTAATTTTAATAAAGCTCTTATTGGAATGTTCAAAAATAGTCCACTCATTGAAAGGCTAAAGCAATATGAGTTTCCTTCTACACCTGAGTACTGACCTTTTATTTGACATCTTAGAGAGAGAGAGAGAGTGAGATAAATAGGAGGAAGAAGATGAGGACGGCCTTGATTATGAAGGGCTGCCTTAAGCGAGAGTGAGAGAGAGAAAGAGAGATTGACGTTTTAGTTTGATTTGTTACATTTTTATTTTATTTTATTTTGCATTTTTATAGTCTGGCTGAAGACTTAAAACCTAGCGCTTATGGGAGGCAAGCCATGTAAGTGTGATGTTATTATTAGTCATGTTAATGTAATGATATGTCATGTTTTGTTTTTAACATATTTTACGTGCTATTTATCACTCATATGAAAGCCCATGTTTTTAATATTTGTTTATGTGTTTATTTATATACCAGTAAATTTCCTTCATGCTTAAATTATTATTGTCCTCCAATTGCATTTACATTCAAATTTTTTAATTAATGATAATTAAAAATTATGAAAAAATAAGTTAATAATAAAACCTTATATCCTAGTTTGAATGAACTATATTATACTTCATATGTTGGAAATACTAATATAACTACACCATATCCTATTATTAAAACTACATTATTCATTTTAACATTCAAAATTTAATGATTAAATCTATAACATATAATTTTAAATTAGGTAAAATAAGAATAATTGATTAAATTTATCTATTGGTTTTTTTCCAAAATAAAAGTATATCATTGATTCATTTTTACTAATTTTAGACAATGATTTAGTATCTATATTTTAGTAATTTTAGATTGTCACTTTTTACTTTGGTTAATCACTTAATCAAAATTACAATTCTTTGTTTTCTTGAGGGCAAGTAAGAGTTTAAGCATGGGACGATTTGATAAGTGTAAAAATGTTATCTTTTATGTGTTAATTTATTAGTGAAAATATGTTATTTTAGTTATGTTTGTGCAAGAAAATATATGAAATGGGTAAATTTATTTAAGTATGGTACAACACTGCTATGTTGAACACAATATTACCACAGTGCCATCATTGACAACATTGGAGCACCCAAATGTGGACATAGTGGTGCCCAATTTTTGTTTGATAGCACTACAGCATCAGAGGAGTCAGCTCCAAAAAGTCTACCCAACTATCCTAGTGCTAGAGCGTCAGAGGAGTTAGCACCACAAAGCCTGGTCTCTATATGTACAACATCGCTGTGCCAAATTCTAGTGTTAGCAAGTGCTGCAATAGAGGAAACCCTTTAGTACTGTAGGGTTAGTTTATTTTATGGGCATCGGGGTATAATTATCTCAAGTGTCACAATGAAAGAATTCATTTTCTATATTTTTTTATAAATAATTCATTTGTAATGTAATTAGAGGCATTCAATCACTTATTTAATTTTAGTCTTTATAGTGCTTCTATGATTTTCCCTCACGAGTGATAACTAAGGGAAATTAGAGCAGTACTAGATACATTCCTTTAGAGTGTTTGGCTTATATTTGTGGAAGAAATTTTGTAAGTTTAAGGAGGAGTGTAGAGGAGATCATTGAAGATCTGGTGATATCTTTTTTCTATGTTTTATTTCTTTTAAGTAATTAATGAAAATGAATTTGCTTCACTTATTCTTCATATCTTGCTAAAATTCATTGGTTTTAGATTTATGGTGTAAATAAAATATGGACTACTAATGAATTCTTTTTATTATATTTTCAGTATAGCAGGTCTTCATTTAGTGCAGATAGTTGTTGACCTCATTTTTGAATGAGGTCATCAGAGCTTCTAAACTCCTGATTATATGCTTAGTGGTTAATAGCGGTTAATAGTCTACCACCTGTCAATCATCTAGCATTCATTCAATTACCCAGCTTCTAGCCAACCTGCATAAATCAATCATATATCATACCTACACTTAATCATATAATCAATAATCTAATTCTATCTAATCAAAATTTCAATCACTCAAACTCCAGACAATCTTCAATCATTTACATATCCTGCAACCATACCACAATCATATCTTGATCTTGTGTACTACCTAGCACATTGCCTTAGCCTTCATGACCTTAATCAGATTCAAATCATTTCACTAGAGCTTTAAATATTAAATCGTGCATCAACCACTATGAACCAATGATTAATCAAAATGATTAATTGAGTTAGTTCAGGCTAGCTCAGATGTTTATCAAACGTCAATTATTCTTAAACCCATCATCAAGTGAACCTTGAATTTCATTTAAACTTCCTTAACATTTCTCCTACTGAAGTGGAACAGATTGGTCATATTGACCCAGTCACCAGTTAACTGGGTCAACTGGATCCTTGTATATGACTCAATCAACTATCTAAACCTATAAAAATAATTTCAAAATATGATTCAAATGTTCTCAAACATCTCCCAAATCAATCCCAATAACTTTGACATGGTCAAGTCAAAATAATTGGTTAAATACAAACCTCCTATACTCATATAATGGGTCTAATCACTTAAACCTTTTGCAAACCACCTAAATAGCTTCTATGTATTCTCTAAAATCCATTCCATCAACTTTTGATCACTTTGACTAGTCAAAGTAGTCAATAAAGCTTTTAAACCAATAAATTTGGTCAATCAACACCCAAATATCTTAATCATTGTTTCATATGGATTCTAAACTCATGCATTAATCCCTAGACCCCACCTAAGCTAACTTGACTTTTGTTGACTGGTCAAATAGTCAATAAGGACTCAAATGAGCTTATATAGTCAACCCAACCCATTCAACTCATTCAGACCCAACCAGACCCATCCAGCCATTGGAATACACTCTAAGCTTGGTCAAGATACTACCTCAGCTCCCTTGACCACTCTTGATTGGTCAAATGGTCAACTAGAGCTCAAATGAGCTCTAGTAGTCAACCCGACCTATCAAACCTACCCAACCCAAACCAAACTCATCCAACCCATGGAATTGGTTCCAGAACCTTCCTAAGACTCAACCCAATCCAACTCATTCATTGGTTCAAACCAAGCCAGCTCAGATGGTACCTCCCATGTGAAGACAAACAAAGGAGTGGCTAGCTCACCTAGCTCATACAGTCCTTATCTTCTGCCTCCTAAACACCAGAGATAGGTGTTTAACATCTAGACAACCTCTCTAAAGCATCCCAGCCATCTACTCTCCCTCCAATGCTTGGAATGGGCCAAAAGATACCTTCATTCAATCCTATATCCCATTCAACTCACTCTAAGAGTACTCTAGCTTTTCATTTTACATCCCCATAGCATTCTCAACCTTTCGCAAGCATCGCCTAGTCATTTGGAGCTCATCGGCGGTGAGAGGAGCAGAGGACCGAAGCTATCTCCGTCCAAGTTTCCTCAACTCTTTGTGGAAGCCTTCTCCAAGCTCGAGGTCTTCAAGGAAACAACACACGGATAATCTACAAATTCATCAGTATATAAATCATCTGAATCCATCATTCCAATTGTGATAAAATCCTAACCCTAGGAAATTTTCTAGGTTTTTAAATAACTTCTCAAGGATTGCATCAAAAGCTTAAAAAACTCTTCCCCATTACTTCTTTGATCCTCTTGCCTCTGTCTTAAGTTTTAAGTTATTTTGTTCACTATTTTGTAAAAAATAAAATAAAAAATGACTCTAGGGTTTGCGGCATGCCGGGGGAAGAATATGATCCCAAAACCGTTAGATCTATGCCATTTTAGATCAACGGTTTTGATTAAGACATTCCCGTAGTAGGTTTATCTTTTTTAGACCAAAGGTTATTCAAATCCCCATCCAACTAGATCTAGGCTGTCTGATCATATTATGAGATCGATCCAGACTAATGAATCATTCAAGTCGGAATCAATCTTGTGGGTTTGATCACGATCGTTGGATTTGCAACATGCTAGATCTGACTGTTTCAAACCAATGGATGGATGGATCACCATCCAACTTCATCTAATGCATTCATTTCAAAATGCGGGACCTCGGATGGCCATCCATTCAATCTGAATTGAAATTAATCTTGGATTTAATCATAACCATTGGATCGAGTTACGGTTGATCTGATGATTGTAGACTTCTGCTATGTGAACGGGACCCACTTGACTGCCGCCTTCAGCATGGGCGAACCCTGTCACACTGTGTGGAGAATGTGGGCAAGGGTCAGTGCCGCTGTTTGACCTAGCTTATTAAAACCTAAATTTAATTCAGAAATTACCCAGAACTTCAAAAATTCATAGGAATTTTATTTTTTATCTATTTTTGGAGTTCTTAGGTTTGTTTTGTTTGTATTTAAGTATAGTTTATTCTAAAATAATTAAAAAAGTATTTTGAGTATTAATATATTAATTATTTTTAAAATATATAAAATCTTATTTTATTTTAAAATAAAAATACATAAATATTTTTAACTTGAAATTTGGTAGAGGTGTTTTAGGGCTTAAGGGTAATGTTTCCTATTTTTTTCAAGGTTAATTGATCCAATATTGCCTGAATTATGAATCTACAAAAATATTGGTCTTAGTTTGACCTAGATTTTTGGAAATTCATAATTAACTCAATTAAAATCCAATTCAAGCATGCTAGGGATCTATGGAATCAGTAAGGATCCCTCCTTCACTAAAAAATAATTCTAGATCATAATTATGTATGCTTTAAAAATATTATTTTCATAATATATGGGTTTATGTACTTACTTTCCAAACCATATATATCTTTGACCTCAAATTGGGTCAAGTTTGATTTGAGAATATTTACCTACATTTTCAAATATCTCTAATTCAATTTGATATATATTATCTTTTGTAGTTAAACATTTAAGCTTATAGGTAACTATGTGACCTATAGCTTGAATGATTTACTATAAAATCATTCCATAGAGAATTAGAGCACTTCTTCTTTATTGTTTATGACTTTCTTTATGGTGTGATTGTAACTAATGTTAAATGGCTAAAAAGACTTGATTTCAAGCCTATAACTTAGTGATATTTAGGGGCAATAATTAAGGACTCAGGTCTTAGCTAACCTAATCAATCTAGGATAAACTACACATGATCCTTTTTGGGATGAAACATAAATATAGAAAACTAGTGTCAAATACCTTTTAATTAAATACATATTGATTTGATATTAATTGACCCTTTCAAATAACTATTAAATTTAGTGTTTTCTTTTTTTTATTGAACTTCAACAATTTTCAATAAATTAAATAAAATTTTTAAAAATAAAAAATTTCATTAATAAATCATCAATCATTAATTAAATTCGTTAAAAATTCAACAAAAGATTAAAAATTCTAAATCTTATAATAAAATTCATAAAAACTTAAATTAAATTCTAATTAATTCAAACTAAAATAATTTGATAATTTAATTGATTAAAAATTTTTTTTGATTAATTAAATTTAAGAATTGATTTAATTTAAATGAATTAATGTCTTTATGCCCAAAGCTTGATTCCTTTTGGAAGGCTTTGGGCTTTTAGATTTTAAAAGACCTTTAATACACCTAAATACTCAAAAGATCTCTTATGTATCATGCATGATTCCTTTTAGGAGGGCACTAATACCTCGTATTTGGAGATTTTTAAACCCTTAATAATAATACACCGACCTTATGTGGCATACTCGACTCCTTTTGGAAAGTATGTCGCATTGAATTTATAAGGTCCCTTTTCTCCTTATCTAATAAAATTTTGGTGACTCTCAAATGTACATTTATCTTTGTTATAAGATGGATGTTCATTTTGAAATTCCTAGGACTTATAAATTGGTAACTTCACGTACTTAGGGAGTTATTAATCTATATGTTCTTTAAAACTAAATTAAATAACTCTAACATCTAAAATTGGAATAATTTAAAAATCAAATACACACTACATAAACTTTAATTAAATTCCCTTTTGGCCTTTAATGATAAATTTTAATAATACATGTAATTCAAATATAAATTCCTATAGGACATACCTAAGCCACAAAACCTTTTTCACATGCTTAGTGCTTACTAGGACAATCAACTTTAGCCTAGGATAGGTCGGTGGTTTGTTGTGGTTTGATTGCGGGTGTCTTGCCTAGAGGGCACCTATGTTTTTCTTCTTACTTTTCTGCAAATCATAGCATGCATATTTATTTTTTGTAAGTGCACCAGAGAGCGGAGTGAATAAGTGAGGGCTGTATACTTTTACTTTTTTGTCTTTACTTTCCTACATTTAAAAGTGCTCATAATACTCTCATAATTACATAACTGTTTTTATTTATCTTCTTTTATATTCCTGCAAAGTAGAATGTTCCTAAGAACTAATGTACTTAAAAAGAAATGTAATTTTTAAATTCCTAGATTATTATATATAGATCGAGTTGTACTAGAGTCTTATGTTGTAAAAGGATCAAAGATAGCAGCTTATATATATATGCAAATGGGGATCCAAATAGTAATATCCTCCATCAGGAGGATGTTCCTTTTTGAAATTACATAGAAGACTTGGAGCTCAAAGACTATAAGCAGTTATATTTGATTCTACTTTCTTATAAGCCTATAACCCAGGTTTGTTGTCGGTGGGGGCCTAGCCACCTTTACTTTAATGCAGACCCAGAAATATAACCTATAAATTCTATATAAATAAAATTAGCTCTTTTATATTCATTTGTGATTCATGCATCATTAGCATACGAGTAGTTTTTTAGTTTTTGTAAGCATATCTTATTGAATTCGATTCAAGTTCTTTAATCATTCCTTGATTTCTAGGATAGAGCTAGCTTAAATCTTGCATTCAACGGTGATTATTGTGATTAGAATTATTAGCTGATAGCCCACTCTAGGTAGATGGTAATTCCATAATGTATACACTTTCTCCTTGCACTTTTTAAATTTCTAATCAAAACTAAATCTTTCAATTTCAGTGTTAGAAGTTATAATCTAAAGCATGAACATAAAAAAATTAATTAGCCCAAATATTTATTTAAACTTATATATATTTTAAAATCATTTAGTTTTTATTTTAATCGAGAGTATTCTCTTATGGGATATAATTAACTTTAGAGGCTTGCCCCTATAAGAAGTCTAAATCCAGAATAAAATAAACCCTATCTTAATTTCCTTTCTAAGGTAGAAGAAAATCAGTAAACATAGATTAGCCTTATTCATAATTTAAATTCAATTTCATAATCAAAAGATATAAGGATATTCGATTTTCTTTACAGTCAATTGAATATCCTCTATATTTGATTATGGAAATGAATCTATGATTCATTAATCTAATTAGGATGATAAAATAATATGCTTGTCATCCTTCGGGATTACTTGTATATTCCCTAGGCTACACCCGATTAGAAGAATGAATTATAGTCTTCTTTCTTTAAAATTGATAGAAGGACACTAGTCTACCCTCCGAAGTGGTATAATATCCAACTATGCTGATTTAATTGAAAGAAAATATTAAAATACAAATAAAGAAAATATTAAAATACAAATAAAGAAAATTGTTGGAGAAATAAAAGCATTTTAAATTTTCTCACAATAGTGTCTACATTTTTAGTTAATATCAAGTGTAATATATAGCCTAAAATAAGAAAGCAGGTATAATAAGGTATGTTAGATTGGTATGATACAAGCATATGCATAGCGCTTGCCATGCATCAAATTTATAGAGATTAATTATCATGAGAGAGTTTTAATAGTACATACTTTACTTACTCTAATAAGATTTTCATAGGGTGATAAACTATAGAAGTTTAGAATGGTATTGAGGTTTAAAGAGTTTAATATATCCTTTTGTTGACCTCACTTTTATATGAGATCACTGTGACCTTTTCCTGGACTCTAGATCCTAGAACTTCCTAGACCCTAGGTTCTCCCTAGACTCTTGATCTTAGGATCCTTTTAGTCTCTAGACCCTATGACTAATTTAGATCTTAGATCAGTCCAGACCAAAATCTAAGGTTAAGGGCCTAGGTCCTGAAAGCCTTTCCCAATGTTTTTTAAACACTTCAAAACCTAATCAACTGACCCCTGATTTAGAGTCTATCAATTACATATTAGTAAGACATGTCTCTGGGACCAGCTCTCCAAGTTTGAGCTTAATATAATCTCTCTAGCCTCATAAGCCATATTGATCTTTTAAGGCTGCAAAAGTTCCAAATATTTATAGCCTATACCACTAGACATGCCACCTAGTGGAATTTGACCTTAGGACCCCTTCCAAACCTACTAACCACATCCATGACCTTTGTTAAGACCTCTTGACCACAAACCTACACTTTCCTGCATCTAATTTTACCTACTGACCAAGGGTAAAAATGACCAAAATGCCCTTTAAGGGATTTTTGGTATTTTCCCCAAAATCCAACTTGGCCTTCCTTTATCAATCCTCAAAACCTATCCCCATGAATCGTAAATATTATTTGGAATCCATTGGATCCAAATTCAAGTCTTTGTTTGACATAGTTGACCAAGTCAACTAAGGTTGACCAAAATGTCCCTTAAGGCTTCAAATGTCAATTTCAACCCAAATGACCTAACCAATGTATGAGGCCACCTCTATTGATCTCAAAACACTCGTTTGAACTAATTTGACCCAAACTCAACCCATGGTTTGACCAGGTTAACTAAGTCAACCATGGTTGACCAAATCAACCTTTAACTTAAACCAATACCAATTTTAATGCTTGAACCCATTTCAAGTTAAACCAACCCCATCAAAATCACTCAATTAGACATTCCATACATGTCCAAAAATCCCAAGTCAAACTCCCATTGGTTTGACTTGGTGAACCCATTTGAAGGGGTCAAAACCCTTTCTAATTTCATGTATTTGCTCAAAACTTCAAATCCTTGGCCTCAAACTCTTGGCCACACATGCAACCACTCAAATGCACTCCCTTGGATGCCACCTCATTTCCATTGACTAGTTTGACTAGTTAAATGGTCAAATAAGCTATCATTTGAGCTATGATGGCCATGCCACCTTGGCAATATAAAACTCGTTCCAAAACCTGCTCAAATATGATGTGATTTGACCTAATTCCTCCCCTAATAGAGCTTAAACTAGCACCTTAAATAAGGCTTGGCTTGGGTTTAGCCAGATAATGGAAAATGTATGGTCCCTCTTCTCATGGACCAAGAGAAATCACACTCAAATACCAGCCCTATTCCCTGGCTTTGGATAGCATAGGAGACACTTTGCACTCATCTAAAACCACCCCAAATCAAAACTCAACCATCCAATACAAAATCAAAGGGTAAAGTGGGGAAAAACTTTCCTAAGGTATTCATTCTTCATTATTCACTCTCCCTTAACTCTTCTCCAGCCTCCAACCTTTCAAAACCCTTCCCTAGCTTCTTCAATTATTTTTAAGGCTTTCCCAACCTTCTCCCAATCATTTGTAAGCCTCAAATCAATATTTTAGTAAGGAGAGAGCATTCTAGTTAGAAAAAGTAGAGTTTTCTTAATAACTTTCAATCCAGCCATTAAAATCCTCCAAAGTCTTCAGCAAACTTGTAGAGGACAACAACATGAGAAAATAAAGTCCAAGATTGCAAAACTCTATTTGCTAGATTGTAAGGTATCCTCACTTATATGTAAAATTTCAATTTGAAATTATAGTAATTTTACAATACATGGAGCCTCCAAACTCCAGGTATTGCAAGATTATGTTGCTCTCTAGCTACGTTTCAACTTTCGTTAGATTTTGTTGAGTATTTTAGGAGATATGAGCATTTTAAGATTTAGTTCATTTTTGAACTAAAATCGGCCGATCAATTACAGCCGTCCGATTGTTTCTTAATCAGGATCGAACAGTGCAAGATCAGCCATACCGCATGGCGTCTCTAACCGAATTTGAGCATACACCGATCCGGATAGCAGACACCTATGTGGTGCGATAACGGTCGTCGATTCAATCTATGGATGGATCAGCGCTTCTGATGGACCTCTTATGTGTTTAAGTGGTAGGTCCCACATCTCACGTGTCACCTTTTCACAGACCATTGCCATTTCGATGCCAATCATTGCTAGTGATTGGCGTCGGTGGCTGATTTCACCAAAATTGGTTAAAAATGTTCAAAAAAAATGCCTAGAATCTTCAAAAATTCATAGAAAAACAAAATTTCCACTAAATTAGACAATATTGGGCTTGTTGGAAAGGAAATTTTATGTAATATTTATTAAAATTAATATTGAGTTGATTTAAGTACTACATTGTGAGGGATTCTAATTTGTTTGAATTTAGTATTTTATAAATATCTCACAATCCAATGGACATTTAGAGTCCAAATTCTGGTGAAAGATTTATGGGTATCTTAGGCATGATTTGTAATTTTTCTAGGTTCTAATACCCAGTAGAGTTTTGTGATGTGAATTTTCAAGGCAATGGGTCTATTTTGAACCAAAAACTTTGAAAAATCATAAATCTCTAGATTCTCAGTATTATGCTTTGAAATTGTTGTGGTGTATATGCATTAATATCAGGGGTTGTCACACTTAATTTCAAGCCTAATTGAATAGAAGACACACCTAGAGAAAATAATTAAAGAAGTATCTAGAAAACCTAGAAATTTTTAGGGGATTATACATACACCAATTAGAAGTGAAACTTGTACACACCAAACTTAGTGACATCCTCTACCATAGGTTTAAATTTTACTGGATTTGGAGCTCTTTATGATAGAAAATTAAGCATGTCAAATTTCATCCCCTTTAAGGACTCATAAAATTCAAAAAATCATGATAAATCAAATTTTAATCAAGAAAATGCAAATAATACCTCAAACTGACTAGAACTTAATCTTCTATCAATGAAAAATAAATTCCCTATCATGCGGCTTCTAATTTGTCTTTAATTTAACTTTTAGTGAAAGTTAATAATTGATTAATTTAATTAACTAAAAATTATTAAAAATCCAAAATAATTTCAATACACTTGAAAACACTCCCATGGGTTATCTCTGACGTTTGGAAGTGATTCCATGAAGTTTAGAATGAGTTTGGATCAAAATGATCAAAACCTTCCTAATTAACCAATTTTAAAATTCAAATAATTAAGGAAACTTTAAAAAATCATAACTAATTACATAAAAATCCAAATTGAACAAACTTAGTGTCATTCAACTCCATTTAAAATCTAATATTTTTTTAAAAATATCAAAACTTAAAAAAGAAGTCAAAGTCAAAAAGTCAACAATCTGGTCAAACTCAAGTCAAAATTTCAGAAATTTTGAACTTTTCATAGTAAACTCCAAATTGAGCATGCTCATATTCTAAATACTCATCATAAGGTCTAATATATGTTTAAAATATGAAACCTTCAAAATTAACTTTTAACCCCTTAATTAATACATTAAAACAATTATAATAATTCAAAAAAAATCAATAATTCATTAAAACTCTAGAAATCTTTAATTTATGTAATAAAAATCTTTTTACCAACTTAAATTAACTTAATCAACCCTGATCATTACTGGATAACCCAGACCTATGAGGCTATTAACTTAGCCACATAGAAGGTAAAATAAACTTCACGGCCTCGATGTAAAATAATGATAGCAATCATTTAATAATTAAAACATATAAAAATTAAGCTTTGACATATGAATATTTAAACTCTAATTAAAAATCCTCTTTCAGCCTTCAATAAATTCAAATATTAAACAACTCCAACAAACTACACATATTAGGAACAAATACTAAAAATGTACTTTTAAAATCAATACTAAGACATATCCAAACCATGCATGCTACTGCACACACTTTAGATGGTTTGCTAGGAAAACTGACTTTAGATTTAGGTTAGACCATTGTTTACTTTTTTGTTATTTTGTGCTAGGCTTTTTGTGATTTTCACTGCATGCTAGTAATAATGGTAAGATGTAGACCTTGGCTCATCATAGTCCAGAAAAACCAATGCAGCAAATTCGAACTAAAGAATTCTGCATGTATTACAGGAAAAAACATATCCAAAAAATTACAGTCTGAGAAGCAAAGGATGTAGATAAACAAAACCAAAAAATAGCAGGCCCATTATAGAAGCTCGAAGGCAGAGGAATCCATTAAATAATAATATTTGAAGGTTGTCGAGAAGCCAGTAAGCCCAAAGTCCCCAGAGATAAGAAACACTAGAGTTAATAAACAACAGCATGCCCAAAGTGCCAAGAGATGACAAGAACACCAAAATAACCTACAATAAAAAACTCTAAATACATTAACCCAAAATTACCAAAAATCGGTCCTTGATATGATATAGAAAATTCCATTTCTTAGTTTTTGCATGTATGGCTTGAATGATAGCGGCTTGTATAGTAGTAGGGCTATCCCAAGAGGTTGTAAACCAACTCTTATTCCTTTCCCTCCAAAGATAGTAAACATTACAGGAAACATTGAAAAAGTAGAAATTCTTCTCCTTCCAATTAAAATACTGAATATTATCTAAGAAATCATAAGTTTGCAAGAGATTAGGCCTTAGGAAAAACTAGTCGAGCATAGGGAGCAAACCAATATAAATGGAGGAGTAGTCACATTAAAAAAAAAAGGGGTATAGGATTCAGAATTGCCAAGGAAAATAGAACAGGAGAGAAGTGCATGAATTCTCATAATAATAAGAATATCCACTCATTTTAATTTTCACAGAATCGCCATCCAAGCATTGCAAACAAACCGAAGAGCATGCTTCTTATGCCAAATGAACTTAAACCAATACACATCTTCCAAATTAAAATAAAATTGAGAATAATAATTCTTAAACAAGGGGTTTGTGGAGCTATTCCAGGCCAAAACCAAATGCTCCACAATATTAATATCCAAAATAGAAGCCTTAACCAAATTGAAAGAGCAATCCACACCATGCTAAAGAGAATCATAAGAAGGAAGATCATGATTTAAATGCTTCTCTTAAGAATGTCAATGACAAGCTTGTTAGCTTGTAAGCCGTTTGCACCTCTTGGATTTCTTAAAGAGCTAAAGCCAACTGGCTCTTTAATGGGGAAGATGATCTTGGCTTCCTCTTTGCTAAAATCAAATCTAGGAAGAAAAGAAACACCATTAAAGAAATTACATCTCCTTTGGCGCTTCACTCCTCTCATCAGGAGCTTTGATAAATCATTTGAAAGTTCTTTTTAATGCCCCTAGTCCTATTCATGAGAGCTCTTATAATATTCCTTCTTGCAACATGGTTCCTCCTCGCCTTCTTGATGCCATTGTTGCTCCGGTTACCAAAGATGAGAATAAGGCTGTTGCATTTACTGGGTTTCTTCCTCAGCTCCGAGCTCGAATGATTTTTCCTTTGACTTTTATCAACACACTTGGCATATTACTGGGTTTCAATTATGCAATGCTATTAAATAATTTCTCTTATGGTCATCTTTCTAAAGGTGCTAAAGCTACTGCCATTACCCCTATCCCGAAGGGAACTCATTCCACCAGTATTTCTGATTTCAAACCTAATTCATTGTGCAATGTATTTTTATAAGATTGTGGACAAGATTATAATGAATAGGTTGAAGCTTACCTTACCTTTCATTATTTATGAGATTAATATGGGTTCATCGCTAAAAGGTGTTCTACTTATAATATTATCCTTACCTCTAAGATGCTGAAAGAATTTAAAGGCTCTCATAATCTCTTTTGTGCCCAACTAGATATCAAAAAGCCCTTCGATTATTTCTCACCTATTTTCCTGCTTAACAGATTAAGGCAAAAAGGCTTATGGACCCTTTTTATTAAATGGATTATGGGATGTATTTCTGAGGTGCATTTCTCTATTTGCCTTAATGGCTCCTTGGAGGATTTCTTTACCTCATCTTCGGGGCTTCGGTAGGGTTGCCCTTTATCCCCATTGCATTTTTGCATTGCCATGGATGGGTTATCCTCTTCCTTGCATAATCAAAACCAACCAACATTTATGGGGCTAAATCATAATAATGTATGTCTCAAGAATCTCATGTATGCTGATGATGTATTGGTTTTTGGTGTTGCTTCTTTGGAAAATTCTTATAGCTTGTAGAGTTTCCTTCAGCAATTTTTGGAAGCCTTTGGCCTTCATATAAATCAAGTTAAGAGCTCCATTCGTTTTGTCAAAAAATGCTAACAATGCGAATGAGATTGCTGCCTCTCTTGGAATCTCTCATATTGATTATTCTCTTAATTATTTGGGGCTTCCTATTGCTTCTAAAAGGCTGAATTTCACTTACTTCCAACCACTTCTAAGAAGAATTTCAACTCTACTTGGGGTTCTTTCTTATAATTTGCAGGTGGAGTTTAAATTATGAAGTTTTCTATTGCTAATACTCTAGCCTATTAGATTAGAGGGTCAATTATACCTAAAACTTGCCAGAAATTTAATTCTAAATTGTGCTCAAAATTTTTATTTTTTGGCAACGTCAAAGACAATAAGATGCATCTTATTTCTTAGGAAGTTGTGTCTAGGCCAAAATGCAAAGGGGACTAAGAAGTGGAAATTTCTGGATCATATCAAGGAGCGGTTTTTGGACATTCTTGGTTGATGCTTGCAGAATTTCTTGGTTGTTGGTTGTTTTATGTGTTTTAGTATTTTTGGACAAAGATGAGCAAGGGTCTACACCATACTATTCTTTTCCTGGATGGCCTTATGGCAACAAAAGAGTTTTGTTGAATGGTTGTTTTCACTTCTTTGGGGCTTTTGTGATGGTCCTGCTGCCATTTGTCTTGGCCTATGGCTACCTGTGTTCCTCTGACTGTAGTTTTATGGCTTTTCTCTCTTCCTAAATGGTGGCGTGATGCATTTTGGGGTGTAGAGCTTTGATTTTGCCTGAGTCTAGGTTTTTGTTCCTTTTAAGATCTTTTTCCTTCTCTATTTTTTGGGTTTGGGGTATAATTGTTTATATATTTGTAATCTTTTACTATTTTTAGTTTTCTATAATAAATTTTGATTTTAATATACGAGCTTCTGGCTCAAAATTCATTAAAAAAAAGTAGAAATAGTACACTGCAGCTGAGCAGTAAAAGAAAGGTAAAACTCATACTGCCATTTTCGTTCTTACAGAGATGAGCTCACTGTCTACTAGTAGCAGGCTTTCATTTTTTTTTTGGGGAAAATTTGGGCTTGGCCCGTATATAAAAAATAGTAAAAAAAGTTACAATGTGAATATCAAAACTTCCTCAAACAAAAAAAGAGGCAAGCTCAAAAAGAGCTAAAAAAAGAAGCTCAACCCAATCAGAATTACATCCAAACTCAAAAAAGAACCCGTCACAAAAGACTCATCACTCAATCGAACTCAACAGGAAACACACTCACCCACTATTGTCCGAAACCACTGGAAGACAACGTATAGCAGGTTGAATCAGAAAGCTCCATCAATCGGAAGACAGAAACCTGCAGAAATAAAATGGCAGACAGAAAAATATAGTAGAAGTGCTCCCAGACATACTTAGCATGGACTCAAGATTAGTACAGCTTCAAAGACTATTTTAGAAGAAAATATTCCCCTGGTTGCCCGAAGGCAATCCAAAGGGGGCCTGCTACGGGAGCTTCATCATTGTCCAGGCTAACAATTAGTAGCAGGCAAAAACCGAGTGTCCCAGCCCGAAGCGACAGCAAAACAACATCCAGGAAGGATACCATGATCAAAGTATCAAAGTAGATCAATTATTTCCAAGCTACATATCCAGTTCAGGTCTTTTACCAAAACAACTTTCTTAATGCTCACAGAAATAGAGGTAGAATAGCTCACAGCATTGCCAAATCTCCTATTATTCCTTTCTTTTCAAATGTAATAAATAGAGCAGCTAGGATGAGATGATATAAAGATTTTATCTGATGTTTCACTTGTAGTTCACCACTAATCCATTCCTCAAGGTGAAGAATCGTGGGTCTAATAAGAAGGCTTTTGACAGGAGGCATGAAATTCAAAATAACAGCATAGGAGAATGAACATTAAAAAAAAAAAAAGAGAAACATTATCAGGAAAATTATAACATAAGCTACAAGTTTCAAGAACATGAATGTTCCTAATAAATAAAGTATCTGTTGTTTTAAGACCTCCAACCACATCAAGCCAAGAGAAACAAGAATAACGCAAAGCATATTTATGATGCCAAATCAAAATGTCCCAAGAGCATTTTTTAAGAGTAGAGTAGAATTCATTAACAAAACAACTGAATTTACTGCAATTCTGATTATCCCAGACTAAGCAAGAGCTAAAGGGTTCCAGAATAGGGATGCTAAAAATACTGTCCCAGAGATATTGTGCAACAAAACCTGGAATGGGCCAATTTTTATCCTCAATGAAATCCAACAGCTTAGCGTGAGGATTAGTTGCATTCAGCAAAGAGAACCTATCAGAAGCATTTCTTATGTTTTCATTACAAAACCAGTGGTCCCAATGTAAAGAGATAGGAGCAGTGGGAGTGATATTAAAGTTAAATTTAGCCCTTGCAGTGACAGCTGTTTTGCAAACAGATTTCTAAAAAGTGGAAGAAATGGTGGGGGGTTGACACCAGGGAGAAATACATCTACTAAATAACCAAATGGATAAAGGAGATCTAGCATTATAAATCCTGAGAATAAGAGAGCAGTTAAAAGCAAATTGAGCAGCCTGCAAAGAGGGCAGCCCCAACCCACCATTTTGCTTGGGAGTGCAAACGTTTTCCCAAGAGACCATATGAATTTTCTTTATAGCATTCAAGTCACCAAAGAACAAAAACTTAGAACAAATTTTCTTAAAAAAGTTGTGTACATTTATGGATAAGATAGAACCATGAATCCAATAAGCAATAAAATTCAGAATAGTGTATCTTAGGAATTGAAATCGGCCCCCAAAAGAGAGAAGATTGGCTTTCCAACCAGAAAGTTTTTTTGAAGCATTATCCATAATAGGCAAAAAAATCAGCAATTTTAAGCCTATTAAAGGACAAAGATGCCCAGGTAAGCAATTTTTGAACTTATATTATATATGGAAAGAGCTTGGCAAATAGCGTCTAGATTAGAAAAATTTCTAAGAAGCATAATGGAGCTTTTTTCTAAGTTGACATGCAGACCCGAAGCTTCAACAAAGTCTCCAAGAATTTTAGATAAATTGATACAATTTTTATTGGTAGCTTCTCCAGCAGGCTGTCGTTTCATGTAATGGCTTTTACAAACAATGTTAGAGCATTGCAGGTCCCTCCAATTTAAAAGCTAAGATGAAATCTTCTGTTTGTCTTAGGATGATTGGCTCTAGATTTGGTAAATACACTATTCGTGCAAATGATATCTCTAGTTCATCCCAAGATGATCTTCTCTGGATTATCCTCTAATGCTATTCGTACATATGATATTTTTCAATCATACCAGAATGATGACCTCTATTGTATTTTCATCTAGACATTCATATATATGTGCTTTAAAAAATTTTTGTTCATACTGAACGAACATATTTCATATAAATGATGATTATGTATGAATATAGTTCGTACCAATTCACAATAAGTTTGAACGCAACAGTTGTTGAACTGTTTTTATGTATACAATTTAAAATTACGGGATGATCATGGATGGTCAAATTTGAAAAATACAATTTTTTGGATGATTTTTCATGTCTTTTCTATAAAAGGTCCACTTAAGACTGTCATTTAATCTTTTTGTCACTTGGTCTTTATATATGGTAAAGGGAAATTGAAGGACAGAGTAAGAGAGAGTGTTTGATAGAAATTTCTTCCTGTTGGAGCATGAAGGGTTCACTTGGTTACTCAAGGGTAAGGATCTCTGTATATATTTTATATTTACTTCACTCTTTTATCTTGTCCTTCTAGATTTCTAGTGTGAAGATCTTTCAAGAAGATCTGGTTTATTGTCGACAATCGAGGAGTGTGAAAAGTTGAGGGTTCTCTGCCTACTCTTGAAGGGTGTGAAAGGATGAAGGTTCTCTGCTTATACTTGAAGAGTGTGAACAGTCGATGGTTCTCTTCCGACACTTAGAGGGTGTAAAAAGATGTTAGTTCTTTGCCGCACCGTGTAGTGGTGGAAGAGAGTTTTTGTGAAGCTTCTTCGTATTGTTGTGGGGGCAAAAGGAGAGACACTAGTGGTAATAGTGCAATACATAAAGTGGGAAAATTTAGGGAGTGGATGTAGGTCGTGTTTGACCGAACCACTATAAATCTTTATGTATTTTTATTTCTCTTGCTTTAATTTCTATCTTTTTATTTTTTTGTGGTTGAAAATATTTTTTTAAAAACTCTAAAAATAATTTGCTCAATTTTTTATAACAATTTTGAACTTTTAAAATCCAAAAGAGACAAATTTTTAAAAGTACCAATTCACCCCCCCCCCCCCATCCCAATTCCCCCCCCCCCCCCCCCTCTTGGTTAGCCTTTAGGATATAAGCTTAGATTTAACAACCTAACTCATATTCAATAAGTTTCAATAAGTGGTATTAGAGCTTTATTTCAAAACTATAAGTTTAGACTACTTTTTAATTAACGACCATGGCTATATTTGGAAATTGAAACACACCAAAAGGTTACTCTATAACTAAACCTCCCTTGTTTGATAATATCCCTTTAGATTTTTGGAAAATATGCATGTCAACCTTTTTACAGTCACTAGACTATCATATATGGGTCTTAGTTCAAGAAGGGTATACAAAACCAACTAGAATAGTTGATAGAGTTAGAGTTGAAATTCCATTTGCATTCTGGATTATAGAATGACGTGAACTAGTAAAACTTAATGCTAAATGTTTGAACAGTTTCTTTTATGCACTTAAATCTGAAGATTACATATGGGTTTTCACTTGTAAAAGTGGAATGAATATATGGGATAGACTTTGAGTAACTTATGAAGGAACTAATGAAGTTAAACAATCTAGATTTAATATCTTGTTGCATGACTATGAACTATTTCGCATAAAACCAAATGAATATATTTCTGACATGTACACAAAATTTGCTCAAATAGTCACTTCTTTGTATATATTAAGTAGGGAGTTAACTAACATTGAAATTATTAATAAGATACTCCATTGTTTTCCTACTGCATATGATGTGAAAATAACTACTATATTAGAGTCTAATGACTTAACGTTTACTTTATTGACAATATTCTTGGATCACTAATTGCTTATGAGAAAGAAGTGAGTCAAAGAAATATTGATGCAGGAGAACCACGAAGGGAGAAGAACTTAGCACTAAAAAGGAAGAGGAAGTCACCAATCCGTGTTTGATGGCTGATAATCTTAATCAATCCGATCAAGAAGAGATATGTGACTTAACTTATGCTGAATTTTTTGAAGTCTATGAAAGAATACATGATGCATATATGAAGCTAAAGAAAATACATACTAGTCTTAACCTATAATTACAAGAATTATAAAAAGACATAAGATCCTTAGGAAAGATAATGCATTAATTGATAGAAACCACATGAGCTTACTTGATGAATTGGATAACTTGAATAAGGAGAATAATATGTTAAAATCATCCTATGCAGAACTGAAAAAAGAATTTAAGAAATTTAAGGATAATTCTGAGAGTAGAGAGTATTACTTGAATTTTGATATGCATGTCCTAGAAGATTTGAACATTTATTTAAAGTTGAAAGTAAAAGCTCTTGAGGAAAATAGGAAACCCCCAACACTTGAAGATTTTACAAATCCTATTTTGTATCCAAAATTTAAACATCTCAGGAAGGGACAAAGTAGTTATAAAAGATTGAGAAATCCCTTTCCTGGAGTTAAATGTTATATTTGTGGATTATTTGGACATATAGCACACACTTGTACATTGGATGGAAAACTCATTTAGTGTTTAAGCCTAAGATGCATAAACCTAGACATATCATATATGCATTTTTTTATAATTTGCCAAAAGGTGAACCCAAACTTATTTGGGTTTTCAGGTAATGTTTGATGTTTTTGCAGGAACACTCTCACATAAGGCCTCATGAGAGCATATGGTATCTAGACAGTGGTTGCTCAAGGCATATGACTGGAGATACTAAGCAATTTATTCCGCTGGAAGTCAGAAGTGGAGGCAGGGTTACACTTGGAGATAACACCACAAGGAAGGTGGTTGGATCAGGTATGATTGGAAATATTGAGAAATTTTTTATTGAGAATGTTTTACTAGTTGAATGCTTAAAACATAATCATTTAAGTATTAGCCAGCTATGTGATAAAGGTTACAACATTAAATTTTTTCCTACTAGTTACATATTAAGCCTGAATGGTAATGATGTTTTGCATGGTATACAGGTAAATAATATGTATATGCTAGATTTCAATTATTTCAAAAACTCCTAAAGTTTCTGTTTAAAAACTATTTCTGATGAATCATGGCTTTGGCATAGGAGACTTTATCACTCTAGCTTGAAAAACCTTAGGAGAATTACCCAAAATAACTTAGTGAGAGGTATACCAAAACTACACTTTAATAAAGATTACCTTTGTGATGTATGTCAATTAGGAAAATAGGTGAAGTCCTCTTTTAAGTCCAATAAGGATCTTAGAATTAGTAAACCATTGGAGATTTTACATATGGATCTTTTTGGACTTGTATGAATTATAAGTCTAGAAGGGAAGGTATATGGATTTGTGATTGAGGATGATTTCTCTAGATTCATATGGGTTAGATTCTTAAATAATAAGAGTGAATTATTTGAGGAGTTTAGAGATTTTTTGACTTGGATTCGGAGGAAACTAGGTTGTGAGATTTTAACAATCTAAAGTGATCATGGAGGAGAATTTGAAAATAAAAAATTTGAGAATTTTTTTAAGGAGAAAGGGATTGATCATAATTTTTCTATACCTAGAACCCCTTAGTAGAATGGGATAGTCAAAAGGAAAAATAGAACACTAATATAAGCCACTCGAGCCATATTGGCAGAAGATTCACTTCCTAAATATTTTTAGGCTAAAGCGATTAGCACTGCATGTTATGTTCTGAATAAGATGAACATTAGATCGAATTTGAATAAAATACCCTATGAGTTTCTTAAGGGGAGAACACCTAATTTGTCATATTTACATATTTTTGGATGCAAGGTGTTCCTACATAATAATGGAAAATCTACCTCAGGAAAATTTGCTCCAAAATCTGATAAAAGAATTTTTCTTGGATACTCTAGTGTTGGAAAATCTTATAGCGTATTCAATAAAAGAACTTTGGTAGTTGAGGAGACCATACATATTGTATTTGATGAATCTGGTATTTTGGAAGAGCCGATTATTGAAGGGGATGAGATAGAAATTGACTCCCAAAAGATTGAGAAAATAAATTTGGATGAAAATTTGAAATTGAAAAACCCCTTGCCTAGAGATTTGAGATTTTCTAAAAACCACCCAAAAAAATTGATTATAGGTGAACCTAGTGAGGGTGTTAGGACTAGGCATAGAATAAGCAAAAAAGACAATCATTCAACTTTTATTTCAATAATAAAACCCATAAATATAAAACAAGCACTTCCAGATGAGTTTTAGATTTCGGCAATGCAAGAGGAATTGAATCAATTTAAAAGGAATAATGTTTGGGAATTAATTACAAGGCCAAATGATAAAAGTGTAGTTGGATCTAAGTGGGTATTCATGAACAAAATGAATGACTAAGGAGTAGTCATTAGAAATAAGGCTAGATTGGTGGCTAAGAGGTATAATCAAATTAAAGGGATTAATTTTGAGGAGACTTTTGCCCCTATAGCTAGACTTAAAGCAATTAGGGTTTTATTAGCCTTTGCCTATTTTAGAGGATTTAAATTGTATCAAATGGATGCTAAAAGTTTCTTTTTAAATGGGTTAATCCAAAAGAATGTTTATGTTGAAGAACCTCCAGACTTTGAAAATTCAAAATACCCAAAATCATGTGTTTAAGTTGAAAAAGGCTTTATATGGTTTGAAATAGGCACCTAGGGCTTGGTATAAGAGGTTGAGCACCTTCCTATTTGAGAGATCTTTTGAAAATGGAAGTGTGGATAAAACTATATTTTTAAGGAAATTGGGAGATGACATACTCATTGTATAAATTTATGTTGATGATATCATCTTTGGATCTACTAATAAAAATCTTTGTGATGATTTTTTTAAAATAATGAGTAGTGAATTTGAAATGAGTTTAATGGGAGATTTGAATTACTTTCTAGGTTTTAGCATTAAGCAACTTGAGGAAGGAATATTTCTTAGTCAGTCTAAGTATATTAAGGACGTCCTTAAAAAGTATGAAATGAATAATACCAAACTTGTTAGTACACCTATGAGTTCCTCAGTTCAATTGGATAAAAATGAAAAAGAAAAATCTATTGATCAAAAGAAATTTAGAGGAATTATTAGATTTTTATTTTACTTGACAGCTAGCCGACCCGATATTATATTTAGTGTTTGTTTGTGTGCTAGATTTCAATCAGATCTAAAAGAATCACAATTGACAGTAGTGAAAATGATTTTGAGATATATATTGGGAACTCAAAACTTAGGGAATTATTATCCTAAGTTCAGCTGTTCATTTAAAATAATTAAATATTCAAATTCAGACTTTACAGGTTGTAGAGTTGATAGAAAGAGTACTTATGGAACATGTCAATTTATTGAAAATTCTTTAGTCTCTTGGTCCAGTAGAAAATAGAATTTCGTAGCTCTATCTACTGTTGAAGCTGAATTCATTGCCTTAGGAAGTTGTGTGGCATAAATACTTTGGTTAAAAAAATATTTGATTGATTTAGGATTAACTATAGGCACAATTCCCATTTATTGTGATAACACTAGTGTCATTTGCATTTCAAAAATCTTATTCAATATTCAAGAACCAAACATATTGACATTATGCATCATTTCATAAGGGATCATATATTCAAAGGAGAAATTGAACTTAATCATGTTTCAACTGAAAATCAACTTGCAAACATTTTTACAAAACCACTAGGCTTTGATACTTTTAGTATATTAAGAACAAGGCTTGATGTGATTGACCTGAATGCTTAATTGAAGTTTTTGCAACATTGATGTGTGTTTTTTGTGAGTGTGTTTTTGTGATTTTTGATTTTACTTGTGTGTTTTTTTGTTTTGGTGCATGTTTGTTTTTGTGTCTTTTTTTCTTTTTTATTTTGTGTGTTTTTAAAATATTATCACATTAAAATTTTCTAAGTGTGATACTCATATGTATGAAATTCATTTTGTACTAGACAAATCCTGTAGCATATTGAACACTGAGTTGAATAGTTTACATACAAATTTTTTAGTTATTATTACAGTTCATTTATATGATCCATATATCATCTGGATGATGTGTATTCATTTGTATGTACGCATGTAGACGGTTATATGGATAGAATCAATTTTTATTTTTGATCATACGTACGAACATATAATTTGTACATATGAACACGTGTCATTCTAAGTAGGGGACGATTTAAACCGTCATAAAAATGATCTTAGATAATTGATCATCCCGTATGAACACCTATTCGTCTACACGATCGTAGGGGTCAAAAAGGTTGTACGAAAGGATGCCTCGTAACTTGCATGATTACGAAAAGTCATTTCATTTTGGACACATTCATTCGTACATACGAAGTTTTATTTCATACGTACGAACTTAATTTTCGTACAGGATGAACCCCCTTTGTACGTACAAAAGTTTATTTTTCTATAAATAGAAGGGCTTTAGAAATCTAATTTCATATACTTCAAAAGCCTTTCCAAAACCTTTCATCTTTCCAAATCTGTCAAATGGCAAGCTCTAGCAAAAGAAGTAGGTTCACTAAGGAACTAACTAGGGAACCTTCCTCTAGAAATTCCAAAAAAAAATTTCCTATCCAAAGCAAGCAAAGAATCTTTTCCTAGGTTCGTTTCCGCTAAAATCACTCCTTTTAGAGTTCTTCTCCAGGAGAACCTTAACTTTCAAGTAATGCACCTTTTTACTTTGACCCAATTTGCTTTTATTCTGACCCTAATTAATTTCTACAACAAGGAGACATACCACTATTTCCTTGCAAATATGACTTTCAATACTGACCAGAGTAGGATTAATTCCTATGTTTTGCAAAAAGATGGTAGAAATAACCGAGGAGGATATGGGGATATTTCTAAATTTAAGGACTCAAGGGATTAGAGCCCATACCTTGACCTCTACCTCTGACTATGATTGGATTGTGATAAACCAAGTTATTAGAGGGATTAGAGAAGTATGCCATTTGCTTAAGGTGTTCACTCTTAACTGAAATGCTCGGATCATCCAGCATGTTCTTCGGACTTCTATAATTCCTAAAGCTAGTAATCGAATAAATATTTCTCCTCTTATTTCCACTATAACATACCTGATTATGACTAACCAACCAATAGACGAAGCCCAACTAATCATTGATTACTTGTATGGACTTTCTGAGATTGGTCATGTCTCCCATAAGAGAAAGAAGAATATTGCCTTAGGACAATTTGTGACATACATTTTTGAAAAGAAATATGATCTTGTTCATCCTGTTCAATGTCTATAAGAGCATATCTACTATAATGATGGTTCATTCCGAGCAATCTTTGCTAAAGATGCACATCTAGAAAGCAAAGATTCTAAGGGAGAAAGGAGAAGACCTACACCTGCACCAGCTGTTGGACCAGACTTTCAGGAGATAATCCAACAGTTTGATCATCTTCAGAGCCACTTTGATCAATGTTTTGATCAAATTGAAACTCATCTTCAGCAACATGATTTTCAATATCAGCAAGATATGGGTTGGATACGAGTTCAATTCAACTCAGTCAACATGAACATAGCTATGATGAATAGCTATTTTAATCTCTTCAACCATCCACCTCCTCCGGACCAAGGCCCCTCAGAATGAATGTTGTACTTCTTTTTGTGTTTTTTTCTCTACCAGTTCTGATGATGTGATGTGATGACTCCAGTAGTTTCTCTATTGGTGTGATTGACTTTTGTTTGATGTTTTTTTTTATTTTTAAGTTATATTGATATCAACCATACTCAAATGTATAATCCTTTATCTTGATATCAATAAAACATATCTTGTTTTATTTTGTTTTTGTTCTTTATTTTGGAAATGTTCGTTAGATTATATGATTATCCTAACATAATTGATCTAACAAGTGGTATAATTTGAAAAGAAATAAAACAATTGAATTCATTAGAAAATCTATTTTTTCAAAAATATTGAAGTTAACTTATAACTCGATCAAATAAACTATCAATCTCATGTTTTTATTAAGTAAACAAAAATTTTAATATTATTATTACAATTTTGATGTCTTATTATTACTTATTTCTTTTTTAATATAATTATCATTGTACTTAGAGAAATTTGAGCTTTTTTATTATTGATTTTGGAAAGAACAACTTGAAAAATTGAAAAATGTTCGAAGGTATAAAATTGAAAGAATGCGCAATAGTTTGCAAATTAAAAAGGGTACAAAATTAGCCCAAATATAAAAATATGCACAAAGTGTGCCACAAATATTAAAAAGATGCCCAAAGAGACACAAGTATATGTTCTTTCCTTTATCTTTCAATCTTCAATTTCAAATCAATCTAATGATCAATTATATATTGTATTGAAATTTAACTTAAATTAATTTTTATTTCGTCATCTTTGCAATAATTCTCCTTATATAATTGTCTAGATTGATACATGATCTTGACTTGTTTTTCCTTGTCTATGTTATATCTTAACTTAAATGATATGAATCTTTATTTTTTTCTCTCATGAACATTAATCTTGTTATTACAAATTTAACTCAATCTCTTTCATGATCAATTATCAAAGATTTCTCATATGACTTCTTACATTTCTGTAGTTCGTTTCTTCTTCTCTTTTTACTGTTGTCAAAAAGGGAGAGAAATATTGTTTGCCTAACATTTGATTATTTTGTTCGTGTCTTTAGTATTGTTGTCTTTTATCATGTTTAGGGTCTCATTTCAATGTCGTTTTTGTGTGGTTGACTTTTTGTGTGAAAAACTTTAAAATTAAAAAAAATTGATTTGTTCATATTAAATGCCCCTTATACTCACATGTTTATTCATTTAGAAAGAGTTGAGGAGAAACTTAGGATTTTCAAATTTGTATAAATAATAATTATTTTTCCATCATCAAAAAATGGGAGATTGTTGAAAGAGTTGCTACTTAGCTTTGCATGTTCGACATTCTTGCAACTTGTATGTTTTTTATGATTCTAAATATTATTGTTTTGATTAAGAATTTTTTCCTAACACATTTTGGAAGAATTATATTTTTTTTCTCTTGTGTATACTAACATTTTAGGGAAATCGATTGTTGAAGACTTTAAATAAAAATTAGCTTAGAGTGTTTTGTAAATTAAAGTCTGTATTTTTCATTTTATTGAGTCTGAGAGAGTGTAATTATAATTGAGTAACTGAGCACACACACACACACTAGGGGGGAGTTTTTAAAATTTTTATTTTTAACTAATTGTACTAAATGATACTTGTTCGTACGGGATGATCTGTTTAGTTATTTTCCCAAGTAATTAATAGAACGAATAGAAAATGGCAAAAAATTTCAAAGTATAGATCGTATAGACGATCTTTTACGTTCATACCGGGATGATCTTCTCTATTTTTTCCAAATGAACTGTTCGTCCAAATGAAATCTTTGGTTCGTCCCAGGATGATCTTCTCTAGATTTTACAAATACACTATTCATCCAGACAAAATCTTTGGTTCATCCCAGGATGATCTCCTCTGGATTTGACAAATACACTGTTCGTCCAGATGAAATCTTCTATTCATCTTAGGACGATTGACCCTGGATTTGGGAAATACATTGTTCATCTAGATGATATCTCTATTTTGTTCAAGGACGATCATCACTGGATTGTCCTCTAACGCTATTCTTACTAATGATATTTTTCAATCATATCAGAGCGATGGGCTCTATTGTGTTTTCATCCAGACATTCGTATATACGTGCTTTAAAAAATTTCTTTTCATATCGAACGAACATATTTCATACAGACAATGATCATGTATGAATATAGTTTGTACCAATTCACAATGAGTTCGTACCCAACAATTTTTGAATTGCTCGTACGTATAAAATTTGATCATATGGGATGATCATGGACGATTAAATTTGAAAAATATAATTTTCTGGACGTTTTTTCATGTCTATTCTATATAAGGTGCACTTAAGACTGTCATTTAATCTTTTTTTCACTTAGTCTTCATAAGTGGTAATGTGAAATTGAAGGAGAGAGTGAGAAAGTGTTTAAAAGAGATTTCTTCCTGTTAGAGCGTGAAGGGTTCACTTGGTTACTCAAGGGTAAGGATCTCTATATGTACTTTGTATTTACTTCACTCTTTTGTCTTATCCTTCTAAATTTCTAGTGTGAAGATCTTCAAGAAGATTTAGTTCACTGCTGACACTCGAGAAGTGTGAACAGCTAAGGGTTCTCTACATACACTTGAAGGGTGTGAAAGGATGAAGGTTCTTTACCTACACTTGGAGAGTGTGAGCAACCGACTATTCTCTGCCGACACTTGGAGGGTGTAAAAGGACGACGATCCTCTACTGCACCGGGTAGTGGTGGGAGAGAGTTTTTGTGAAGGCTCCTTCACCTTACTGTGGGGGCAAGAGGAGGAGAGACACTAGTGATAATAGTGCAATACCTGAAGTGGGATACTTTAGGGAGTGGATGTAGGTCGTGTTTGACCGAACCACTATAAATATATATGTCTTTTTGTTTTCGCTGCTTTAATTTCTATCTTTTTATTTTTCTGTGGTTTAAAAATAATTTTTGAAAACTCTAAAAATAATCTGCTCAGTTTGTTATAACGGTTTTGAACTTTTAAAATCCAAAAGAGACAAATTTTTAAAGTACCATTTCAGAACGCCCCCCCCCACCTTTTGTTTAGCCTTTGGGACATAAGCTTAGATTTAACAACCTAACTCATATTCAAAAAGTTTCAACACTTTCATATATGGAAGCCCAAATTTGGATCATTTTTCATACCTAAAGTGGAAGGGGTGACCTTCCCCTCGAGGGAAGAGTTCTCTTTTCCATTTGGGTAGTCAACTATGAAGAATCCAATGAACACAAAGGAGAAGAAGACTGAAGGATTAAAGACATAGAGTACCCCACTCAAAGTCACTTGCATATATATTAGGTTTAAAATTCAGGTTGTTTTCAGTGGTGCCCGACCACTTTACTTTTTGTAGACCCTAGGTTGAAATAAGCAAGGCAATTTATATATGTATATTTATTAAATAATTTGATTATATCTGATGTGTTAATATGATTGCGTATATAATTTCCTACTTTTCTTATATTTTAGTATTTGTGTTCCGCTTTTTATTTTATCCTAGATATGTGAGGCTCATGAGGGTGTGAAAAATTTATACTCGTAATAAAAAATTTAAAATTTTTAGGACATAAATATCATAGAATGATAACAAATCTAGGTAATTAATGGGGGATCGCCCCTAGGGTCAGATGCATATTACTACACATTCTTTCCTTATTTTAGACACTTCCTCTCTTGTGGGTAGAGTTCAAATAATCCAACCTATGAGGATGAGATTCTGAACATAGGGAAGCCTAGTATTCTAAAAAACTATTTTTAAGCCTTTCTTAAATTTCAAGCATACATAATTTAGGTATTTTGACCAGCACACATTACATTAGAAACATATTTTAAAGAGTCCAAATTTTTATTGCATTAGTATTTAGCATTTTCACCCAATATAAGTCAAAAGGGCAACTTAAGACAATCTCTAGATGTCAGACCCAGCTCTCCAAAATATTAATAAAAATGTCCCTACCACTCTTTCATAAAAATAATCGGACTCGTGTATTTAAAATTGACTAGGTGGCTAGCTAGCTCCCCAATCCAGGTCGGGGTAAGTCCAGATCTTATATTCCATTTATTAGGTTCGAGTCACCACGTCGTGGTGCCCAATTTAGATTTAGGATCTAGGGAAAATTTTGGATCATAAGACCCCAACCTCCGGTAATATAATCCCAAATTTCTAATCAAATATTCAACTTTAATTAAATCTTCTTTCAATCCAAAATGTAAAGCACAATACTTAAATTAAGTTGGGACACTTATAGATGGTTCCATAATCTCAAAGTATCCCTTACTCTTCTTCCCTTGATCTGTTAATAAATTTTCAATCTTGATCCATTCTCTTTTGAAATTCAAAAATTCACTTCCTTTTATATCACTCCTAGATATTCTTAAATAAAATTTTGTTATTATTTTAATCGAGAGTATTCATGATAAATTCTAATTTCTTATGATGTGATTAACTACGAGGGCTTGTGCTCGTAGGAGATTTAGAACCACACACACCTAATTTTCAAAAATCAATTTTCAAAATTTAATTGGATTTCTTTGAGAAACTCAAAATACTAATGATCGGTATCATCGTACTCGAGGAATTAATAGCGAATGATATTTTCTCCCTTTGGGGACATATATCCTTTGTTGGTGAAGCCTTGGATATAAGCTTAATGATCATCCTTCTTTACTATCATAGCCAAATATTTAGTTGAACCTCATTTTGGCCCCATTGGGGGCATACGAAGTTCTCTCTTAAATTCAATCATGATATTCAAGATGGGATATATAATTCTGAATTTGAAACTCATTCTAAAAGTTTATTTTCACCTCTTGAGGTGATACATATTTTTTGATGGGTTTGTCAATTTTAGAATTGGAATTCAACAGTAATTTTAAATTCTCCAAAGAAAACAAATAGTTTTCAAAACCTACTTTCAAAAATTCCATCATCACTTTTATCTTTTCAAACTTGATTGAGTGGTTGGTGACACATATGCTCTGAATAATATCAATATAAAAGAGAACCATTACAAACTATATTATATTTATATTCCATCAATCCAAAATAATATTTCCCAAAAGTGTTTCATTTAATTTTTTTTATTTTTAATTAAGTGATTGAATATCTACCAAAACTTTTTTTAATTGAGTAGGATAATTATTGTAGTTGAAGTAGACAGTACTAGTATTTATAAGTAAACATTCTTTCTCATGGGATCAATACTCTAGTCTATCACTATATTACTTGATTTGGAATGTATACTTGGGTATATTAAGTGGGGTTTTTATAATTTTTATATCAAAGAAAACATAAGCATTTTTTAGGAATTGATATCATTTTCAAAATTCTTTAGGTTACTCCACCACCCCCATCAACAAGTTTTAACCCATGAACACTACTTCAATTATCACACATGAGTCTCTTCCACATATTTATGCACTATGTTAAATACGTCAATATTTTCATGTCTATATAATAAAATGCATATTCATATCATAGATGTGATGAATGTGGGTGATAATAAAATACAATCGAAGTTAAGTTATAAGGGCCCTTATATGTTTATGTTCATAAGTTGATCTATATTTCTTGAATAGATGTGAGATGAATAAGTGGAGAAATAGGGGGAAGAAGAGTTATAAGTAGAATCATGCATGTCTCTATCTCTCTTTAATATATGTATGATTAAGTAATTGTATAAATTTAACTAGAGTTATAAGCAGGCCTCAAGACTTATGCATTAATCATATTTTACATAAATTATAAGAAGTCTTGCGTTCTACCCTAAATAAAAGTACAAGTTTGAATGAAATTTTATTTTCTTAATCCATATAAATTCCTTTCAAATGAAATACAAGTTGAATAAAAGTTCAACTTGTTGACACAAATAAGTTTTAGAACTAATTAAGTCAAAGCTACTTACAAGTTAATGTATTACTGATCACAAGTTAATGAATATATGATATAAGTATGTGATTCTCTTAATAATTATGTATATGATTAAAATCATGTTATAAATGGAACCTTATATAACTATTATGTTACTTTAGTGAAATTAGACAATTCTCCATTCACTCTTATGTTATATATTTTAATTAAAGGAAATTGAATACTTTAGTAAGGTTTATAATGTCTATTAAGTAAGTAATTTCTCACTCTATGTATCCATAAACCATTTAATAAAAAGGTAAAATAAATATTAAATAAAGTAGACATTGATAAAGTTAAGGTCTGATAGGGGTACATTTATGTTTCAGTTATTTCTTTTGATAATCTAGTCAGCCATATTTATATTTTGATGAATAAAAAATTTATATTGGATTATTATATATAATTTTTTTGAATGGTATATGAAATAAAATATGAACATATGTTTATATTTTTTTGTTTAATTTTTTATACTTAGTTGGATTTTATATGTTATAATTTGAAGATGAGATAACATAGATTAAGTATAATTTTTTCATTTGATTATGGGGCATGACAGCTACTACCATTAAAAATCATGATTGTGACATTACCGAGGAAGTTGAAGTGAAGCTAGGGATGGTGTGTATAGCTTGAGACTCACCTGAAGCTTTCTTGAGAAATCTCCCAAATTTGGTAGATGCTTTAAGAAAGATGGTTTTCTATAAGATTTTCTTGGATGGAATTATAATATTTGGAGGACTTGCTTAACTGCAACCATGTTTGAGATGTTAATATGAATATCCCTTTGTAGTTATAGCCAAGGTTGCCCATCATTCCTAATCTACTTCGCATAAAATTCAACTAGCAATGGATGACATTTGAGAGAGGTTATTCAACTAGAACCATACATAGGACAATATCCATTTGATTTTATAACTGAACTTATAATCCAATATTATCATACTTATTTCATTATTAATAAAATGACATAAAAAATTGATCGTCTCACTGCATCCATGTATAGGGAATTAATGTGATTAGCCTTTTGTGGTTGTAGTAAATGTTGTCCCTCGACTAAGAATTAGTTCCCACAAATGTCACGAATAATTATGTGCTAGAATATTTGTGATTGTAGAGGGATAGACAGATTATTATCTTAGTATTTATATGAATATCCAACACACACATAGATTAGAGAGGAGTATTAATTAATTCAATTATGAATATATAATTTTTTTCAAAAATTATTAAAATTAGGCAGAAACTCCGCCGAAAAATCAGTCCAAATAAATTCAATCAAAAATTAGCCAGAACTCCATCAGAAGATATGTTAGAAATTTTAAATCATGATCCGCCAGAAATTCACCTGAAAATCTGCCAAAAATTGTTTCGTCAAGAATACGCAAGACATTTTGCCGGTAATGAGTGATTTTCCTATTGTGATTATAATAATTTGCATAGCTTCCCTTTTAATATAGTGTATGGTTCTCTTAGAGCTTATTTGTACATTTCTAGGAGTCTTCTATGTTTCGATCTCCTCATTTTAATCATAAAAATCTTTGAGTTGGTGGTCTTTTTGAAGATTATATGGGATTTAAAATTCTTTCGAAAGAAAATATAATAAAAAATAATTTTATTTTTAACTACTACAAAAAATAAGATCCTAAGCTTCTTTTAATCCAAATTGATAATTAATTCTATTATATAAATAATATGTGGGGTAATGAGTTGACTATTTATAAAGCATTGAACTTACATCATATTCACAAAATTTGGGTTTTAGTTCTATTAGAAAAATTTGCTTCTAATTATAAAATGTTGAGTATCCAACATTTATTGGATTTTCGTGGATAGCAAACCATAAATTATTTTACATAAATTGCCTTAGAGTTCAATAAATTATGAAAAATTCAAATTAAGTAACAAAAATCAAAATAAATTACATTCTTCTTCAAATTTAGTAAAATTAAAAATAAAATAAAATCACTTTCCTCTCTCTCCGATCAAATAGTATGAAATTTTCTAACCACAATCTTTCTCATCCGCATCCTCCTCATCATCATCCGTAGGATTTCAATCTATGATCATTAACCTTGAAGATGTGAAAGTCTATTTATCTTGAATCCTTATGGTACCATTAGGATATACTCTAATAACAGTAAAAGGGATAGTCTATCAAGATTTAAGTTTTTCATGGTAATATTTTTCTTATAATCAAAGAGCAAGACATCTTGACCAGGAGAAAATTTGTGATTTAAAACTTCACACCCATGCATCTTCTTCATTTATGCATTGTAGATTTGTGTATCTTCATGAACTTCATTTCTTAATTCATGAAATTTATCAAATATTGTAGAACTCTTATGTTTAGAATATATAAGGAATCTTTATTCTTTAAGTTCACTTCACTTCTTTTTTAGGATGAATGCTTTTGTTTCTTTACACTTATTACTTTAAGATTCAAGAAAGGAATAGAGGACACTCAATAATACTTCACTAAAGAAGAACTATCATGGATATAAAATCAAACTTTTAAATAGCTCTTTTATAATTTCCATGGGCATAGTGGCACAAAATTTGAAATTTTAAACCACTATGGTGCAACCAAGCGCTACAATGTTATAATTAGCACTGCGGTGCTCCTCTCTCTCTCTCTCTCTCTCTCTCTCTCTCTCTCTCTCTCTCTTCTTTTGACAATTTAACTCGCTAATGAACAATATTGCTAAATCTAATCTTCCAAGCACATAAAAATTAAACATTAGGTTGCCTCCTATACAACACTAAGTTTATAGTATTCAACTAGACTTGCCTAACTTTATTAATTTAGCTAGGGTGCAATGCTACCATTCTTTAAATGATTTCCATAAAAATCTTTCTCTTTTTCCTATGAGTTAATTTCAGTATTTCTAGCAATAATCTAACAGGTATACATCTAACAAAAATTGCAAGCTAACTTAATTGGGTTTCCAAAATTTTAAAATAAGCATCTTGATTTTGCAATTAGGTCCCTAATTGTATCACTACATCTTCCAATGATGATTTATATTTTCAAACTAATTATTTTAATTAGATCCTTGAATATATGGAGGTTTAAAATTAAAAGCAGGTTATTGAGGATTGTTTCAATTTACTTCTTGATTATTTTGACTAGAATTTAATTAATTATTACTTACAACATTGTTAACCATATAAAATTAGGATGGTTCCTTTAACCTAGATTATATGTATTGGAGTAGGGATTATTTTATCTTTCAATCAAATTAATGTTTTCAATCTATTTTACTATTTTTATTAAATTTTGATCCTCCAATTGCATAGATGATTTAGTTCTTAGTTTTGAATTCACTCATATTGTGCTCAACGTTTTTAAAATTATCATAACTTGTGTATTCAACATTAATAAAGTATCATATTCATAAATTCCTACTACTCTTTTAGTATCTATCCAATCAATATGCCACTAGAAATTATTAGTAATCATTTCTATTAATTCATATGCTTCCTCAAATGGCTAAGATATTAATGATCCTCCAACTATATCATATATGATTATTCTAAGAGATCCTACTAATCAATTATAAAATAATAAAATAACTAGCCAATCAGGTAATGCATGGTGAGGTCATTTCCAAAGTATTTCCTTAAATCTCTCCCAACTCTCCTAATTAATTCTCCTTCAAACTAGGCAATGTTGGAAAATAGATTGATAATATGATTTTTTGATGATAGCAAAATGTTATTGGTTTGGTGATTTTATTATTTCTCCTAGCATGAATTGGATATTTCTTATTGTTTTTTTTTATGTGTACTAACATTTTAGGGAATCCATTTATAACTCCAAACTACTGAAGATTACAAGACAATGATAGAAAAGGATGTCATGTAATAGAGTGTCTATATTATTTATATTTATTCTTCAGTTTGAGCAATAGTAATTATAATTGGGTAATTGTGCACACACACACAAAGGAAAGTGTTGTAAATTTTTTTTAAAGTCTGACCGTATTGTATGATATTCAATTTTATTATACTATTTGATAGTTATTCCTCCAAAATGCAGTTAAACAAATTAAAGCTTAAAATTTTTTGAACTATTCATACAGTACGATGTTAGGTTGTATATACGATTGATAGTGTATAAAATTAGGTTCATTCATGGTCGTACCATACAAATGCAAGTATTTTTGAACTGGTCATACTATACGATCTCAAATTATACTGATGATTGATTGTGCACAAAATCATGTTCATACATGATCATACCATATGAAGTAGTTCATTTTATAAATATTCATACTATACGATCTCAATTCGTACAAATGATTGATAGAGTGTAAAAATCTTTTCATACTAGATCGTACCATATAAAATAGCTCATTTTTTGAACTGTTTGTACTATACAATCTCAATTCATACAAACAACTAAAAGAGTACAAAAATCTTTTCACCCTAGGTTCTACCATACGAAGTAGTTCATTTTTGAACTATTTATACTATACAATCTCAATTCATACAGACGACTGATAGTGTATGAAACTAAGTTCATCCTAGTTCATACCAAACAAAGCTTTAATTTTTTTGAACTGATTATACCATACGATCTACTATCATACAATATGAATAAAAGTTATTTGACTTGCAATTTTCAATTTTTAGATGGTTTTTCATGCAGTTTCACCATAAGGAGTCCTAAAAACTATCATCCTATTCGTTTACTGTGAATTTCTTTTGAGAGGGTCCATAGAAAGAGTGTTTGGGAGAGATTTTTTAGATTAAAGAGTGAGAGATCTAATGAAGGGAAATTGTGAGGGATTCACATGGTTGGAAAAAGTGGGGATCTCTTTATTTTCTTCAAGTTTTTGCCCATCTTCTTTGGAGACATTCAAAAGAAAATTCTTAATATTGGATCAAGGTATTATGTCTTCACCAAGAGGGAGAAAAGGATGTCAAGGTACTTTGCCTTCACGCGAAGAGTGAAAAAGGATATGTTGGTATTCTTCCTTCACTAGGAGGGTGAAAAAGGATGTGATTGTACTCTTCCATCACTTAGAGAGTGTAAAAAGGCATCGGTACTCTGCCATACTAGGTTGGTAGAAGAGAGTTTGTAAGGGCTTCTCTGCTTTGCTATGAGGGCAAAAGGAGAGTCACTACTATTATAATGCAATATTTAAAGAAGAAGTCTCCAATGGAGTGGGTGTAGGTCAAGTTTGACCAAACCACTATAAAATTTGGTGTTCTTTTTTTGTTATTTATCTTTCTTGCATTTTTATTTTCAATATTTTAAATTTCTATAGTTAAAAAATCTTGTGATACTCATTTCACTAAAAACATCTGTATATTTTAGGATTAGCGGTTTTGAATTTTATAAAAAGGTTTTCAAATTGTCTAAGAAGTTTAAATTTTAAAATAACCAATACACCCCTCCCCGCACCCCCCCCCCCCCCACTTTCTCTAATCTTATCTTCTACTTGAGCTACTCCAACCTTTTCACGTATATTCTCATTTCATATCCTATCTCTAAGGGTAAAGCCACTCATCCACCTGAGCATCCTCATCTCTGCCACACTTAACTTAGTATTATGCTTCTCTTTTAATGGCCAAATTTTAGCCAAGCTTAACTAGACCACCCTTATTTGATAAAATTCTTTTTAATTTTTGAAAAACTTTTATGTCTTATTTTCTGCAATCACTTGACTATCACATGTAGATATTAGTACAAGAAAGTTACACTAGACTACTAGACTTGTTGATGGCATTAGAATAGAAACACCATTCATTGATTGGACATTAAAAGAAAAGGAATTAGTATAATTAAATATAAAATGTTTGAATAATTTTTTTTGTACTCTAAATTTTAAGGATTACATGTGTGTTTCTATATGTAAAATTGGAAAATATATCTAGGATAGACTTTACATAACATATGAAGGAACAAATGAGGTAAAGCAATCTAGGTTGAACATTTTATTACATGACTATGAATTATTTTGCATGAAATCAAACTGGTCAATTTCTGATATATATACAACATTTACTCAGATCGTTACCTCAATGCATGCTTTAGGTAGAGAACTTATAAACTCAAAGAAGGTTAATAAAATCTTACATTGTTCACCTACTACTTATGATGCAAAGATAACTTCTATAATTTTGTCTAAAGACTTGAATGTATATTTTATTGACAATATTCTTGGATCACTAATTGCTTAAGAGTAAGGAGTGAATCAAAGATAGATTGATGTAGGTGACAAGTGAAAAGAAAAGAATATAGCCTTAAAAGTTGAGGATTAAGATAGTGATCAGTCAATGCTTGGGGATAAAGAAGATATTCTATTAATGATAGGATAAATCAAAAGTTTCCTTAAGAGAAAGCAACAAAGATTTTAATATTGGAACAGAGATCAGTTCAATAAGAATATAAAGATTTCCAATTAAGACATTTGTTATAAATATAGAAAGCCTAGACATATAAAGTTTGAATGACCAAATCTTAAAGCTAATTCTAACAAGGATAAAGTTAAAGAGAAAAAAATATTAAAAAGGGTAAGAGAAGGATGTAAAGAGCTTTCTAGGTTGACTTAGCTTTAGATTCTTCAAAAACAGAGTCAGGATAGGAGGTTACAAATTTGTGCTTAATGGCAGACAAATTTAATTATTCAGATCAAGAGATGAGATGCACACATACAAGCCCTTATGAGAGTATTTGGTACATGGATAGCCAATGTTCAAAATATATGACTGGAGATGCAAATTAATTTATATTATTAGAGGCTAAGACTTGAGGCAAGGTAACACTTAGAGATAACAACACTAGGAGAGTGGTAGGATCAGGTATGATTGGTAATACAAAGAATTTTCTGATTGAGAATGTCTTATTAGTAGAAGGCTTAAAACATAATTTGTTAAGTATTAGCCAGCTTTGTGAGAAGAGTTTTTATATAATTTTTTTCCTGCGAGCTACATAATAAGCCAAAATGGATTTGATGTGTTACTTGGAAATAGGGTAAAGAATATTTACATGCTTGATTTAAATAGTGTTAAATCTTCTTATGCTTTTTATCTAAAAATCATAACTGATGAATCTTGGTTATGCCATAGAAGACTTTGTCATGCAAGCATAAAAATCTTAGTAAGATTACTAAAAAAGAATTGGTAAGAGGCATACATAAATTAGAATTCACTAAGGATCATCTTTGTGATGCAAGTCAATTAGGAAAATAAGTCAAGTACTCCTTTCATTCAATCAAAGATCTTAGTACTACTAAACCCTTAGAAGTCCATAACATGGACCTATTTGGACCTATTAGCACTATAAGTCTTGGCAAAAAAGTTTTTGGGTATGTAATTACTGATGATTTTTTTAGATTCACTTAGATTAGACACTTAGTACAGAAAAGTGAATTATTTGATGAGTTTAAATTTTTTTACATGGATTTAGAGGAAGCTTGCTTGTAAAATTCTTGCAATTCATAATAACCATGGTGGAGAATTTGAAAATGAAAAATTTGAACTCTTATGTAAAGAGCAAGGAATATATCATAATTTTTCAGCACCTAAGACCCCTCAATAGAATGGGTTTGTTGATAAAAGTTGCTAGATCTATATTGGCTGAATATTTACTTCCTAAATATTTTATGGCTGAAGTGGTTAATATAGCTTATTATATTCTAAATTTTGTAAACATCATATTTAAATTGAATAAGACACCCTATGAGCTTCTTAAGGATAGGAAACACAACCACTCACATCTACATGTCTTTGAATGTAAATTATTTATTCATAATAATGGTAAAACGCTGATAGGAAAATTTTATCCTAAATCTGATGCGGAAATGTTTTTAGGATATTTGAATGTTCAGAAATCTTATAAAGTTTTAACAAAAGGAAATTGGTAATAGAGGAGACCACACATGTAGTTTTTAATAAATCAGATGTTTCTGGAGAGTCTAAGATGGAAGAAGAACATGTTGAAGAGATTTTCCAAGGAATTGAAAATTCAAATCTTGAAGAAAATGTTGGAACAAAAAATATAATACCTAGAGAATACAAATATTTTAAAAGTTATCCTAAAGAATTGATTTTATAAGACCTAAGCGAAGGAGTTAAAACTAGGCATGCACTTAACAAAAATAAGATGAATGATTCAGGTATAGTAGTCTGAAATAAGGCAAGATTGTGGCTAAGAGGTACAATCAAATAGAAGGAATTGATTTTGAAGAGATGTTTGCCCTGTAGCTAGACTTGAAGCAATTAGGGTACTTTTAGCCTTTGCCTATTTTAAATGATTTAAACTATTTCAAATGGATGTTAAGAGTGACTTTCTTAATGATGTGATAAAAGAAGATGTTTATATTGAGCAACCACTAGGTTTTAAAAATTCATAATTTTTTAATGTGTTTAAATTGAAAAAGGTATTATATAGATTAAAATAGGCACCTAGGGCTTGGTATGAAAGGCTAAGTATATTCCTTCTAAAAGATCCTTTGTTAAAGGGACTACGGACACCACACCCTTCTTGAAAAGAGTAGGAGATGACATACTCATTATTCAAATATATGTTCATGATATATTCTTTGGATCCACTAATAAAAAAGTTAATGATGATTTTTTAAAAATATTAAGTAAGGAATTTGAAATGAGTTTGGTGAGAGATTTGAGTTACTTTCTTGATTTTAGCATAAAATAAAAAGAGGATGACACATTTCTTAGTTAATCAAAATACATCAAGGACATACTTAAGAAATTTGAAATGGATAATGATAAATTAATTAGTACACTAATGAGTTCCTCAGTTCAATTAGATAAGGATTCTAAAGAAAAATCTCTTAATCAAAACAAATTTAGAGGGATAATTGGGTCATTACTTTATTTGACTTCTAGCAAATATGATATCATGTTTAATGTTTATCTTTATGCTAAATTTTATACTGATCCAAAAGAATCACATTTGACTGCTGTTAAAAGAATTTTGAGATATTTTTTGAGAACTTAAAACTTAGGGGTTTGGTATCCTAGGAACAACACTTCTTTTGAAATATTGGATATTCATATTCAAATTTTTTAGGATGTTGGGTTGATTGAAAAAAGTACTTCTAGAACTTATCAATTCATTAGAAACTCTTTTGTTTCCTAGTTCAGTAGAAAATAAAATTCATTAGTCATTTCTACAGCTAAAGTAGAATATATAGCTTTAGGAAGTTGTGTGGCACAGGTTCTATGTTTAAAACAATAACTCATTGATTTAGGATTTTCAATTGATACTATTCTAATTTTTTGTGATAATATAAGTGTCATTTACATTTTGAAGAGTCTAATTCAATACTTTAGAACTAAGCATATAGACATAAGACAACATTTTATTAGGGATCATGTCATTAAAGGGGAAATTGAATTGTATCATGTAGCAATAGAAAATTAACTTACAGACATTTTCACAAAACCTCTAGTTTTTAAAACATTCAGCATCTTAAGAACCAGATTGGGTGTTATTGATATTCATGCTTGATAATTTAATTTGCAAATCAAGTTTGTAGTGTGTTTTATTTGTGTTTATGATTGTGTTTTGTTCTTTGTTGTGATTTATTTTTGGTTGACTCCTCTCTATCTGTTATTTTTATTTATCTTTTTATTATTTTTGTTATTGTGTGGATAGATCTTATTTTTAATTATTTTGAAAAAGTATCTTGATAATCATGTTAAAATCCAAAAATTTCTTTTTTAGTTCACATTGTACGAACAACAATCGTACTATACAAATTATCCATATTTACATGATCTATTCTCTGAGTTAAATAGACAAAAGATTTGATTTTTTATAGTGAGACAAAATATTGGATTTTTTATAGTGATCGTACAGTACGAACACATGTTCGTCAGTAAGAACCATCAATAATTCATCTGTATGAACATGATAAGCTTTCTAAGGTAAATTAAAATTTGAATATCATATGTATGAACTTCTATTCGTCTGTATGATCTAGTTATCAAACTATATGCAAATGAGCTTAACCAATAGGTATAATATTTATTAACTGGTTGTACTAGAAAAAAACCTACTCGTCCGCACTATCAATCTAATTAAATATTATATGAAATGAATCTCGAAAAGATAACTTTATAAAAAGTCATTTTACTGAAAAAACTACTCTTAACAATTTTTAATCGTTTGTATGAACATTAGTCCATATCGTATAAACTTCCCAATCGTACATATGACCCTATTTTTGTATTATACAAAATTATTCATTTTGTTTAAATTGGAAGGCCTTCTTTGAATTCCTTCACAATCCTTTCATTTTTAATTCATGTGTCCAAGTCTTTTCAAATGGCTAGGGAAGCAAGAGAGTTCATCAAACCAAGGGGAGTTAATCGCTAACTGAATGAGATGATAATTTTCTCATGAGAGAAAATAAACAAGCCTATGAGAAGTTTACTCAAGCCAAAATTACCCCTTCTCGTCTTCTTACTCAAGAAAATATTAACTTCTCAATCATGCCCCTCTTTAATTCTACCCATTTTCCCTTCATTCTCACTCTAATTTATGTATTCCATTATGATACCTTCTATTACTTTCTTACCAATATGAAACGCGAGAAATAATACTATAATATCATCCTATGTCTTTCATCAAAGAGTCGAGATTACTAAGGAAGCTTTAGGAACTTTTCTACACCTTAGAACTGATAAAGTAATGGCACACTCCATGATTTCTAAAAGTGATTTTGACTGGTCATAAGTCAATCAAAATCTTAAGGGTATATGTTCCATCTCATATTTATCTCTTGTTCAAACACTGAATCAAAATGAAAGGATCATCTAGCATGTTTTAAGAACTTATATCATTCCTAAAGCTGGTGATCCAATCAACATTACCCCTCTTCTTTCCATTATTACATACTTTATAACAAAGAACACTCCTATTGATGAAGCCCAGTTGATCCTGGACTACATCAATAATTTGACTGACAATAGACTTCCTGCCACTAGAAGAAAGAAGAATGTGGCTTTAGGGCACCTGATTGCGTATATTCTGGAGAATAAGTATAATCTAATTCATTAATATGCCCCTAATAATCTACCTATCTATTTTAATAATGCTTCATTTTGTATTATTTTTCATCAGGATTAAGGGGATGAAGGAGATGAAGTGAGAGAAGAAGAGGCACCTACTCAAGCACCTGCACCTGCTCCTGCTCTTGGACCAGATCATTATCTCTATCAAGAAATGTTTTAGAGATTTGATAGACTCGAGTCTTATTTTGTTCAACATTTTTATCATATTGAGACTAGCATGAACCAGCAAGACTTTAGGTATAATGAATATATGGGTTGGGTGAGATGACAAATTATTAAATTAACACTCAAGTAGCTACCATCAATAGCTACTTTACTCATTTTACTCCTCCACCACCTTTTATAGATCAAGATCCCCCAGGATATTAGTGTAATTAGTGAACTTTTTTTTATTTATATTCTAGTTTGATTGTAATGTGTTCATTTATAAAGTTTAATTTAAATGTTTTGTGTTGAAATTTTCACATCTTTATTCAAACTTGATTATATTATGTTAAAAAAAAAAAAATTCTTTTGAAATTTGTGAGTTATTATTAACTAATCTCAAATGTTGTTTTAAAGGATAAAATTTAAGAAAATTTTTACATTCTAGTGTTATATCCTTAATTTTTTCTCGTACTTTAAATCAAACTCAAATCGGTTTAGATAAGGAGATCATCTTCATGTTCACATAGGCATTTATCTTATAATTATAATTATTACAAAAATAATGTGACTTTCTTTCTGTTTGTTTTCTTATTCAAAGTGTTATTTTTATTATTACCCATTGGATTTTGTTATGTGGTTTAATCTTCTTTATACAAGAAAATTTTTTTCTTTTATTTAGAAGATAATCGCACAAAACTAAGATTTGTTGATTTAAGGTGTGGAGGGAATAAAATGCTAAAAGATGCACAAAGAGTGACAAATTAGACAAGAGGCACAAAATAAGCCCAACTTAAAAAGATGCGCAATGTTCACCAAACAAATATTTAAAATAAAAAAATATACAATTGAGACAACATCTCAATTCAAAGTGATCAGAGGCATAAAATGATCTCAAACTACATTTGGTTCTTTCCATTATATCTCTAATTCTTAAAAAAATACATGCACTAAATAATAATTTCAACCATTGAATTTGAAATTTTATGATTTCTTATATATATATATATATTGTGATAATTGTTCTATTTGATATTTTTGCTTTCTAGAATGAACATTGAACTTGATCAACTTTTCTTTTCTTAATTGTTCTTTAATTTAAATTTAATTTTAAAAATATAGTAGGATTTTAACATTATGCAAATTTTTTTTCAAATTCTATTCCTTTTTAACATCTACATTTGTCTATAAGAACTTTCATATTCAAGAAGTTTACTTTTTGTTTCCCCTCTTTTTGCTGATGTTAAAAGACAGAGGTTGTTTATGTTTGTTGATAATACCATTGTTTGTATTTTGTACTTTGATTCAAAGTTCTTTAAACTTTGTTTCTTCTTTGAGTTTTGTTTGTGTTTGGTTTGATATCATAATGCTCTCAGGGGGAGATTGTTTATTTTTATGTTTATTTTAAGTTCTCTTATGAATTTGATCTCGTGTCGTGTTTATGTTTTAGGAACTTTTTTTGTGTTTGTATTTTTTTTGTGTGGTTGTTTGTTTTGTATATTTTTTTATGTTTGTTGATAAAATCAAAATTAAAAAAAAAGGAGAGGGATGAAATTTATATTCCCATGGTGTTTAGGGTTTATTCATTTAGGAGGAGCTTGGGAGAGAAGAAATGTCATTTATAATTCAAATAATAAATTTTTTGCCATCATAAAAAAAAAGGGGAGATTGATGAAAACAAGAATGATAATATAGTTTTTTTATTATAGAAAATATTATGGGTTTGGTGATTTTATTATTTTTCCTAGCATGAATTGGATGTTTCTTGTTATTTTTTATGTGTACTAATATTTCAGGGAATCCATTTATAACTCCAGACTGCTAAAGACCTCAGGACAATGATAGAATAGGATATCATGTATTAGAGTTTGTATATTTTTTTATTTATTCTTGAGTCTAAGTAAGAGTGATTATAATTGGATAACTGTGCACACACACACACATAGGGGAGTGTTGTTTAAAATTTTTTAAGTCTGACCGTATAATATGATATTCAATTATACTATATGATTTGATAGTTTTTCCTCCAAAATGTAGTTAAACAAAACAAAGTTTAAATTTTTTTGAACTATTCATACCATATGAATGCATATATTTTTTTAACTAATCATATTGTATGATATCAATTTGTATAGATGACTAACAATGCATAAAATCTATTTCGTATAAGATCAAATCATATGAAGTAGTTCATTTTTATCCATTCATACTATATGATCTCAATTTGTACATATGACTGACATAGCATGTAAATCTTTTCGTCCTAGATCTTACGATACAAAATAGTTCATTTTTGAACTATTCGTACTGTATAACCTCAATTAATACAAACGACTGACATGGTACAAAATCATTTTGTCCAAGATCGTACCATTTGAAGAAGAACATTTTTAAATTATTCATACTATACGATCTCAATTCATATATGTGCATGAAAATATATGAAATTAAGTTTATCCCAATTTGTACCAAACAAAGCCCTAATTTGTTTGAATTGTACCATATGATCTATGATGGTACAATATGAACAAAAGTCGGTTGACTTCCAATTTTCAATTTTTGGATGGTTTTCATACAGTTTCTATATAAGGAGTCCTAAAAACTATCATCCTATTCTTTTGCTGCTAATTTCTTCTGATATGAATAATAGAGAGTGTGTTTGGGAGAGATTTTGAGAGTAAAGAGTGAGAGATCATTGAAGGGAAATTGTGGGGGAGACATAAAGTTGCCTAAAGTGAGGATCTTTTTATTTTCTTTAATTTTCTATCCATCTTCTTTGGAGACTCTCAAAAGAAAATTCTCAATATTGGACTAAGGTACTCTGTCTTCATCAGGAGGGTAAAAAGGGACATCAAGGTACTCTGCCTTCGCTAAGAGGGTGGAAAAGGACGTCAAGGTACTCTGCCTTCCCTAGGAGAATGAAAAAGGATGTGTTGGTACTCTGCCTTTACCAGGAGACCAAAAAATGATGTGAAAGTATGATGCTATCACTTGGAGAGTGTAAAACGGCATTGGTACTCTGTCGCACTGGGTTGGTGGAAGAGAGTTTGTAAGTGCTTCTCCGCCTTGTTGTGAGGGCTAAAGGAGAGTCACTATTGTTATAGTGCAATACTTGGAGGACTCTCTTTTTTTTATGAAATGCTTAAAGCAATTTTATTAATCCAAGAGAAAAAAAAAAGGCCTAAGGAGGATAAAATCTATCACATTCCTCCTTCAACACTTTGTGAAAAAGAGGAGGAATGTTACAGTTAACCAAACTATCCCAAATAAGCATAGTTAGCATAAAAATCAGCTAACTTATTACCTTTCCTATTAACAAATTAAATAATGACTTGATTAAAATTTCTAAGAAAGAAAAAATCATCAATATTATTACTGTTACCTTCAGCTTTCCCCTCCTTAATAATGTCTTGGATGTGCTTCATAACATTGTAATTATCCCCCTCAAAGATGATTCCTTTTTCTTCATACATCCATTCTTGGACTACCTCCCTAAAGGCAACGATAGCTTTCATTTCCAAAGCCATGATATCCCAATGTATACTTTTGAAACAAAAGGCTAACAAAAATCTGCCTTTACTATCTCTAATTACACCTCCAATTCTAGCAGTGTAATCCTTGTGAAGAGATGCATCCACATTTAATTTAATCCATTCGCTTGGAGGGGGATTCCAAGTGAAAGAAAACAATCTTAGCTGATTAGAATCCTAGTTGACCGAATAAGATCAAGGTTGAATGAAGACGAAGCAAAACTGATAGCATTAGCTCCTATTACTTGAAAGCAATCCTCCTTATCTCCATGCACTATCTTATTTCTGCTTTTCCAAGAGAAGAAGACGGTTTAGCAGTACAAATTACCCACAAAAGGATTTGATTTAGATGAATCCTCCAGCTCCTTATAATAAATCTTCAAATCATATATGTTGGGTATCCTGTAGCCCCATTTATTTAATATCTTTAATACTTCTCTCAGGTAAAGACAATGAACAATAATATGTTCTGCGTCTTCAACTGCCCTGCATCCTCTCGGACAGCCACTTTGATTGTTTAATCTTCTATACATGAGAAATTCAATTGAAGGGATTTCCTTATGCATCAATCTCCACCAAAAGATTTCCACCCTTGGTCTTAGTTTCAGCTTCTTTATCCATCTCCAATTGACATCCTTTTCTTCATATCTACTAGACTGCTCTAAGATCATGGCTGTCAACGATTTTCCAGACTTTTTGAATAAAATTTTCATTTCATCTTTTTGAATTTCAGCTTAGATCAGGACATCACAAATTAGATCAACCAATTCATTTCCAAATGCCTGTTGTAGTTTCTGTATACTCCAATTACCTTCCTGAATAAAAAATTCCAAGCTTCGTTGTTCTGCTTGAAGATCAGCAACATAGGTTGGCCACTTGATAATACATTTATCAAGGATCCAAGTATCCTTTGTTGTATTTATACTCTTCCCATCCGAGACCTTCCATCTCACTATTTGCTTCAGATATTTAGCTCCATTTGTAATGATCTTCCAAGTAGGTGATACTCCATTTCTTGTTTTAGTATTCCAGAGGTTTGTCCCGTATTTTGCAATTAGAATTCTACTCAACAGTGTAGTAGGATTGGAAATCAAATTCCATGCTAATTTAGCTCTCCAAGGGCTAATATTATCAGAAGCTGATATAACCCCAAGACCTCCCAACTTTTTTTTCTTACATAAAGTTACACAATCTACATAACAGATACCCTTGCTCTTGTCTTGTTTCATCCAAAGAAAATCTCTACTCAATTTGTCTAGTTCTCTCAGCACTCCCATTGGAACCAAAGAGTGAGAAGAGATATAAATAGGAATTATTAATAATGAAAAGTTGATTAATTGTAGCTTACCAGCCAAAGTAAGGAATCTGTTACCCCAGATATTGAGCTTGTCATAAGCTTTTTCCAGCACACTTCGGAAATCAGATGATTTTAGCCTTCTCAATGCCATCCTAACACCAAGATGGGTCAACTCTTTAACTATTTTGATACCTAGGAGTTTAGATATTACTTTAGACTTACTTCTTCTCATAGAATTTTCATAAAGCAATGAGGATTTTTGGACATTTATTCTTTGTCCTATCCAGCTGCTATATTTCTCCATAATCTTCTTAATTTTATTTGCATTTCTTCAATTTGCTTCAGAAAAAAATATAATATCATCGGCATACTGCAGATGAGATACCATATCTACTGAAGGGGCAACCTTGACTCTGTTCTTAGCTCCTCTGTGATTAAACGCTTCAGTCAACATTTGTGAACACATGATAAAGAGATAGGGGGATAAAGGACATCCCTGCCTAAAGACACACTTTGCCTGAATCCCTTTGTTGTTGAAACCATTAATTATAATGGAATACTTAGTGTCCACCACACATTGTAGGAGTAGATTTGAGAAAGTCCTTGGGATACCATATAACTCTAACACCTGCCTCAAAGTTTCCCACCCCATGCTATCATATGCCTGCTCCATGTCCACTTAATGGCAATTATACCCTTTTTTGCTTTAGAGAATCTAAATTTGTTGATAATTTCTTGTGTGAGCAATATATTTTTAGAAATGGATCTCCCCCTAATGAATGCCACTTGATTTTCTAAAATCATTTTGTAAATAAAGAAAACAAGCCGGTTCACTAACATTCTAGCTACTATCTTTTAAATGGAGTTGCACAGAGTGATAGGTCTATAATTGGAGGGTATCAGAGGATTCTTGAGCTTAGGGATGAGAACAACAGATGTCTCCCTCCACTCCTCACACATGACTCTTGAGTTAATGAATTGGCAAATGGCCTTCCAAACTTCATTCTTAATTATAGACCAATAAAACTTTATGAAGGAATAAGAGATACTGTCTACTCCTGGTGATATATTGCCTTCCAATTTGCTAATGAAAGTTTCCAATTCTTCTTGAGAAAAATCAGAATTGAGCAGTTTTCTGTTTTCCTAATCCCAGAGTGCTTCCAATCTTCGGCCAACCCGCAAGAGAACACCTCCTAGCTTTCCACTTCTCTTTGAAATACTTAAAAAAGATTTTTTTTTTTTTTTGTAGTTCAAGTTTGACCAAACCACTATAAAATTAGATGCTCTTATTTTGTTATTTTTCTTTCTTGCATTTCTTTTTTCCATATTTTGAATTTTTATGGTAGAAAAATCATGTGATACTCATTTCATTAAAAACCTCTGCATATTTTAAGATTAATGATTTTGAATTATCTAAAATGTTTTTCAAATTATCCAATAAGTTTAAATTTTAAAATAACCAATTCACCCCCCCTGGTTAGCCTTGGGATAGTTTTAAGAGGTCTAACAACTCTCACTAACTAACAGGTAAACGAAGTGATATCATTTATAAGTTAAAGTCTTTGAAGGTGGAAAATACTTAGCAAGAAATATATGAGCCAGCTCATTCCAAGTGTTTATTAGATCTTGTGGGTAAAAACTTCAACCACATCTTAGGTTTATCTCTTAGAGAAAATGAAAAACATCTAAGTCTAGTAGCATCATCAATGACACAATTGTACTTAAATATTCCATAAATTTCTTAAAATTAGTTAATTATAAATTATGATATCCAACAAGAGTTCCCTCAAACTGAGAATTTTGAGCAATTTAAATTATGGTGGTTTTTAATTAAAAATTATTAGCTTTGATCATAGGTCTATTAATGCTATGAAAAATTCCATATACTAAAGGGTTAGCATTATTCCTAAGAGGTCTATAATGATCTTGATCTAGTATAGGTTCAGCCAATATCACAATCTTTTTAGTTTTTCTAATTTTTGGAAGGTTTTTTTCTATCTCAAAGTCGAACAACAAATGTTCCTTTCTATGTTTATAAAGCATGAAACCATGAATATGCAATCAATAACAAAATAAAAAAAATCAATAAAATAAAAGATTCAAGTAGGTTTAATTAAATAATTAATTTAATATTATAATTAAAATTATAAAAAGTAAAATAATTCCCTAGTAATGGTGTCAAAAATTTGATGGGGGCTATAGAGTGGACTTTTGAATTGTATAAAAGTCTACTCTATTAACCCTAAACAATACTTAGGTTTTCTTTGATATAACAAAAATAAAATTTCACTTAATATATATAAGTATACATGTCGAATCAAGTAATAAAATGATAGTACAGAGTGTCAAACCCACCAGGAAGTATTCTTATTTGTAACAAACTACTATCGTTTATTCCAATTGTAATAATTATCCTACTGAATTAAAAATTATATTTATGGAGATTCTACCACTGAATAAAATAGTAAAAATATTAGATACAATATTTAAATAAAATATTTTGGGTTGATGAGTGTAAATTTCAAATCTTTCCTAATAAGACTCTTAATTATAAATATGATTAAGAATATATACATCCCTAAATCTCTATTGATCTTGTAGGGGTGAGAAGGATATATGTTGACCTCTAACAGTTATATTATCTCCTTAAGAGCATAGAATATTTTACATCCTATGTATAAGCATGCAAACACCTTAGCTCAATATTCTTGGTTATTCCTTCATTCCTCCATTGAGGCTATACATCACTTTATATTTTAACTACACATATGGTCACTATATACATTAAATTAAGAAAGGGATGATATTAAAAACATCATTTAACCATTATAGAATAAAAGTCTTCATTAGTACTTAACATGCTCTTTACATCATCAATCCAAAATAAGAGAATTATCCAGAAAAATAATAAATGTCAAGAAAATCATTTTCATTAAACTCATGGAAGAATGAAAATACAAGAGAGTAAGGATCAAATTATCTCATATACACTATTTTTCCTTAACTTATAGAGTTTCATCAAGAAACACATTCTAAATACTCCAAATGATTGTATTTTATATTTTCTTAGCCTCCCTTAGATTTTACTCTAAGAGGGAATTAGAGAAGTACTCTAAAAGTGATAAATTTTATACAAGTGATTAAATTCCCTTACAAATATAACACCACAACTATTTAGAGGATAGCACAATAAGGCATTTGGCACTATAGCAGTTGAAAGAGTGGCATCGTGACACCTTGAAGTGAACTAATGCGACGACACCAAAATTTTGACCCCACCATGGAGTTTGCTTACATGGAATGGTTACATAGTGAACAATCACATCATTTCATAGATAGAATGTGTTCCTTAGAAATTACAACTACAACATCCGAGTGGAAAATTGGCACTAAAGGCTGAGAAATTGTAGCACCGTGGCATTTGAAAATAGTGAATTTGGCACTGCCAAGCTAAATTTTTGATGATGTGGTGGTGGCAATGTTATGGTGCTGGCTGTGTTGCCACTACAACAATTGTAAATAGTGAACTCAGCGCTATAGTATTCAATTTATGGAGCCTAGGTGGTGTTGAAGTCGTTGTTAAGGTGTTGCTTCATTAAATGCCATAATATTACAAGCTTCTTTTAAGTTTTCATTATTTTTTAGTTTTTCCAGTAAAAAAATATCTAAAATAATATATTTTCATTAAAAAAAATATTTAACACATTACATAATTTGAACTTATTTTCTTATAATTTTCTTCAGAAAATATAAGGTTAATAAGCATAAAATAACATAATCTTAAGCAAATAACATAACAATTTTTATCTTATTAAGACTGTAAAGATTGTAAAATTATTTTGAGTGAAGTACCAAATAACAATTATAAGTATTAGACTATAAGGGGAAGGGAAAAAATATGAAAAATAAAATAAAATAATTTCTTAGGATTAGAAGGGGAATTTTAAAAAATGCTAATAAAAATGTTTTTAAGAGTGAGATTTAAATATTCATATTTTCATTGTGCGTGAGGAAGCTAATATTACATGGAAAAAAGTAGCTAGTGATATTAAGAATGTTGAAATTATGTGCTTGGAATATCAAAATGAAAAACTCCTAATAGTAAAAATTGTTTGTGTAGGAATTATAATATGCAAGAAAAGATAAAAAAAAAAGAAGCTTCAGCATAAAAATGAATTTAGATATAAAAGTTTAAAAATTTGGGAAGGATATAGTGGGGCTTACAAGGAGTCTAAGAAAATAATGTGTTGCAAAAGAATTTATTTATTAATGATTTAGATAATATATTATACAATAGGGAGTGTGAAAGATGAAAGTATAAGTTAGCCAAGAAAAGTGATAGGAGATCATGTAAGGAACTAATTAAATTAAAGCACATTGAAGATGAAGATTAAATATTTCTTTCATTAGAAAAGGATATTCAATATAGGTAGATGAGATATCATGATATGCTTTCAATAAAGATTATAAGAATACAATTGACTTCAATGACCTTAGCAGACAAAAAATAGGGATTTTTGTTGTCATATTAGAAAATTCAAAATTTGAGAGGCTTTAAAGAAAAAGAAGTATGGTAAAGTAGTTGACCTAATGATATTCTAATACAAGTGTGGAAATATTTTGGAGGTGAAAAATTTTCTTTGCTCGCTAAAGTTTTTAATATTATTTTAAACACTAAAAGGATGCCGGATGAGTGGAGGAGTGTGTTGGTTCCAATTTTAAAGAATAAAGGAGATGCATATGAGTGTGGAAATTATAAAGTAATTAAGTTAATGTGACATTCATTAAAACTATAGGAGAGAGTAATAACTATGGTTTACATCGTAATGCTGTTGTTTCTTAAGATCAATTTGGATTCATGATAAGTATGTCTACTAAGTAAGTTATATATTTATTGAGAGGTTTAATGGAGAAGTATATAGAGAATAAGGGTGATCGACTTATGATATTTATTAATTTAAAGTAAACATATAATAATTACAAGAGAAGTGCCATAGAGAGTTCTAGAAAAGTAAGGAATTAATAATGAATATATTCAAGTCAAAAAGGACATGTATATTGGAGTTGATACTTTGTGATAAAACACAAGGTGGTTTGACCAAGTATTTATCTATTTAAGTTGGATTTCATCACGGATCAACATTAAGCCCTTATCTTTTTTGCTCTAGTCATGGATGTTCTTACAAGATATTTATAAGAGAATTTACTCTAGTGTATACATTTTGCTAATGATATTCTTTTGGTTAACAAGACTACCAAATGAGATAAAGGAAAACTTGAATAATGGTGGTCAACTTTAGAGTCTAAAGGTTTTTGTTTGAGTAGATCTAAAAATATATACGTGGGGTGTAATTTTAGTACTAATATATCTAATGGTGGATTGTGACTTTGGATTATCAAAGTATTAAAAATAGTACACATTTTAGCTATCTTGGTTCTATTGTTCAAAGTGATGGTGAAATAGATAAGGATATTATTAGTAGAATTCAAGTTAGATGGTTGAAGTGCAGGACTACAACAAGCTTGTTGTGTGATAGAAAAGTACCCCTCAAACTAAAGAAATTTTTTGATAAGATGGTTGTTAGACCTACAATTCTTTATGGCATAGAATGTTCGCAATTAAAAGCGAAGCATAAAAGTAAGTTGGTGTTATAGAGATGAGGATGCTCAGGTGGGTATGTGTCTTTACTCTTAGAGATACAAGAAAAATGAGTATATATGAGAAAATGTTGAAGTATCTCTAGTGTTACATAAGATTTGAAAGAGTCACCTTAGATGGTTTGGTCACAAAAAATGTCAGTTTTATGATGACTCGAATAGGAGAGTAAATGTATAAGATTTGACTTATGCTAAGAAAGGTAGAGGTTGACCTAAAATGACTTGGTTAGAATGCATTAAAAATGACCTTTGTTAATTAGATTTAAATGAAAAACTAACTCTTAATATGGCACAATGTAGAATAAAGATTATAACAAATCCTAGATAGTGGGATAAATGCTTCTTCTTATTGTTGTTGTTGAATATATGCATATAAGCACTACTATAGAGACTTTCTTACTCAAACATTTACACTTTTTCATAAAATGGTTATTAGCATAAATTTTGTATTTATTTTTCTTTCATTGAATATAGTTTTTGGTCTCCTATAACTAACAGAGTTGTTTGTTAACTCATACATTTACATATTATTAACGAAGTGGAATGCCCTTGTTAATATAGAACATAAATCATTAGATTATTATGACCTCACCACCAAAGAAAGATCAAGGATTTAAGATAAGAAAAAGGGCCATGATGGCCCCATCATAACATCAACATTAAGGACCAACAAAGCTTAGTTAAAGAACTCTTGATTTGAATATTATCTAAATTATATTAATGATTAAAGTTAAAAATTTATTTTTTTAGAAATTGATGTTTAAGGTTTCAAACTATAAATCTTTTCCTTCTTATTGGAGGCTTTTTATTATAAATTTCCCATGTTTTTATCTTCAATAGCCCTAAATTAGAAGGGTTCCACTTCACTCCCACATTAGCTTCCTTATGCTTGAATTATCTTTCCTCTCTTTATTTCTTTAAATTTCAAACACTAGAACCTAATGTAAAGTTCATTTTTTTTCTTGAGTGAATGAATAAAACTTTTTGTTGTTTTTTAAAAATTTTGGTATTGCAAACTCTAGGTTTGAAAGCTTGGTGGTCAACCCAGCCCTCCCACCCTTATGTGCTCTTCTTAGTGTAAGCCATATGAATCACTTCTCTAGATGCTAAACTCTATAAACTCTCATAACTTCTCCTCCCACCTTCTTATAATTATTCAATAATTTATTTACGTGTTTGATTGAAAAAGTTTGAACTTTTGAAAAAATACTTTTCTAAGGAAAAGGTTAATTTTTTGGAATTTCAATATAGTCAACTAGGTTAACCCAAGGCCAGGGTTTAGGCTTGACATGTTTGATTTGATATTTTGAGACTAATGGAGGTGGTCTCACAGTCTGAATTTGTTATTTGAGTGGAAATGACCAATTTGACCCTTAAAAGGCATTTAGGTCAACACTACTTGACTTGGTGAACCAGCTTGACCCAAGTTCTAAATCTAGGCTCACCATGTTTGAAATGATATTTTGAATATGTTGGAGGAGGATTTAGGGTCTAGGGAGGTCATTTAAGTCAAATTGATTGTTTGAACCCTTAAGGGCCTCTTTGGTCAACCTAGGTTGACTTAGTCAACTAGGTTGACCTAGGGCCTGGGTTCAGGTCCAACATGGTTGGCTTGATATTTGAAATATGCTGGAAGTGGTCTCATGCAAAGATGAGGCTATTTGGTTTGAAATGATTGTTCAATCCCATAAGGGGTATTAGGTCATTTTGACCCCTAGTCAACTAGGGGTAAAAGTGGGTCCACCAAAATATAGTTTACTGCTCCAAAAATCATAATCAACGACCTAAATTTTGTTAGAGGCTTTGGAGAAGGCCCCAAGATCAATTTCCACTAGGCGATAGGTCTGATGGCATAGGTTATAAATATTTAAAGGTTTTGTAGCCTTTGGATTTCAATCTAGCTTTTGGAGTTTGAGGCCTTAAATTGAGCTCAAATTTGGAGAGTAGACCCAAGGGACAAGGCAAATTAGGATAGTAAACTTGAATCTAGATTGATCTAAGATCTGGATTGATCCTAGGGTCTAGGTAGACCTAGGATCTAGATAGATCCTAGGGTTTGAGTAGATCCTATGGTCTGAATAGATCTAGGGATTGGATTGATTCTAATGACCTCATACAAAAATGAGGTCAACATTACCTACCTTAAAATAATAAAAAATAATATTTCTCAATTCTTCTTGAAGTGGTCAACCAAACTAGGACAACCCTTAAGCTTGATTTAAATTTTCCCTTCACCCCAAAACATCTTATGCCCACTAAGAACTCCAAATATATCTTCCTTACACTCTTATAATACTTAAAATCCTTTCTTGTCCATAGAAACACCATTAGTAACTTTACCTAACCAAATATTCCATGATTAATGAAATTAGCCCAAATTAGGCACATTAACATAGTTTTAGTGTTCATTCTCTTAAACATCCATAAATTTTCATGTTATACATTAAAAACCTAAAACACTTCTATTAAAATTCCATTAACACTTTTAAGGACATCAATTCCCTAAATCTTCCTCCATGGCACACCCCAAATGAGAAACCTAAAGAGATATTTTTAAGGTGTAGCCTAATATATCCTTTCATACCTCTCTATTGGCCCTACACATCAAGTGGTCTTCTCCAAACAGCTCAAGAGTGATTCCTACATTAATTAAACTCTTCAATAATAAATTCATGCCACATATCAACCCTTCTAAGGCAAGGTTAACTATGGTATGACATAAAGCTCAGGCTATGGGAATTTCATCATAATGAGCACTTAAAGCTTGAACCATTGGTACTTATTATTAATGAATTGATCATCCACCACAAGTTAATATCTAAATTTTACCTTTTTTAATTCCCATTTATTGTGAATTAATAAAATCAAGAAGAAAAATTGGTGATTTTTACATCTTTTTTGTAGTTCTTCCATGCAAGAACTAAGTATATAGAGATCAATCATCATTTCATCCGAGATTGTGTTCAAGCTAGCCACATTACCATTCATCATGTGTTTACAATTGATCAGGTAGCTGACATTTTCACCTAATTTTTTCATACTCAAAGACTCTATCATCTCCGTTCCAAACTGTTGGTGCTTCCACACATCAGTTTGAGGGGGGCTGTTAATGACTCCACATCCACCTCACAGCAATAGGAAGCATAATGCTCTGCTCCATCCTCTGGCATTTTCAGTTTCACCCAGGCAGCTGTACAAGAACCTTTTTCTTACTTATAACCACCTTGGGTAGTTTAGTAATATGTGATATAATAGTATTTTATATAAACACTATACTTAGTATTCCAAAGTTCATATCAAGCAAATTATTATTCAAGCATATTTCTATGTTTTGCTTCTTCTCAGCCCTTTTTAAGGGAGTGATTCACATAAAATAAAATAAAATAAAAATGTAGAGAGCATACCCACAAATCTGAGCTCATGTTATATAGCTTTTGACTAACTTAACATTTGTTGTTGGAAATACACCTTATGAAATTTTAATGCAATATGCTTGCCCAAATTAAATACAAAGGGCTTACAAATATTAAATACATGCATAAACCAAAAGTTTATTTATTAGGATATAATTCAAATGATTAAGAGTAGGTGTCAAATATATGAGATATGGAATGAGATGGCTATTTTGGTCATAAAAATATAAAATATTGCTACTACCCACCCCAAGTACTACACCCATGGAACCCACATAGTTTTAATCACATGATGATGAATCATAATAAAATGTTTGAACATTAATATCTTAGGAGGCTACCTTTTTATAAGAATATGGTTAAAAGGCACCACAAAAATAGCCAAGTTAAAAATTTTTAATGACCATACTAAGAGACTTAAAGTAAGGCGCCTGCTATAATGGTGTAGACGATCATAATAAAATTTTTAATTTGGTAGTTCAAATAGATAATTTTTTTTAGGTGCATAAGATGGATGATTACCAAAATGTTGCTTTTATCATAATACATTTTATTAATCATCTACAAATCTATTAAACAAACACCCTAGAAATGAGGAAAAATTAAGAATGACTAAACTTACCTAAATAGTGATAAAAAGAAATGCAAAGAGTAAAATATTAACCAAAAAACTATTGTTGACCTCATTTTTGCATGAGGTCAATTTGACCCATTCCTAGACTCTAGACCCAGGACTTTCTAGATCCTAAGATTTTATTAGTCTCCAGAGTCTAGGATCAATTTAGATCTTAGGACACTCCATACCAAAATCCATGGATAGGGCCTAGGTCCTGAAAGCCTTCCCTAGTATTTCTACAAACACTTCAAAACCTAATCAACTGACATCTAATTCAAAGTCTATCAATTGCATATTGATAAGATATGTCTCTGGGGTCATCCTTCAAGTTTGAGCTTAATCTGATATTTCTGAGCTTAGAAACTAAATCAATTTCCAAAAGCTGCAAAACCTTCAAATATTTATGACTTATGCCACTAGGCAAATCAACCAATAAAATTTGACCTAGGAGTCCCCTCCAAACCCTTTAATCTCTCCCAGTCCTTTGATATTAACATGTTAAGCATTAATCTATATTTTTATGGACTCACTTTGGCCTAGAATTGATCAGAAGTCAAAATGACCAAAATGCACTCTAAGGGGGCTTTTAGAATTTTTACTAAAATTCAATATGATTTAACCTCATCAACCCTTGAAACCTCCTCCAATCATTTTCAAACATCATTTGGGACCTATTAGACCTAGTCATGGCCCATGGGTTAACCTGGTTGACTAAGGTGCCTCCTTTGGGATCAAATGCTCATCTCAAACCAAAGCCCTCTCCTTGGCATGACGCCACTCCCATTGAGTCTATATGATCAACTTGAATTCAAGGGACTCAAGTCTTGGTCCTGGGTCAACTTGGTTGACCAAGTTAACCAAGTTTGACCAGATCTCTCATACACCCCCATTCATCCGAACCCTTTGACCAAGATAATTTCAATCCCATTTAGACCCATGGGGAGATCCATTAGGCCTCCAAGAGACCCCTCTTGGAGGCCCAAGCCTTGAGTTTTCTTGTGTTGGCCATTTGGCTTGACCCAAATGCCCAAAGAGAGATCCCTCTTGAGCCATTTTTCAACCCTAACCAAATTGAATCCAACCTAAGGTTCCATTGGGTCTCCCTTGACCTAATACTCCTTTCCTAGCCAACACAACAATTAAGTCAACTTGGGTTAAGATTTAGGTTAACCCAAAGTGGCCAAAACCACTTGGGATTGAGCCAACTCCCTCCCTAAGCTCAATTGAGCCTAGCAAACACCTTTATTAGGTGGCCCTAGGTCCAACACACCTCCCCCAACCAGCCACTATAGGAAATTCAGCTATTACCAGCGGCTATGACCGACAATCCTATAGCCACCGGTAATACCAGCGGTTTCGGCGGCAGTTAGGCACACTCAACCTATGATATGATTAGTGAATAATTAATACATAATTATTCACCAATCATTTCCCCCATGAGTTCCATTCACACACTCAACCTATGTTTGAGATTTCAAAAGGGATCTCTCAAATATTAAAGATTTAATATACATAATTTAAAAGTAAATTTCAATATATATATATATATATATATTATATATATATATATGAGGATATACATTTTAAAATAAGATGATTTAAAATCTTATAAATATAAATTTTAAAGACTTGAGAGATTCACTAATAATTTTTTAAAGTGATTTATAAATAATTTTAATATTTAAAATAATCAATATAATATTTAATTAAATATTAAAGATATTCAAATAATTCAAATTATTTAAAATAAATGATTTTTAAATTTCAAAATTAAATTTCAAATTAAAAATATTTTTATATGTATTTTTGAATTAATTTGAATTTGTTTTAAATTTTAAAAGTTTAAGGTAATTAAGACATTTAAATTAATTTAAAATTAATTAGTAATTAAAATACTAATTAAATACAAGGTGAATTAAATATTAAATGTTTCTAAAATTTTGAATTTATTAAAATATTTTTGAATTTTCAAAAATATTTGAATTTATCTCAATTATTTAATTATTTAACTTTATTCAAAGCATTTAAAATTAATTTAAATTAAATTTTATCTCAAATTAAAGTAGTTTTAATTTTGAAAGTCTTAATATAAGATTTTAATAATTCATGATTAAACTAAAATTTTTAATCATTCCTTAAATACTATTAATGATTAAGAATTATATTTAAATATAAATAAAATTAATATTAAATATAACTTCAAAATAATATCAATATAGGTTTTAAAATGTCTTATGAAAAATTAAATAAAAAAATTAAGGTTTATTAAATAAAATTCTAAAAATATTGTAATTAATATTTTGATTAAATATTAATTAATTAAGAATATTTAATATTTAATACTTAAAATAATTTAAAATGGGTTTATTATTATTTAAAAGTAAAATTTATTTTAAATTAAGCTGCTTAATTTACTAAAAATTTTTATATAAAATACTTAATTTTTTTAATAAAAAATAAATTTTTAAAATTATCTTAAAACTTTTTGTTAATTAAAATTAATTAAAACTAAATTAATTTTAATTAATAGATCTGACGATAGTGGCACCACGTGGCGCCTTCTGGTTTGTCCAGTAAAAAAATAATGTTGGTGGGCATTAAATGCCAATCATGAGATGGCGGCGACACAACTTTTAACACACGATTTTGACTTGTCTTTGTTAGTACGCGTCGTCACCTGTTTAGATCTTATGGCTATTATCACGTCGTACGGGAGATCTGAACCACTAGAGGCATTGTGCGGTGGGACGGACTACAAGATGACGAGATCAGAGCCATTGATATTTAAATCAATGGCTCAAAAAATATACGCCCTTAGATGACCACCTAAACGCCCTAGAACTCATTTTTGAGCTCATTTATTTGATCCAGTCAATCAAATGAATTGAAATTTTAAACCTAGGTAGCCTAGGTGAACAGAAATCATGGGGAAGCTTTTATTTAACTTAATAATTGCTTTACCAAAAGTTAATTTGAACTAAGTGTATCTACATAATGTTTAATATTATACGTCAGTTTAAGGACAGGTTGAACCGTTTAGTGGCATGTTGCATTTGTAGGCTGTCCACGCTCCATGTTGTTGAAGACTCCACGAGCTAGAAGTGCCTGGATCGAGTGCTACAACTCCTTAGACGGAAAATGCTTGCACTTACCGGAAAGCTTATCTCCGGTGACTTTGAAAGGTAGGATTCAACTGAGGATATGAAGAAAAAGCTTTTGAGGTCTAGAATAAACCTCTAAGAGCTCTGAGGAAGGCTTGAATCTGGAGAGAGAGAGAGAGAGAGAGAGTTAGGTTGAGAATGAGCTTGATTAGGGTGTTTCCCCTATTCACTTGTCCTTAGATCAAATGAATGGCTAAAATTGACTGAGGGAGTGTCTATGATCAAGCCATCTGTCCAGTGAGTAGGTAGAAGCAGGAGCCAAGGACAAGGGAAGGACATGCCATGTGGAAAGGGGTTTTGGTCCCCATTTGGACATGTGGAGTGATGTGGACCATTTGATCTTGATCCAAGGGCTAAGATAGAACCTAGTAATGTTCTAGAGTCTGATTAAGCAATTGGAGAGGTTTAAATAAGAGGGATTAAGCAATTAGAGCTAACTTAACCCTTGAGAAGCTCATTTGACCACCCATTGACTGTTTGAGCAGTCAATAGGTCATGCATGCTGAGGTGGCAGTGAAGGTGCCTTAAAGTGCTGGTTGGGTAAAGTCTTGAGGGCTCAAATTAAAATACATAGAGATTTGGTTAGAGCTATGAGGATTTGACCAACATGTATGGGTTGACTTGGTCAACTTGACCATGGTTTGAGTCATATCATATCAAGGGATATTCAAAATGTCAAGTAAAATGGATTCAAAAGTTCTCAATTCAATAAGGTTTAACACTTGAGTGGAAAGGCATATAGGATATATGACTTTAATCATAGGTTAATGTTTGACCAAGTAAATTCAAGGTGACTTGACTTAGAATAAATTTGAATGTATTTGAATCAAAGTTTGAAAGGGGGTTGAGCTTGAATGGATGAATGCATTGAATGTGAGGTTTTGACCAAATCATTAAAGTTTGACCAAGTCAAAACTATATGATTTGACTCAAATTGGGCTTGAATATACTTGGGTCATTCTTTGGAATATGTTTGAGAATTTGAGGGTTTGGATTTTGATTTGGTGGTTTAATTCAAAATGGGAAAGCTTAAGGGTAGATTTGGTTAAAATGACCCATTAAACTCTTAAGGGGTATTTTGGTCAAAAGAGTTTGACCTGGTCAACCAGGCTTGACCAAGGTTTGGGTCTAGGTAGATCTGGTATCTGAATTAGTCCAAGTGACCTCATAAAAAAATGAGGTCAACAGGAGATAGGAGTAGTAAGGATTTAGTTCAAGTGAAGTGCATTAAAGATGAAGATCAAAAAGTACTTTTATTAAAAGAGGATATTCAACAAAAGTGGATGAGATATTTTACTAAACTTTTTAATGAAAATGGTGAGAATAGAATTCATTTTAGTGACCTTATCACCCTAAATAAAATAAAATAAAAAATATTTTTAGTGGCATATTATTAAAACAAAAGTTAAAAAGGCTTTAAAGAAAATGTAGTGTGGAAAAATTATTGAACCTGATGATATCCCAATAGAGGTGTAGAAATGCTTAGGAGATGAAGAAACTTCTTGGCTTATAAAACTTTTAAATATTATTTTGAATACTAAAAAAATGCCAGATGAGTAGAGAATGAGTGTGATGATTCCTATTTTTTATAATAAATGTGATGTATATAATTATAGAAATTACAAAGGAATTAAGTTAATATGCCATTCTTAAAACTATGGGAGAGATTTTTGGAGCAAAGGTTATGACATTATTATTTCTCAAATCAATTTGGATTCTTGTCGATTAGTCTATTATGGAAGTTATATATTTATTGAGAGGTTTGATGGAGAAGTATAGAGAGAATAAGGATGATCTACATATGATTTTTATTATTTAGAGAAAGTATATGATAATGTTTCAAGAGAAGTGCATGGGAGAGTTCTAGAAAAGAAAGGGGCTAATAATGCTTATATTCAAGTAATTAAGGATATGCATATTGGAGTTTTTACTTATGTTAAGGTGATTTGACCAAGAATTTTCCTATTTTAGGTTGATTACATTAAGGATCAACCTTAAGATTATATCTTTTACTTTAGTCATAGATGTTCTCACTACACATTTGCAAGAGATTTTATCCTAGTGCATGTTTTTTGTTAATGACAATCTTCTTATTGATAAGATTAGAGAGGGAGTTGAAGGTAAACTTGAATTATGGAGGTCAACCTCAAATTCCAAACATTTTCATTTGAGTATATCTAAAATCAAATATATGGAGTGTAATTTTAGTAGTAATAAATCTAGTTAGGGGATTATGACTTTAGATGACCAAGTCATTAAGAGGAGTACATGGTTTATATATCTTAATGCCTTTGTTCAGAGTGATGGTTAAATAGATGAGGATATTATTAGTAGGATTCAAATTGTATGGTTGAAGTGGAGGAATGCATCAAGCTTGTTTTGTGATAGAAAAGTCCCACTCAAGCCTAAGGGAAAATTCTATAAGATGGTGGTGAGATCAGTAATGCTTTGTGGTACAAAATATTGATAATTAAAATAGAAGCACCATATTAAGTTTTTTGTTGAAGAAATGAGGATGCTTAGTTGGATGAGTGACTTTACTAATAGAGTTAGGATACAAAATAAGAATACAAATAAAATGGTTGGAGTAGCTCCAATGAACGAAAATATTAGAGAGAGTCACCTTTAATGGTTTGGTAGCATCAAATGGTGCCTTATGATGACCCAGTTAGGAGACTAAATGTATTAGATTTAGCTTATGTTAAGAAAGGTAGAGGTAGACCTAAAAAGACTTATTTAGAAAATATTAGAAATGTCCATTCTTTATTAGATTTAAATGATTATTTATCTCTTAACAAGACAAAATGGAGAAAAAAGATTCATGTAGCCAAACCCATGTAGTGGGATAAAGGCTTGATGATGTTGTTGTTGTTTCATTTTTAAACTTTATTAGAAGGGGCATGTGAAGCACCTTAGGTTAGTATTCAACATACTTAGAAATGAAAAACTTTATATCAATCTAAAGTAGTGTCTCTTTTTTATAGATGAGGTATTATTTTAGGATTCATTATCCACAAAGCCTTAAAATTGAATCCTCTTTGGTTTAAGAAAATCCTCCCATCTTTAGTGACATTGGCATTATCTTCCACATAATTTCAAGTCCCAAATTTTGATAAACTTAAAGAAGAATTTAATTTATGTCTAATTTTTTTAATTTCACTTGAGCTTCTAGATAAGTTCCTTATAATACATAGCTTATTTTTAGTGATTGATGGTTACTTAAAAAGTGGGAAGTATATTCATATCTCTAAATCATATGTTTTGGAGTTCCTCATACTTGAGCTACATTATAATGGTATAACAAGAAACTTGAGTAACATTAAAACAATAAGAGTGTAAAATTGCAAAATATAGTGAAGATACCAATCATTAAAGAGTTTTGGAGTAATGAAATTGAATATCCTAAGTTTTCCTAAGCATACTCCACTACATTAGTTGTGAATCATAGCATATGCATCCTTAGATCTCTATCAAGCTTATAAGGATGTAAAAGAAGGTTTATGACATTCCTATAATTATTAAATCTCCATAGACCCTAGAATACTAACTATTCTATGTCCGGGCATGCTAGCGTTCTATCTCAACTCTCATAATTATCCAACATTCAATCATCAAGGCAATGTTCACATCAAATATTAATTTTATACATGACCACTGCATAAACTAAATGAAAAGTAGGAGATACTAAAAATAACCATTCAAAATTTAAAATATAAGAGTCTATATAAGAAATTAAAAAAGTTTCATATCAACAGTCCAAGACTATGAATTTAGGCAACCATTGAATAAAAAATTGAACATAGATTCCATTACTTCTTCAAGAAAGAAAGTACATGTAGAGAAGATGAAGAAAATATCACCTGAAATGAAGAATCTCAAATATATCCTGTAGATGAACCCTACCCTAAGTGAATCTCCCATTACAACTTCGCTCTCCACGCTCCTTACCTCTTTAATTTATTGTTTACTCACTACAGTGTTAACTAGCCACACCAAATGATGTATCTCTCTACTTACTAGTCTTTCTCATATTCTCCCCTAGATTTCTCTAAAAAACTCCCACAAAAAGACTTAAAACTATTCATACTTAATACAAAAATGGACTCAGGCACCATGACACTTGACAAGGTAGCACTGAAGTGTTTGAATATGACCTAGAACCTCGATGTTGCTCCACTATGATGTTGGCCTAACCCAACATCTTTGTTGATTGAACTAGTGCAACTTTTGGTTGAGCTAGTGCGACATATATTTTCCTTAACAATTCAACTATGGCACAACAAAAAATGTTTGTTGTGGTGCTTAACTATGCTTTCTAGTGCTGTGGTATTTCTTAGTTTGGTGCTTCTTCATTGAATTATTTGTAATTTTTTTCTTGAGACTCTGGAACTAAATTGTCCAAAACTGATATTTGGGTGTTGAAGAAGCTACAATGCTGATAGTCGTTACACTGCGACACTGGTTATAAACTTTGCACATTTGGTTCATTAAACATTCCTGCATAGTATCAACTAAAACATACCTCTTTACTAAAATATAACAAAATAAAATGCAACATAATTTTCTCTCAATGAATCCCTCCAGTTGAAGCTCTTGTTTTTCCTCAAGCAATTACATTTATACCTTTGATTTGCTTTTATATTCCAAATAAAAAAAATTATAATTTAAAACTATTTAAAATGTAAGATTCTACCATTTAAATATAAATTATAATGATCAAAGTGTAGAAATTTTAATTTAAAAAATCATGAAAAATCATCCTAAGAAATCATCTTTGTTAATATCCAAATTGAGCTCTTCTACTATAAGTGTACGTGCAAGGTTGACTATAGGTCTTAGACACGAATAAATTATCATTTAGAAAATTTTTGTACCTTAGTTAAATTTGAAATTCATTCATAAACCTTCATATGTTTTAGTTTATTTATACTCCCTTATTTGACTTGAGTATTAGAATCTTTTAAGAATACAATTGTATAAGATACAAATTTTTGATGTTTGATGTACACAATTTTCTTTTCCCTTCTTCCTTTTGATGTTATTTTCATGTGTTTCTTTTTAAACTTATATGAGTACTAAAGTAAGGATTTTGAAAATATGATTGCTTCTTCCTTCAAGTAATCCTAAATTGAAATAATACAAGGATTGTTATAAGTTCACTAATTCCATATTGGAGTTTATAATTATTTTCAACAAAATATAAGCACTCCCGCTTCCTAAACTTAGTTATTCAATTTTGTAACAAATAGTTCATGCTCATTTAAGTTCAAAATGAAGTATTAACTTAGATAATTTTCTTAGTTTATTATGTTGATTTCAAGTTATAAATTATCGTTCTTTTAAGTTAGCACCTATAGTTTTATATTATTCTTAATTTTAAATAATTTTTAATTGATATTTTCATTTTGGTTAACTTGCCTATCATAGTGTAAAATATGGAGGACATTTCAATAATTAAGCAAATTAAGAATTTTATGTCTATGGAAATTTAACTAACAACAACTAATAACAAATAAAATAAAGAGCACAAGTAACAAAATAAAGAAAATTAACTACTGCAAAGAAAATTGATTTCAAACAAAATGCATTAACAACAACTTGTACATCTTGCACTAAACTCATCAAGAGCTACAACATTACAACCATCACAAGGACCTCCCCAAGCAAAGAACATAAAAATAAAGAAAACAATAACCAACCAACCAATAACAACATCCATCATCTCCTCCTCTTTCTATCTCTCTCTTAAGAAAATAAAGTAAAAAAAAAAAAAAAATACAACAACAATAACCACTATCAATTGTAATCATCCTCCTCCTCTTTATCAAAATTTGTAGCCTACAGGTGCCACACATAAGAATCATATGTAGGGGCTGCAAGTAGGGGTGGATCTAGCCTTAATTTTTAGGGGTGGGCAAACTTATTATATAAAAAATTAAATTAAAAAAATAAAAAAATATTTAAGCTAAAATTCTCTTATACTCCTCATGTATATAAAAAAAGCCAAATTACCTTCAATATGAGAATGTCAAGGTCTTTATAGTAGCAAGAACAATGAGGTCACCACACCAACGATCTTGTATGGGATGGAAAGGATCAGTGGCAACAAAAGTAGAATAGGTCGTCCGTTGTCATGCAGAGAATAACGTTGCGAGCGGCTAGCGCGGATAGGAATGATTAGTGCAGAGTGAAGGTTGCGAAGATGTGGAAGGCTGGGAAGATGCTGAAGTGCAAAACTATAATTCGAAAACCCTAGCATGTAAAGTGGTGCACACACTTAGCCAAAATTTTGGATGAAAAAGGGTAGGCGCACATAGGATAGGGTGATATTAGGGTAAAAAATATTCTTGAGAGGGGACAAAATTTCAAAATTAACCTTCATATAAATTTTTTTTTTTTATTTTGAGGGTTGACATTTTCCCACCCCTGACTTATATGGGGATCCGCCCTTGCTGGCAAGAATTAGAGCTAATTAGGGGTCTCTACAAATGACTCCTCTTAAACATTCTAACTAATGCTTCATTGAATTGTGAAGCATAATTGTATTTCTTTATTACATGTTCCATATATGATACATCCCCAATTACCACTCTCTAGACTCATCACAAAATAGTCACACTCTCCATTTGCTCCCTAATGTCATTAACCTACTCTCCTACGGATCTGAGCACTCTGACTACTACTACTGGGATGGCTAGGTAATCGAGGCTCACTAGGTCATGCTTTCTCCTCATTTCATCCCTTCTGAAATCTCTCTATTTTTTGCTTGGTGAGAAAAAATGGGAACAGTTGCTCCTCATTAGACTCTCCTAACACACTAACAATGATATAAAGGGAATATACAAAAGATGGATAACCTAAACCAATTGAAGTGGAGCCCCTAATGATATACATTAAAGAATAAAAGATTAACTTCCCCACATGAATCGAGTGACCCACCTGAATTGCATAATTCAAAATTGCCCTATCCCGAGTCACCTCACTAATATTTTTTTTCTTGGCTGAAATCTAACATAAATGAAATAATGACGAGCCTTGAACAATTGAATTAAACATTAATAAGGGAAATTAATAACTTTTTATCTCTCTCTTTCCATACTACACCACTCCTAGGATTAGCTAACACTCTTAAAAGCTCCTAGGGGTCTACAAGTGCATTACTAAAAGAAAAATAATCATCAAAATCTATGTCTATTAGTTTATACATCATATTAATACTAGAGGGTTTAAAAGGTACCCACTTACCCCTTATAAAACACATTATTTTGGGCTTCCTTAGCATTCATAATGAACTCTCTCATAATGTCACGACACAAGCACTGGGTTCCTCACACAAGGTCTATCATCCCCTACGACTCACAGTAATGGACATGATCGCACCTCTAAGATTTAGGAATTTTCTCTAAGGAATTAATTGTTCGCTAACAAAAAATTGAGAAAATCTCTCCTCAACCTCAACGAATATGAATCTCCTCCTATCAAAGGAAGAGGAAGCCCTCTTCTTAGTAGTTTGAACTTTAGGGGCTATTAGAAAAATTTGATCAGTATAAAAAAAACACAAAATAACTATGTAAAGGGAAAAGAAAAACTCAAGATCAATTAAAATAATGAAAACCAACCCTTCTTATTTATAGAACTTGACGAGTACTACAGTGCTGCAAAGGGTAATGCTATATGGTATTATGAAGAGATAAATGACAAATGATTAGATTGATAATGATACCGAATGTGAAATAATGTGTGACCCAGTGGTGTAGGTGTTAGAAAATGAAATGATAACTTTTTGACTACAGGATCACTGCAACATTTGATAGTACATACACTATGATGCTGGGTAAAGACTATCACTGCAACACTATAACTGACTAATTATGGTTTTTGACCTATTATTATGGTGCTAAGAGTAGTGTTTTGGTGCATAATAAAAATTTATAATAAAAAAGTTAAGTATATACCATGATGCTGAATATAATGTCCCAGCACTTTAGAAATTAGGGACCTAATGCTGCTGTCCTACAAGAGTGAGCGTAGAAGCATTTATAAGAGAAAGTAGTGATACAATGCTTAATTGAGCAGTGATGTGGCATTGTACCCGCTAGCGTTCTTCTGAAATGGTAGTGCTATAAGGTCAAATTTAGAAGCTACGGTGTTTAACAAGCCAACTTGTAATGCTTTAAGTTCTAATGTTGTGATGCTAATTCAATTTCATCATTACATAAAAAAATGCTGAAAAAATGTTAATTAATTTTTATTCAAGAACCATAATAAGTAAACTCATAAATAATACATACATGATATTTTTCAAAAAATAAAGAACAAAAGCATCACACATCAACAACAAAGTTAAGATTTAACATCAATAGAATTCGTTTACCTTCCAAATAATCCTAAGTTTATAGTTTTCAAAAATACTTGCATACTTTATTGTCTCTATGACAACCAAATTTTAGAGAAATAAGAATTGCAGAATAGGCCAATTTATACGTTCTCCAAGTTATAAAATCTATTTATAAAAATATTTACTAGGGCTTAACATGATGTCAAAGTCACTAGTTGTCACTAGTTAAAAGATCTATTTCATAAGAATATTCATTGGCTTATAGCTTTTTTACTTAAGGGTTTCAAAATCAAAACATTAGAAAAAAATCAATATAAAAATTTAAATATAAGAGACATTTATAAAATAAATCGCCCATTAATTGATTTGGGCTCTTCCCTTAATTCATGGGCGAATAATTTTATTACTTGAGAGCTTTAAAATTAAAATATTTGAAATAAATCAATATAAAAAATTAAATATTAAAAATTTTTATAAAGTAAATCTCCCACTGCACCCCCTCTAAAAATATTCATAGTTAAATCTCCCATTGCTTTTCCCATAATTCATGGGCGAATAACTTTTTTACTTATTGATTTCACAATTAAAATATTAAAAAAATATATAAAATTTTAGAAAGTACAGATCTTATAAGTAAATCGCCCATTGCCCCCCGCCGCGGCCGCGGCATTTCGGTTCCACATGCCTCGGCCGAAGGCAGGGGAGCTCCTCATCAAGACCAAGGGTCTAATCCCTTTTCCACCTCCTCCGTCTTTGTTTTGATTACTCTGTTTTAATGAAATGTGTGACTTGAAATTAGTTTCAAAGTTTGGTTAAAATTGTTCATTTGAATCCGCTTTTACACTTATTTTTCTATTATTTACTTATTTTATGCATGATTGTCCAATACAACTTCAATTTAATTAGATAAGTTGATGCCGTAGTTCACTATCAATATGCCTTACTTTATTCTGAGCCACTTATACAATAGGTATTTGAAGAGTTTTTGACATTTTATTAGATAAGGTACATGAGTATTGCGGTGTTTTCTCAAATCAAGTAATTAAAAAATGTTTTGGTCTATCCCTAACAAATGGCTTGTTATAACCTATAACTTAAGCCTTTAGGTAAAAAATATGTTTATCATTGGTGTACAAGGCCTAATTTTGGTCCCCATTGATCCACATTCTTAACAAAAAGTATCAGAGTTGTTTTTTTGGTGAGGATTACGTGTTTCATCTTTCTAACAACTCCTTCATTCCTCCTTATGCGTGAGAGCTCCAAAAATGTTTTCATTCATTTAGGTACGTTTTTGGGAAGATGAGACATTTGAACTTGACCGCCACATCTACCAATGTATAGGTCTTTTGTAGGGGATCACAACCCTTTAGGAAAATCTCTTCAAGTTGGCAAATGCTAAACTTATCCTCCATTTCAAGTTTCTCTTTTTTACTATGATATAGTTTGATAACCAATTTGGGTACTGCATCTTCATTATGAGCCCAACAAACAATAACTTGTTAACCTTCTCTTTGATTTAATTTTGCATCTCCTTGGCTATTGGCTTTATCTTTTGTCTTATAGAGTTACTACGAATGTGGATATTAAGTTGGTGACAGGTGATATCCATATTTATGTTCGATGCCTATAAAGATTTTGATGCAAAAATATTCAAATTATTTCATAAGAATGGTAGTAATTTTAAATCACCTTACTCTTGGGTGCTGATCTTAAATGTGTCGGTGCTATCTTCAACATTGATTGGGACTTTGGTTACTCCTTCGGCATCCCTAGGATATTCTCATGCTTAATAACCTACTTAAAATTTCCAAGCTTAGAGTTCTAATATAGTTTATATAACATTTCCTTGACTCACTTAAATTTCCTTTTGCAATTGCCATCAATTTGCATGTAAAGAAGTTACTGCTAGATATTATAAAAAGATGATGATTTTAAACCCATTTTGTAGTTGCTAACAAAATATTTCATTATGTTAAAGGAGTCCTGATTATAGTGAGTACTACTTGCTTTTATGCAAAATATTTATTATTCCCATAGGTCACTCTGTTTCTCATCTTCACCTTAAAAAATCAACCAAAGACCCTTCGATGATTGCAAATTACAGGGGCCAATGCTATTCCTTTTAAGGGCATGGTGAAATAAAATACCAAATAAACTACAAAATTAAGTAATATCCTAATTGCATTCCTCTTTATTAATCTTATCCCATCTATTTTGGGTAATTAAAACTTATGGACTTTTTAAATTATTGATTATCACTTTAGTAGTATCATTTAGCTATCTTTTGGTCAGGTGTAGTTTACCTCATTACTCTCCACTCTTCTAAAGCTGAATCTCCGAGAAGACTCCTTTTTTGTTCCTCCTAAGATCACAGATATGACTTCAAAATTTAATTTGACTTGTTCCCTAACTCTCTGGCATACATTGATTCTTTAGGTTTCTAACATGTTCAACTAAGAAATTCCGTGAGGTGCCCCTTCCTGATCAATGTTTCAACTAGAGTCATCAAATGAAAAGTATTGTTGGTGTCACTTCCATGTTCATTGTAGTACAAATGGGGATTTGTTCAATTTGGTTTTTAGAAGGCGCCCGTATGATTTGAAATGCTCCTTAGTTTGGTTGGCCATCATAATTTTGGAGAGGTGTTGATTAAGAGTTTTGATACTTCTATCATTTTAGTTTTTAGGAAGGATCCTCTCTAGGATTTTTGCATCCACCTTAGTTGACTTCACTGTAGTTGATCTGGTGAGTGCTCCGATTTTGAAACAACCATTTTCGCAGTTTGAAGTTGAAGAGATTGTGTATCCTTTGGTGAATCATCAACATTGATGAATTTGTTTGTCCTGATTAGCAACTCGACCATTGCATTTGGAGGATCCTTTTTGGCAACTGCAAATTTAAAGATATATTCAATAATTTTATGCACGAGAACCACTTTAGAAATAGTAGGATCAAGACTATGTACCTTAAATATCAAACGAATCTGGTCACGTATGGCTACAAGGATTTTCCTTTATTTGTTTAATCCACTTCTACAAGATAGAGAAGTGTGCTAGTAGTTTCTTCTTGAATTCCTCGAAGAAAAGGATGCATTCATGAATTTCTCAAAGCAACTGTTGCATTCTGGACGTATTTTTGAGAGTCACTTATGGACAGCATCCTTGAGGGAGGTTTGTAGCGCTCAATAATTGATTTAAATAGACACTGCATGAAGCGCCATAATGGCTTCAAATCTCATTAAGTGTTTAGCAGGGTCTGCTATTCCTTTATAGCTATCGTGTTGAGGAATCTAAAATTTTTAGGGGAAAGACTTTATTGAGAATCTCTAGTACGAATGTAAAATGCAGTTGAGGATTGAAGTATTAACCTTGACCAAAGCTCATTAATCTTGAAGGTTCTTCAACGGAGGACCCATTTTCTTTTTTTCTTGGCGTTCTTTTTGGATCAACGAACCCTAGGTGGTGGATCAATCTTGGGCACCTCTTGTACTAGAATTTTTGCTGACAATGACATAGATCTCCCTTTTGTAACTTTCCAGATAACGCAGAAGGCAATTGAGTCATAGTCATATGTACTAGATTTGATAAATTTGTTTGGATAGAAGAAATCTGCTCTTGAGTTGCATAGCTTATGAATGGTGGACATTCTTCTCATATCCAATCAGTCTTTTCCATCACCTCCGCATTTTAATGAACGCACCAATAATAATAGATACCTTGGGGGATTAAAAGTTGAAAACATTTGCATAGGTTATGGAAGAAGAAAGTGAGCGAACATAATCACAAATTTAGAGGTGAATTCCTTACGAGTGCCTTTAGTGAAACAAAATACAAACTTAAATTCCTCTTATTTGAACTTTGTAAGCTTACATGAAATTTTATTGTTACAGGATGACCTAATTTTGTAACTATGTCACATCGTATGACCATTGCTGGATAAAGGCTTAGAATGACCTAGACTCTCTTGCCTAGGCTTGGTGTTCTTGAAAGCTCAATGAATACTCTTTTTGTGTCTTGTTGTTCCTCAGAGATAAGTCCATGGCATGAAGGGAAACAAGCCTTCGGATAAATTAGCTGGTATAATACAGATATAAGTTTGTATGTACCTCTGGATAAATTGGTATTTTGAGGTATAACTTAATTAAGAAAATTTTATTTTTATCTTATGAAAATTGGATATTAGAACATGAACCATAACTCTATAATTAAGCTTGTATGTACCTCCGGATAAATTAGCTGAGTATTTTAGTATCATAATACAGATATATTTCATCACACTCAAGTCTTGGTTATTTTTGGTTGGAAAGCTTCGGTTGTTCTACCTCTTAGCATTTTTTGTCATTGGATTCTGATATTTCAATTAAAAGTTTGTTTATGCAGCTTGTGGAGTTTGTCACTCTGATCTTCACGTCTTGAAAGGTGAACTTCCATTTTCAAGTCCTTGCGTTTTGGGTCATGAAATAACCGGAGAAGTTGTTGAACATGGTGCCCACACGGATGTTGGCATAACAAAGAGGTGTTTGTGACGCAAGAAAACTTTTGGGTTTTGTTTCCTCTTAGTACTTGTTTTCTTGCTTCGTCATGAAGTTATTTATTCTGATTTGCTATGTCACTGATGACTTATTTTGATATCTTTTACTTTTTGAATGTACAGGTTCCCTATTGGAAGTCATGTGGTTGGAGCATTTATAATGCCTTGTGGCAATTGCTTCTTTTGTGTCAAAGTAGAACCTTTGGGATTTTATTTATTGATTTGTTATCATAACTTGCTAGTTGTAACTTCACATTCATCCGTTTGGCTTTCGTTCCAAGAACTGATTAGATGATCTGTTGTATAGGGCCAGGAAGACCTATGTGAGGCTTTCTTTGCCTATAATCGAGCAAAAGGAACACTTTACGATGGTCAAACCCGGCTATTTCTGCGAAATAGCGGTATTTATCTTTGCACTAACTTTATTCATTGAATTTAATAATGTTCTAAAGTTCGTCTTCACGCCAAAAAGATTCATTACTGCTGCAATTGCCAATCAAGTTACCAAGTGAAATAAATAAATTGCTATTCTGAATTTCTAATACTGGAAATGTAAATCCACCACTACCTTTATGTGGTTCGTCCTGCAAATTCCATTGGTCCGAGTGTTTTCTGGATTGATATAAAACAGAAGTGCTTGGTTTTTTCAGAGCATTTTTTTTGAATGCTTGGCTAATGTCAGGACACCTTTTTTTTATTAGTAAACTCAGAGTCCGATCAACAAAATCACTGCCACGGCATTTGGCTGAACAATTTTCATTGTTGGTGTGAATATTCTATTGGGTCCTCAGACCAGAGTATTAAGAATTAAACTACTCTCTAAATGTATTTCAGAATTTCTTTCTTTCTTTTTTTTTTTTCTTTAAAGATTAATAGCATTTTTTATTGGCTTAAATAAAACTCGCCTCACTTTTAAAATTATTTCAATTTATCTCAAGTTTAATGCCGAAAACTGGAATGGAGTGGATTCACAAATCCATTTATTCCTGCTATGCCTAGTATCCTATAAGTGAATATCTTCTTCTGCCATAAACAGGTTTCTTATTAGTGTTACTATAAAACTACCGAGATACTATTTACTGTTTAGCCTCGGCACTAACATAAACTCATATTTTTAGAGAACCTCTTTAATCACTTTAAGCTCGACATACTTCTCTATACATTCATCAATAAGGTCAAAATCTCTATCATTCATCTTAATTTACTTGGATGCACTTATTTACTTGTTTTAATGGTGTTACTTGTAATTTGCATTCATTGTTATATTAGTGGCATGGGAATTTTATGTCCAAAAATATCATGAGTTCACTCTAAATTGAAAGTTGTTCATTTAACTTGATCTACTTGTATTTTAATCAGAATAAATCCCATTAGAGTTCATTAAGAGTGACATTGGAAGCTCTCCTAACATAGGCCTTGGCTAATTGGTTAGACAGATTCATCAGTTGATCAGTGAGGGTGCTCTGGAAAAGATGCCTTACCTAATCCAGATAGGTTAATTCACTGAATACTTGAAGTTTGTGTAAATCCACATGGATTTAAGCTATCTGTATCTTGGGCACCCTTGTATTCTGACCTCTAATTATAATGCTTCTATATCTTTAAGTAACCCTTCATCTTGAGTTAAGATCAATTTACCTGACCTCCAAATTCTCTATTTAAGGCATTCACCACCACATTAGACTTGCCTAGACAATACTGTATGTCAATATCATAATCCTTTATTAATTTTAGTCATCTTCTCTGTCTCAAATTTAATTCATTCGAGTAAAAATATATTTTAAACTCTTATGATCTGTAAATATTTCACATCTCACACTATATAAGTAATATCTCCAAATTTGTAAAACAAAGATAACACTAGCTAAATATAAGTCTTGTGTGAGATAATTATTTTTATGAGGCTTCAGCTATCTGGAGGCATGTGCAATCACCTTTTTATTTTGCGGTAAAATACAACCTAACTTTTTAAGAAGCATCATTGTATAATTGGAATCCCTCAGTTCCAGATGAAATTGTTAGTACTGGTGTCAATGTTAAATACTTCTTAAATTCCTGAAAACTTTGCTCACATTTATCAGTCCATTCAAATTTAACATCTTTTCATGTCAACCTGGATAGAGGCAAAATAATTTGAGAAAAGCCCTTTATAAATCTTATATAATAACTTGCTAATCCCAAAAAGCTCCTATCTTTAGTCACATTAATTAGTCTTTGCCATTCTACAACTGCTTTCACGTATTCTGGATCTATTGATTTACGTTTACCATTAATAATGTCTCTCAAGAAACAATTTTTTTCTCAACCAAAATCCACATTTAAAAAATTTAATAAATAATTTGTGTTGCCTTCGTAATTCCATAACAATTCACAAATGATGTGCATGCTCTTCATTATTCTTAGAATAAACCAAGATATCTTTAATAAAAATTATTACAAACTGATCCATATAAGTCCTGAAAATTTTATTCATCATATTCACAAATGCTGTCAGGGCATTTGTTAATTCAAATGACATAACCAAAAATTAGTAATGCCCATATCTGATATCAAAAACTGTCTTCTCAATATTACTTTCTTTCACTTTGACTTAATGGTAATCATATCTCAAATCAATTATGGAAAATACATAAATACCCATTAGCTGATCAAATAAATCATCAATCATCGGAAGATGATATTTATTTTTAATGGTTATCTTGTTTAACTCAATGTAATCAATATAGAGCCTCATTGATCATCCTTCTTAACAAATAATACTGGTGCACTTCAAAGAGATATACTGGTCTGATAAAGTCCTTTTTTAAGCAGTTCTGATAAATGAATTTTCATTTCTTGTAACTCTTTGGTTGTAAACTCTACTTTCCTCTTTGGAGGCAAACTATCCAATTCCTCCAGAATAATATCCATAAATTCATTCAGCACATGAATATAATTTATATCATCCATTTCCCCTTTGTTGGCTTCTAATTTTGCCATGGCTTCTAATTTTGCCAAGAAAATCAATTCACCAGCTTTCATACTTTTTGTTTACCTAACTAGAAGTAATCAAGGATGAACATACTCCTTTCGCATACATAAAATAAAATACCTCATCAAATCTGGCTTTTTTCTTCCAACATTCAATAGTAACAAAATATTTGACCAATATATTTATACCCAAAATTACTTTAAACTCCGTTAAGGTAGTACAATTAAATCGATTGGAACTCTCTGCTAGCTATTATATGATTAACTTAACATGAAGCATTGACAAATAAATAATCTCCCCCGGTAACAAAATATTCAAACCATAAGTAAAAAATAATAGGTTTTAAGTGTAATTTGTCATAGAATATCTCTAGCAGGTAAGTTTGAAATAATGATCATACCTATCACCACTCCTTAAGATTCCTTGGCTTCTTGTGAGGTTAAAGAAACAACTCGGGCTAGTACTGGTCTCATAGTTTCTCCAGATGCTTCTCCTTTTATGTTCAAAACGGGTTTACTCAATTGTGACTTAGCACCTCTATACTGCTCTGTCCTTGTCACACCCCATTTTAACCCCTCTACAGTCAAATTAGAGTGTAACAGAGAAGGAGAATCTTAACAGAACATCTCCTTACTTACCCCCATTCTGAACAATGATAACAGAATTAGATAAGTAAAAAGTAGTCTATTCAAACTATCATAACCTCACTAATCATAATACTTCAAAATGTTTATAATAGGAAGCATATATAATATATCTTAACTAAAATGTACATTTCAAATAAAATACAAAGCTTTACTAAAAACCTTTAAAATTTACTTACATATTCAAAAGACTGCACAACTATCATTCAGATATCTTTTTAGATCTCTTTGTACACCCAAAGCATTTGTGTAGACCCAAAAAGAACAGTCACCCCTTTAATGCCCTACGGGTTTCTTTCCCTTTTCCTGCAGTATAACCACTGCTAATAAGTCATGCTCAATGAAATACACAAATAATGTATAAAAAAATTAGTAATAACATGGTGAATAATTATTGAGAACACATGAGAATTCTATATTGATTATATGAAATGCGATACATTTAGAGTTATATGATGGTTATAGGCTTTTGCACTTTTCAATTTTTCAATTCAAGGTTAGGTCAAGATTCCCAACTTTAATAATTGAAGCTGCTCTCTCATCCAAGGTTTAGAATGTTAGCTTACCTCGTCAGGTCTTTCGCTTTTACTTGTGCGGGCTTATCCCCATATATGGCTTATTTCACTTTCTCAATAGCAATCCTTTTTAACCCTCATGACATATGCTATTCAAAAACATATTCTTCATACACGAGTAAACTAAAGAAATCATACATGTTCATACAAGACTAAACTAAAGAAAATTGAAATACATACTATCATAAACATAGTAAATATGAATTTGAATGAAATAAAGCTTTTACTAATTTCTATAGCATAGTTTAGGTTTCTCACCTCGTTTTTCAGAATAGTTGGATAATTTGGTTCATGTGAAGTATCCTGGCCTCTTTTCCTTTTGCATACCATCTCAAATAAACTTCTCATCTCAATTAGTCACAGTTCCAACAACCTACTAATTTCAGCACTCATCCAACATTCAACAAATAATTGTGTTCTTACCTCTGTTTCTTGAAAGTTCTTCCCACAGCAGTTCTTACCTCATTTCCCTACTGTTTTCAGCAAAAGGGCAACAACATCGCTACCTAATTTTTGTAACAGGAATACCCTCACCTAATATACTTCAATAAAACAATAAATTCTACAAGAAAACATTAATTTCTGCACTTAGTAGCAGCTCTTCTTCACTGCTACTTCACTGCTTTCTTACCTTCATGTTTTCTGCAGTTTTTCCTCTATTTTCTCACTGTTTTCTCCCTTATTAGTAACTCCTGCAGCAAAAGAAATTACCTATTTCCTGAATCTTTCCAGCAACATGCATCAGCTCACATAGAAAACACCTCCTCCCAATGGCTTTCCCGCTGCTTGCTGTCGAACTTCAGGAAAACGGAGAGGAATGAGAGGAATGACGAATTGGAAGGAAGGAATACGCTAGTGCTCACTTTGTTTAATATTATATCTTATTAATTCTCCACTACACATCCACTAATCCTTTCCTACACTTCTAGCCGTTGGATAAAAGTAACCAATGCATGTTGAGTTAGGTGATTAAGCTACAGTAATATAAATAAAATAATAAAGTGACTATGAATATATAATTATAATTAAATAGTTAATTAACTGAGGTTGATATATAAATAATTATTCCTTAACTATTTATACATATACCATTAATATTTTGCATGTACTTTTATATGTCATAATGCTCGGAATAAAAGTAGGATTTGATGAAAATAAATGAATAATTAGAGGAAGTTAATACTTACATGTATTTATAATATTTTGGGTATTACAGTCCTTCAAACACCTTTTAGTTCTATGGCTCCCTAAACGTTTTGCGAACAATGTCTCTTGATATGACCGGGCTCCCCTCACAAATAACACTTGAATTCAGTATACATTTCCCAGAATGTGACTTTCTACAATTTGTATAGGTTGGTATCAAATGGGACCCTACATGTTGCTGATGCGCACCTTGATGAAATTTTTGCATTTTAGACTGATCACCTCACCTTTGATATCAAATTGTCCCTTCTTTCTCCCAGTCTCCCATTTTTTCCTGACCTATATCATGTTCTAGAAGTCTAGCACTCTCAACTAGTTTAGCAAAATCTTTAATGCATAGAGGAATTAGAGGTTGTCTCAATGAATCTCTGAGCCCTTTTAGAAATCTGTAATATTTCTTAGTAGGAGTACTGATAAGCCATGGAGCATATCTCGACAAGGATGTAAAATCTGCCTCATTTTGAATAAGATTCTTGACCTCTTGCGTTAGATTTATGAAACTCTCATGCATTGCCTGCTTTGCTGAATGAGGAACATACCACTCCCCGAAGATTTGTTCAAATTCTTTACAGGTAATTAGCTCCTTGGTTCTACCTTCAATATTTTCTAATGTTACCCCCTCCGTCATCACCGTGCCTCGCCTTTCAACACAGAAATAACTAGGGATACTCGTCTGTATTTAGGCATTTTACCTCATTCAAAATATTCTCAATCTTGATTATCCAATCCTCAGCAGCTCTGGCATCTACGCCTCCTTTAAATAAATGTGGCCTTAAACTTTGAATGAGCTTTAAGTGCTTATCTACTTCTACACTAACATGCGAACCTGCACCTGCATTTGCACTGCTACTAGGAGCTTTAAGGGTGATTGGTATAGCTGCTTATGGAACAATAGATGCTGTAGCTCCTACAAGAGTCTACATCTTTTTCACCATTTGCATCATTATGCTCATCATTTACATTTGCATCATAATTCATGGTAGGATCAGGCACCACTGACACATTATTTGTTCTGAGAGTACTACATTCATCTAGTGCAATATTTTCAAGACCCTCAGGTGTTCTATCATGCTGAGTTGATTGGCCATTAGTCCTCTCGGTACCCTTTCAGTAATCGTATCCGCAATATATTACCTCATAAAATGTCTTTATATTATCATGCACACATATTAATATGTTATTTTCATATGCTAAATGCAGGTGAAATTGAGAGTTGGACTCATTACTAACTTATGAATACTACTCCCACTTAAGCTCTATAATAATTAAATTAGATCCAACTTTCTTTCTTAAAGACACTAAATCAATTTAAACTTTCATAATTAAATCATCAGAATTTTAATTCTTGCTGTGATACCACTTTTGTCACATCCCATGACACACTCCATCAACAACGTAGGGTGCAACAGAGAAAACATGAAATTCTTCAATATTTAAAATATCATTTTAAAATATATTCAAGTCATAGTTCACCACATTCCCTTATAAAATGGAAGCATCCATAATATCTCATTTAGATCGTGCATATATAATTATTGAGCCACTAAGGACCCCAAAAAATTATAATAATAAGTATCATACATGCCTCTGCTGCAGACCACTTATCCAACTATACAACAAAATACAATCAGCCGCACCTAGGTTAGGCGAGTGTAATTGCACCCAGATCTGTGCAGTTGTCATACTCAAATTTCCTTCTCTAACTCATTAAATCTATATCATCCTTTCGTGCATATATTTATTAAATGACAAGTATGAGTTATAAATATAGCTTAGTGCGTAAATCATAATTCTAAATTATAGTTACTTACAGGAATAAAGAAATAAGATTTATGCCATTTATCATAATGAATCCATAAAATATTATAGAACATTTGCATTTCATTCAAAGATAATCATGGAAAAGATGTAATATTCTATTGGATGTTAATTGCATGAATAAGTAAAGGACCATATCTTATAACATCTCTGTTTAAAATTGCGCAATTCAGCCCCCAAACGCTTAATTGCCTAAGCAATTTTGGGTTCATGTGAGGCTTACGCCTCATGGGAGCAGAGGCGCGCCTCGAAGGCGCAATTGCGCAATTAGAGTTGAGGCGCACGCCTCATCAAATCCGGTCCCACCTACTTAAAATTAAGTCTTTTTTTCTTTTTCTCCCATTCGGTTCTAAGGCTTCCCGAAACAAAATCTCCCACAAGCTCCTCTGTTCGTGAACGTCTTGCTCGGCTCCGCTCGGGTAGGGTTTCTGCCGCCTCTCCCGTCTGCGCCGCCTCACGCCGGTGAGCAGGAAAGGTCCGGCCGCCCTTTACAAGCATTCCATTATTGCTTTTAGGTTTTTTTTTTAGTTCAAGGAAAGTTTTTTCAAGTTATAGAAAAGCTAGGATTTTCTATTTTTTGAGATTTTTTGTATGTTTTCGCATTTGTGTATTAGGAAACATGGTTAGGGGCAAGGAAAAGACAAATATGTCATTACGGCGTGACCCTTCTTGGAAATACAATGTACAAGTTGACGTAGGAGGCGGCGAGAAGACGTATGTGTATTTAAAATGCAATTTTTGTGATAAGGTGGTGAAGGGAGGAGTAACTCGCATGAAGGAGCACTTATCCGGCTTACACAAGAATGTAGCACCTTGTGCGAATGTTCCGGATAATGTGAAGGAGAAAATTACAGCTTATATGAAAAAGAGTACTACGACCAAACATTTACAACAGGAGCAATTTGATAAAAGGGTCGAACATGGTGCTTACTTTGGGAGCGAGAGTGAAAAGGGCTCTTCCTCCATTATACATAATAGAGGTGCACGGGGTCCTATGGACCAGTACATGACTATTCCAGGAGAGGATAGAGGACTAGCAGAGATGATGCCTGCGGCTGGTACTAGAGAGGGTCGACGGCATGTTTGCATGGATATTGATAGATTTTTTTTTGAGAATGCCATACCATTTAATGTTGCGACATCGCCAGCCTACTTCAATATGTTGCGGTTTGTAAGGTTGTATGGGAGAGGGTTGAAGGCACCTTCCATGTATGAGTTGCGAACATGGATTTTAAAGGAGCTGCAGAACACAGGGCATAGCATTGATGAGATTAAACGAACATGGATGAAACTGGTGTTACCATTATGTTAGTGGGTGGTCTGACATGAAGAGTAGGAGCTTGATTAATATCCTTGTCAACAATCCCTATGGCACTGTATTTCTACGATCAGTTGAAGCTTCAGATGAGTTAAAAATGCTGAATTCATTTTCAATTTACTAGACGGGGTTATTGAGGAGATTGGGGAGCAATTGGTTGTTCAGGTGGTGACTGACAATGCTAGTGCATACAAAGCAGCTGGTCAGATGTTAATGGAGAAGAGGAAACACCTGTATTGGACCCCCTGCATAGCACACTGCATTGATCTTATATTGGAGGAACTCGATGATTTACCTCAACATAAGAGTGCTCTTTTAAGGGTGAAGAAGATCACAAAGTTCATATATAGCCACTCATGGATCTTAGCTTTAATGAGAAAGTTTTCAAAGAAGGAAATCATCCGTCTTGCAACCACTAGGTTCATTATTACATTTGTTTACTTCAAATCATTTTTAATTCCTAATGCAAATTTATTCTACAGGTTTGCCACATCTTTTTTGACACTACAGAGCCTGTTGGATGTGAGACCTCTTGAAATAATGTTTACATCAACACAATGGCTTAATTCTGTACGGGGGAAGAAAACTGAGGGGAAGGAAATACGAAGACTTATTTTAAATGATAAATTTTGAGCTACTGTGACTTATGTCATATTGAGCATGAGACCCTTGATACAAGTCCTACGTTTAGTGGATGTCGAGAAGAAACTAGCCATAGGTTTTATTTATAATGCTATGGATGAGGCGAAGGAGTTGATTGCACGTAACTTGGGAGGAGAGGAGGCAAGTTATAGAGAGATTTGAGATATCATTGATGCTCGGTGGGAGGTACAGTTACACCATCATCTACATGCAGTGGTATTATCTCAATCCTCAATTTCAATATTCAGAGAGAAAATCCTCGAACCCGGAGGTGAAGCTTGGCTTATATCATTGCATAGAATGACTAATACCGGAGCAGACAAATAGGGAGCTTGCAGATTTACAACTTGTTCTATTTCGGAATAAGGAGGGATTTTTTGGTCTGTAAGCGGCAAAATCAACTATTGCCAAATGGTCTCCAGGTATACATATTTTTGTAAATGCAAAACACTTTATTATGTTATTATTATCATTTTTCTTCTTGAAAATAGTTGAATGATGGATTCAATTTGGTGATTCCACCCATGAGTTATACAGTTTTGCTGTTAGAGTTTTGGGCCTCACTTGTTCTTCTTCTGGGTGTGGGTGAAACTGGAGTACATATAGTTAAGTGCAAACAAAGAGAAGAAATCGGTTTTCAACACTTAGAATGAACTCCCTTGTATATATTGTGCACAACAAGAGATTAAGAGATAGGAGGTTTGTGGAATAAGGGGTTGAAGGATGATGAGGACATGTTGGTGTGTGATGATGTGGCATCTGATAATGAGCGATTTATAGATGAGGAGACAAATTTGTCATTATCAGACTTGCAACTAGAGGATCTAAGTGTGGATGTCTTGAGGGGCGAAGCAAATCAAGTGGGCACATCCACTAGTACCACACCACACACATCCACTAGCTCTGCAGCACAACATCCAAATAAAGGTATTCCACAACTTCTTATATGTTATTACATTATATTTATATTAAGTAACATGATAATGATCATTCTTATTGAACATGGAAGAGAAAAGTGTCACATTGAAGATGATGAAGATATGACATTCATAGATACAATTGGAGAAGAAGACTCCCTGGAAGAACCATGTAGTGATGGGACATAATTGAATTATATATGTTCATTCTTATTTGTACTTTGGGAGTTTGGATAGACTATAATTTTGTGGTTTTGTAATTTGGAACATGATTTTATTGCATCTCCTTTCTTAATTTCCAATAATTTCACTTGTCATTTAGATGTTTTTATTGTATAATAGAATCTTGCTATTATTTACATGCTAAAACCCTTCTCTTTGTTTCTTTGGTTTCTTCTTTGAGAATAATAAGTTGGCTCTTAGGATTTCTCCTTGGCTGTTTTCCCGAGAGTCTCTTCCCCTTCTCCTGTCTTCTCGGTTTTCCCTTGGGCTGCTTGCTGTTTTCGGTTTCTGCTGGCTGTTACTGTTCCCGTGGCCACTCTCTCTCTCGATTTTACCTCTCCTGGCTGTTTTCCCGTGAAGTGCTGCCCTATTTCCTGTGCTGGCTCTTCGGGTCCCTTGCTGGTTGGGCTTCCCGTGGCTGCTGGTTGATTTTTTCATGGGTTCTCTCCCTGTTTTCTGTGCAGAATTTCTGCTGGCTGTTATGTGTCTTTTGACCTTTCCTCTTCCCCTTGGCTGATTGATTTGATTGGGAATTTTAGGTGGTTGTTTGACTGCCCTTTTCTTCTATAAATAGGAGATGTTTTGTATGTTTTAAAAGCATATATGTGATGATGATTTTTGGAGATAAAACCTGAGGGTTTTCTTTGGAATAGCTTGCAAGCTATGTCCTCTTCCTCTTCTCCTCTCTATAGCTTGCGAGCTATGTTTCGTCTTGGCTTCCAACCTCTTCTTCTTTATGCAAGTTCCACCCCACCTGTATCCTTCCTCTCAACGATTGGCAAGCTCCTTTTGGTGTATTTGTGTCAAAGTTTGTAAGTGTCAAGAGTTGTAAGAGTCTTTTTATTATAAAAAGTTGTCTTGTTTCTTATTTTGTCAAGTTTTTGAGTATGTTGTGTTATTTATATCTCCTAGAAAGGTTTTTTGCTTGCAAAAATTAGGCTCTCTCTTAATTTTTGCTTGCATCATTATGTTAAACATGAGCGAATGTTCTAAATTTTCAAAGCACAGGTTCACATTTTTCTGCAAAACAGTCTTTAGAACGACTAACATTGACCAAAATTTTCAAAATATGCATTTAGAGCATCACATGAAATTGTCTTGATGATTGTTCCTTGTATTACAAATCATATATGTTTTAACATGTAACCCCTTTATGATTTCTCATTGAAGACTGAATTAGGTTTCAGTTTAGCATATGCACTTAGATCCTCACAGAAATAATTTAAGGGATCAATGCTATATGATTTTTCTTTTTATATAAAAGCTTGAATTTGTTTTAATTAATCGTGTTGTTAATATTATGTTTTAATGGATCTTTATGCATATCGATTCCCTGTAGGTTTCATTTGTAAACTGTAAATCACTAGGTAGTTGCTGAAAGCAAGTCTTGTATGCTGAAACTTGTTGCTGAAAGCAAATTTTGTAAGCTGAAATATGCAGAAATTATTCTAATTACCGGAACTAAATTTGCCACTTGCAACTCGTAATATGTAAATATGGTGATTACCTTGCTATCCTACATTATGAACGGATCTTTCTGTTGTTATTTAATTAGATTGTTTTTAACATGGGTTCTCTATTATCACAGTTTTGGAATTTTAAGGCATGCATTAAGGACTATATATGTTTATAGGAAATTATTATGCTTACCAAAAAGTTCAACCGGAATCTTTTTAAATCGTTTCTCGTTTATTCAGGAAAGCCTGTGTACATGTACAGCATGGGTGGACTTGCTGAATACTGTGTCATTCCTGCCAATGCAGTTGCTACTCTGCCAAACTCACTACCATATACTGAATCTGCTATCTTAGGCTGTGCAGTTTTTACTGCGTATGGAGCTATGAGACATGCAGCTGAAATGCGTGCTGGTGATTCTATAGCAGTTATAGGAGTTGGTGGCATTGGAGCAAGGTGATAATCTGAACTATTAACAGGACACAATAGAGATGAAGGATTCATATAGCTGACCCCACGTAGTGGGATAAAGGATTATTTTCTATATAGATATTAATGACTATATAACCCTAATTTGATCCATACAACATCATTGACCATTTTTTTTAAATAAAATTTATCTTTATGCCTTCAAACACACAAAACAACTGAGACATTTCTCTATTTCAACAATGCAACATCAACTCCAAAGGTGCATCCTCATTTATATCTCTATTTTAGATAACAGGTTGAAGCTGTTTAAACCTATCACATCTACGCATTATCTTATCTTTTAATCCAATAAAATTACATATCATATAGTTGTTCTTTGTTTTACTATTCTAAGATCTCTACCTTCTAAGCATTTCCTCAGATGGTTTATTTTCTTAATTATTTTAATGGATGCCTCACCAATTTGAATTACATCCTATGCATAAACTATGCACCAAAGACAGCTCATTTTAAATATCTTTTGTGATCATCTCCATAGTCAATGTAGAAGATATGGACTTCATTTTGATCTTTGATGTAAATAATTGATAATTGGAAATCTATGGCCCTTACCACTACTTTTGAAACTAATAAGTATTCTATAGTACCTATCTTTAATAATATCATTTTATCTTTAGCACACACCTTTTTGCATTAAATTTTACGAAATCAGTTCCTAAGCTATTCAATCATATGTATTCTTAAGATCATAAAAATAATATGAAGATATTTTCTTTGTTCTATATACTTTCATTGATTGTCTTAACATAAAATTATTTTAAAAATCTTCTTGGCTCCAAAATTAAGATAATTTTTCTAGGCCTATCTTCTATTATTCACTCACATTGTTTTATTTTGTGACTAATAAATTTGATTCCTCTATAGTTAACACAATCTTGAATATCTCATTTATTTTTAAATATAGATACAAAATATTTTCTTTCTAATAATTTGACATTTTTCTAATTTTTAAAATTATATTAAAAAAACAATCAATTTATTGCAATATTCCTTATAACTTGTTAAATGAACATGGAGCCTTTTATGCATATTTTTTTTGGGCCAACTCCACTTTATATTCATGTATTTATACATAATATACCTCATTATATTGTTTGTTGTAATCTTCTAAATAAAGTTTTTCCTTGAATCTCATTTAATAATTTCTCAAAGTGTATTTTCATTATTCCTTGATATTTTCATATTTAACTAAAATCTCATTTACTTCACTTTTAACATTTCTATCTTGGTTAAAATCTCGAGGTCTCCCATCTTTTATTTTAGTTATTCTATATATCTCCTTTTTTCTTGCTTAATATCAAAGTTGTTATGAAAAATATTGTCGTTGCCAGATCCTAAGTCCTGGATGAGAAAAGTGAGGGTTGTGTTAGGTAGTCGATAGCCAGCATAAAAATTGTCGAATAATCATGACATGAATTCTTTAAAAAATTTGTTAATGTTAGGAAGTCCCTTGGAAGCGACGCATTGTATGACCTGAATACAGTGATAAGTGTGCAGGGGCCGCTACACCGGTGCCCGAGTATAGTGTTAAATAGGCAATGGTTCCCAGGTTCCCACATCAACGACGGATGTGTGCAAAGAAGCTAGTCCGTGAAACTAAAGTTAGGATATGAACTTAGAATATAGGATCCCTTATAGGAAAATTAATGCAGTTAATAAATATTATGATTCATAGGAAGATAAATATTATGTGCATTCAAGAAACTAAATGGATTGGAGAGAAGGCTAATAAGATTGATAGTTTAGGATTTAAACTATGGTATTTGGGTTTGAGTCGTACTAGAAATGATGCAGGTGTGATTATAGATAAGAGTTTGAAAGATAATGTTATAAAAATTAAAATAATTGTAGATAGAATTATAGTTTTAAAGATTATAATTGATGCTAAGATTGTTAATATTATAAGTGCTTATACTCCTCAAGTAGGTTTGGATATGAGTTCAAAATTAAAATTTTGGAATGACTTAGAAGAATTAATATAAAAAATACATCTTAAAGAAAGAGTTTTTATTGGAGGAGATTTAAATGGACATGTTAGTAGAGAGGTAGATGATTTTAAAATGCATTCATGGTGGCCATGGATTTAGAACGACAAATGAATATGGTAAGACCATATTATATTTTTCTTTAGCTTATAATTTTTATAATAACTAATACCTTATTTAATAAAAGAGATAAGCATTTTATCACTTATTAAAATGCATATAGTAAAACGCAGAGTGATTATTTTCTTATAAGAAAATTAGATCATTTAGATTGCAAATATTGTAAAGTTATTTCAAGTGAAAATTTATGTTCCAATATCATTTATTAGTTTTGAACTTTAAGATAAATGAGTAGAAAATAAAAAATAAATTAAACGATTTTTTAGTATTAGATGAGGGCATTTAAATAATATTAATAAAAGTATTTTTAGAGTAAGATTTTAGATCTTAAGATTTTGTCTGTGCATGAGGATGCTAATGTTATGAGAAAAAGTGGCTAGTAATATTAAGATTATTGCAAAAGATGTGCTTGAAATTTCGAAGGGAAAAACTCCTAATAGTAAAAAAAGTTGGTGGTGGAATTCAAATATGCAAGAAAAAATAAAAAATAAGAAGATTTGTTATAAAAATTAGTTTATATGTAAAAATTATGATAATTGAGAAAGTTATAAAGAGGCTCGTAAGGAATCTAAGAAAGTTATTTGTGATGCAAAGAGCTTAGCTTTTAATGATTTGTATAATAGATTATATATTAAATTGAGAGAAAGATATATGTATAAGTTAGCCAAACAAATGGATAAGAGTAATAAGGATTTAGTACAAGTAAAGTGTATTAAGGATGAAGATCAAAAAGTATTTTTCTTGTAAGATGATATTCAACAAAGGTGGATGAGATATTTTGTTAAACTTTTTAATGAATAATATGAAAATACAATTGATTTTAGTGACTTTAGTATCCTAAATGAAAATAAAGATTTTTATTTTTATCGGCATATTAGTAAAACCAAAGTTAGAGAGGCTTTAAAGAAAATGAAATGTGGAAAAGCTGTTGGACTTGATGATATTCTAATAGAGATGTGGAAATGCTTAGGATATCAAGGAATTTCTTGGCTTACTAAACTTTTTAATATTGTTTTGAAGACTAAAAAGATGCTAGATGAGTGGAGAATGAGTTTGTTAATTCATATTTTTAAGAATAAAAGTGATGCACAGGAGTGTGCGAATTATAGAGGAATTAAGTTAATGTGTTATACTTTAAAACTATGGGAGCGAGTTATGGAGCGTAGGTTGCGGCGTGATACTAATGGTTCTCAAAATTAATTTGGATTCATGTCGAGTAGGTTTACTATGGAATTCATACATTTATTGAGAGGTTTGATGGAGAAATATAGAGAGAATAAAAAGGATATACATATGATATTTATTGATTTAGAGAAAACATATGATAAAGTTCCAAGAGAAGTGCTATGGAGAGTTCTTGGTGATGCTTAAATTCAAATATTTAAAAATATGTATACAGCAGCTATTATTTATGTTCAAACACAAGATGGTTTGACCAAGTATTTTCCTATTTCAGTTGGATTACATCAAGGATCAGCCTTAAGCCCATATCTTTTTGCTTTAGTCTAGGATGTTCTCACTAAACATTTGCAAGAGGATGTACCTTGGTGTATGCTTTTTTCTAATGATATTCTTCTTGTTGATAATACTAGAGAGGCAGTTGAAGGAAAACTTGGATTATGGAGGTCAACCTTAGAGTCTAATATTAAGAGTACACGTTTTAGATATCTTGGATCTATTATTCAAAGAGGTGGTGAAATAGATAGGGATATTATTATTTGAATTCAAGTTTGATGGTTGAAGTGGAGGAATGCATCGGGTTTGTTGTGCGATAGAAAAGTCCCCCTCAAACTTAAGGGAAAATTCTATAAGATGGTGGTGAAACCTACAAATGCTTTATGGTGCCGAATGTTGGCTATTAAAAGAGAAGCATAATACTAAGTTAAGCCTTGCAGAGATGAGGATGCTTAGGTGGATGAGTGGCTTTACCCTTAGAAATGGGATTCGAAATGAGCATATAAATGAAAAGGTTGGAGTTGCTCCAGTGGAAGATAAGATTAGAGAGAGTCGCCTTAGATGGTTTGGTCACGTTAAAAGGAGGCCTTCCGATGACCCGGTTAGGAAGGATGATGTATTACATTTGACTTATGTTAAGAAAGGTAGAGGTAGATCTAAAAAGACTTGGTTAGAAAATATTAGAAATGATCTCTCTTTATTAGATTTAAATGAGAATTTGACTTTTAACAAGACAACGGCGAAAAAGGATTCATGTAGCTGACCCCACATAGTGGGACAAAGGCTTGATGTTGTTGTTGTTATCAAACTTGGTATGAAATCATAAAAACTGTAACTTTTGTTTTGCTCACTATCCTCTTTGTGAGATTTCTATATTTTTTATAGTCATTATATGCCTAAGCAGCATACAATCTTTGTCAAATTTTTAAAATTTATTTTTTCAGTAATCACTCTTTATACCTCCTCACTTCACTAAGTCTTCTTGTCAATGCACAATTTATTTCTAGACTCTTCTAAACTTCTATAGTAATTTTTTATATAGAACTAGTCATTTTATTCTGCCTCAAATTTGAATGCCAATTTGCCTCTCTTAGCACTATTATCTAGAAAGATAAACAATTTGTCATCTTTTAGTTTATGCACCAATACAAGAAGTCACTTGTAGCTTTTAACAATTCCATTGTTGGTCCCAAATATGCATGAGAGAAGTGGAGGGTTGCGTTATGTAGTCGACAACCAACATAAAACTTGTCTCACAAGTATGACATGAATCTAATAGTGAGGGGAAAGGACTCTGAAACTAAAAATTCTACTAATGCATGACCTTATGAATTTATATAATCAAGTTAGTCGTCCAAGTTTTATATTACATGTTTTTATTATATTTGATAAGTTTTTTTAAGGATAGATCAATCTATATGTTTCCATAGCTTGAATAGGATTTAATTTATTTTCTTTATACAAAGTTGTTTCATTTGAACTAAAATATTTATTTTTCAGTTGTTTACAGATAGCACGAGCATTTGGTGCTACTGAGATAATTGCAGTTGATGTACAAGATGAAAAATTGCGCAATGCAAGGACACTTGGAGCAACTCACATCATAAATGCTTCAAGGGATGATGTTGTTGAGAAGATCAAGGTACACAACTTCAAATTTCCTAAATTGTGCTAAATGTTTTTTTTTGTATATTCTATTTCTGAGATGCATATTTTTTCTTTTATCGAAATATAAAGCATGATTGTTTGTTTTACTACTATTACTATTTAAAAATAAAAAGGGCATATCTAGCTAGTTTATGGTTGGTGGAAGTGCTTAATCCCAAGATGATGTTGTTTGACATAATGGATTTATATGATGTAGAGGGATAATGGGATCAATATACACCATGGATGTCTCTTTTTTGTGTCTATTTGACTTCTATGATAGAGCTCATTGTTCCTTTCTCATGAGGATCCTAACGTTTATCATTCTTAATTAGTAGTTCCTGCTTTTTGTCGTCATATCCTCATGTTGTGTGCTAGATGAGATTTCATTGGCTTAGCCTAAAAAACACATTCAAATAGAGTAGGATTTGGAAAAACCATGGGTCCTTGTTTTGGCACAAAAATCCACTATTTTGGATTGTTAGTTAAAGGTGGTTTACTTCCAATTAGTTGGAGGGACTTCAATACAAAATACTTCTTTGATAATTGATATGAAGAAAGGCGATGTTCAAGGACCCTAGATCTTCTATCTCACATATATGTTATTATGAACAACATAAGTGTGTGATGCATCCAGAGATAGTATGAATTACGTCTTTTCTCGGTATTGTGATGCTGACTGTGGAGTATTGGTTCCTACTACCTTGAACATTCTCTGTTCATGAGATGGTGTTAGATAATGCAATCAAAGTCATTATATGCGGCTTGCTTAATGTGATTGTTACAGGTAGGATAATCATCAATGAACATCATTTAGCATTTTGATGGCGTGATTGTTGCTATTGAATGCTGAGTTCAATGGACTTTCACAACTAGTAGGATGGTCGTCAATGAGATTGTAATGAGCATCATTTGTGTTGTGCCTCATTTTAACCCCTTCCAACCAAACATGAGACTTAATAGTTTCTCAACTGAATCTATTTGCTTCATAGACATAAAGCGAGCAAACTTAGTGAATTCGTTAATTATCACCCAATATAATCATGATCCTATTTGATTTAAGAAATCCTATAACAAAATTTCTTATAATTTCTTCCTACTTTCACTTTGAAATAAGTAATTATTGCAATGATCCAGTTGGCTTCTCATATTTAGCCTTTATAATTCGACCACTTTCACAATTGGATACATACTCAGCTACATCCTTCTTTATATCTAGCTACTAAAATACTAATTTCAAAAACTTTTAAATCATTGTACTTCCTCAATTAATAGTATATCTTGAGTGTTGCGCTTTTTTGCAACATCTCCTACCTGAAATTATAATCATTAGGTTCTTGTAGATGTACTTTTTTTTTCCAACAATATCTTTTTCATCTACTGTAACCTCCTATCTCTTTCCTAATTGAACTTCCTCAACTAATTTATGATATTCATTGTTGGTTTTCTGAGCCTCTTTAATTTTATCCACCAAAGTTGATTTCACAATCAATGTTTAAAATTGCATAATCAGGTATTGAGACGTCTTTCGTTTGTGAGGTGAGGCGTAAGCCTCAAGGCATTTTGAGGTGTAAGCCTCAAAATCAAAAGATTGCGTAACATAAAATGATAAATTTTTTATATACTAATGAGTAAATAATATATAAAACATAAAAATGCACAATATATGAAGTGAAATCAAAATATCTCAATAATAAGACAACATGAAATATAGTTCAACTCAAACTCTATCTTTCCCAAATCACAATATTCTTTTCATTAATATATAATTCCAAAAATAAATAGCAATGACATATCACATAAGAACTCATAAGTCATCAGCACTGGCATCACTAATGGGATCTTCATCTGAATCATCATTATGATGAACTTCTCTCTCCGCTTCCTCCTCTCCTATAGAGTCTAATGTCCCCCAATCAGCTCCTTTCTCAATATCAGTTATCTTCCTCTTCCCTAAATATTTTTGAACAATATCAAAATAAATAGTAGTGTAATACATTAATAAAAGTATAAGAAAATTATGTTATTTATATACCTTTTTTGATTTGTTCTTGAGTTGTGGTGGATGTAGATGCTTTATGATCTTCAAAGAAATCAACATTTAAATCTTCGTCTTATAATTCAGACAGCATTACTTCAACTTCGTCATTTACAAACTAATTATCATCAGATGACACATCCTCGTAAAGCAAAGGATTTTCATCATCCATTAATCCTTTTTTCTTCAAGTTTCTATCTCTGAGTCTCCTATTGTACATAATGTACACTAGTGAATTCATCCTCAATATCGATAAATGATTTCTCCTCTTTGTATGTACTTGGTTGTAGGTACTCTTTTTTTTTTCATAGCCAGATAAAGAGCATGTTGTTGCAGATTTGATCTAAGCACTGTGTTTGTGTTTTAATGATAACAAATATTATTGTGTTTGATATTGCTTTCTATTATTTCTGTGATAGTGTTTTGTTCTATGTGTACTAACGTTTTCATTAATTCTATCTACCGTTCACTTGCAATTCTGAGCAGCTTAAGATTGGGTCTATTATTTTCAATTTATTATGTATTTTTTCCTTTGAGTCATATCATGTATTTGGGTGGATATCTTTGCTAAGCAACCTTGCATACACATAGGGGGAGATAGAAATGTCTTTTCGAGAGTGTTTGTTTTTTGAGTAATTCGTATTATACGATTTTTCTTCGTATTATACGATTTTTCTTCGTACTATACGATACATGCATCGTACTGTATGCCTTAATCTCGGACCGTACGATCTGTTGTGCTCTGCCAAAGCCTAGCAGCCAACATGAAGGAAGATACTAATTATGTATTGATCGTACAATACGATTTGGATTGCACTGTACGCCCTAATTATTATCTTACTTGATTAATCACGCGATATCAGGCAATCAAATCATGGATAGTTATTGTGATTGATCATACTGTACGAACTTGTTCGTACTCTACAATTACCCGTGTACGAAATTGGTTGTCCCTCGGAGCGTACCAAATGAAATCCATAATTTTTGTACTGATTGTATCATACAATCTCCATAATGCTAGATGATCGGTACGAAGTTGGTCGTCCCAAGGATCGTCCCAAACAAACAGAAGGATTTTATGCATATCGTACCATACGATTTGTGATCGTACTGTACAATGTATTGTAAAATTTGAACAGTTCGTCTGAACGATCTTGTTGGATGATTTTGAATTGAAATGTTCGTACCGTACGATACGTCAAACGTATTGTACGAACAGAAGACAAATGGCTTAGAAATTAGGGTTTTTTGAAGCTCTCTATTTAAGGATCTCTAATACTCTTGTTAGATGATCTTTGGCTGCTTAGTCTTCTTGAGAGGGAGCTTGAGGGAGAGAAGAAGGAGAGCTTGGTGAGATAAGAGAGGGAGATTTTGTGAGGGAGAAGTTGCGAGGGGATTCACAAGGTTGCTCCAAGCAAGAATCTTGCCTAGTACCTATAAGCGTCTGTCTGGAATCTCTATGGCTCCGGAGAAGAAGTTCTTTAGCAAAGGTCGTGGTTCTCTAACCATCACCTGGAGGGTGAAAATATATTTGTGGTTCTCTAACCATCACCAGAAGGGTGAAAATAGAGTTAAGGTGCTCTTCCTGTAAAAGAGTCGTGGTTCTCTGCCGCACCAGGGGGGGTGAAACAACGTCAGGCTTCTCCGCCTTGTTGTGGGAGCAAAAGGAGCAAAAGGGGAGTCACTTCTGTTTAGTGCAATACTTGGAGAGGGAGTCTCCAAGGAGTGGACGTAGGTCAGGTTGATTGAACCACTATAAGTTTTGGTGTGTTCTTTCTTATTACTTTTACCGCATTTTAATTTTTTCACTTTTTGTGATTTGATCTGTGGTCGAAATATCAGTTTTTTTTTATTATAAACTTAGTTCTATTTTCACATCAAGAGGTTTAAAATTCTTGTTTGTTTAAGAAATTATTTAAACTACCAATTAACCCCATCTTGGTTAGCATCAGGACTAATTTTTTAGGGTTTAACAACCCTCATGAACTTTTACGTGGTATCAGAGCGGAATTCATAAGATCAAGCCTTAGAAGATTTTTGAATTAAGATCATTGACTAACTTTAGTAATTGAAACACTGCGGGATGATATTCAATTACTTGACCATCTCTATTTGAAAATATACCTTTTGATTTTTGAAAAACTCGCATGTTCAACTTTTTACAATTAATTGATTATCGTATTTGGATGCTTATTCAGGATGGTTATTCTGCACCTTCACGATTAGTAAATAATGGTAAAACTGAAATCCCTTTTTCTGAATGAACTACTGATGATAAAGATTTAGTCCAACTGAATGCTAAATGCCTAAATTATTTTTTTTGTACATTAAAATCTGAAGATTACATGCGTGTATCTACCTGTACTAATGACAAAAAAATTTGGAATAGATTATGCATTACTTATGAAGGAACAAGCAAAATGAAACAATCTAGATTAAGTTTTTTGCTGCATGAATATGAACTCTTTTGCATGAAAGCTAGTGAATCCATATCTGAAATGTATACTAGGTTTACACAAATCATCACATCTCTGCATGCTTTAAGTAAAGGATTATTGAATTTTAAAAAAGTAAATAAGATTCCATGTGTTTACCTTCTTCCTACGATGCAAAAATTACTACTATTACAGAATACAAGGATTTGTATGTTTATTCTATTGATAATTTACTTTGATCACTCATTGCCTATGAGCAAACAGTGTATCAAAGACAACTTAATGCAGGAGAAAGAAAGAAGAAAAAAATTGTAGCCTTCAAGGCTAATGATTCAGATAATTCCTTTGATGGAGGAGATGAAGAAATTGCACTGATGACTCAACAGTTCAGAAACTTTCTAAAAAATGAGCAAAAGCATCATCAACAGTGGACAAAGGTAAGAATTATAAAATTCTAAAGCTTTTGATGATATTGTCTGCTATAAATGCTGGAAATCAGGGCATGTTAAAATTGATTGCCCAACTCTTAAAGGCTACCAAAGCAAGGATTATGTTGAAGAAAAATCCAGGTTCCACAAGGACAAGAGGAAATCTCAGAAAACTTTTTTAGCAGACTCTGCTTCAGATTCATCTAGAAAAGAAGCAGAAGAGGAAGTGAAAAATCTGTGCTTAATGGCAAACAACTATCTTGATCAGTCTGATCAAGGTGAGGTATGTCAAGTTTTATACGATTAATTATTTGTTGTTTCAGAAGAAATTCATGATTCTTACTGGAAACTGAAAAAGAAGGATGCTTGCTTGAAAAATGGATGCTTAGTTCTGCAAAAAGAAAATGAAATGCTTAGAAAAGATGGTTCTAATGTTGATAAGGATCATATGGCTATGTTGGATGAGTTTGATGAATTGAATAAGAAATATTCTGCTTTATTGGAAACACATGAGTCTTTGAAAGCATTGCATCTTAATTTAGAAAAGTCATTTAAAGAGTTAAAGCATGTGTTAATATTTTAGATCTCAATGAGCACTCATTAAAAATTGAAATTTCTGCTCTTGAAAGTGCTAATGAATGTTGTTAGAAAAAGTAAAAGCTTTTCAAAATAAACTTGTTGGTAAGTACTCATCATGCATGCATCTCATAAACCTGAAATAGGAATCATAACTATAAGAGGTTAGTTAACTATTTTCCTAGTGTTAGATGTTATTCATGTGGTATGTTAGGACACATTAGCCCCACTTGAACTATTTATCGTAGAACATATTGGGAGTGGAGACCAAAACTACATCAAACACAACATGACATGCATTTTGATGATCTATCGAAATTTAAGAAGGGACCTAAACTCACTTGGGCTCCCAAAATTGTTCTCCCATGATCTTTGGATTTGAGGGCTCTCATAAAAGACCTAGTGAGAGCATGTGGTTTTTGGGTTCGATATTGTCTCCTATTACTTGAAATCAACCATTTCTGAGCTTCTAAAAAGAAAAAAAAAACCATTTATGAGCTTCTCAATGCATGTGTTTTTGTCCTGTGATTTTTCATGATTTTCATGAGCATATACGTGAAAAGGTTGGAGTAGCTCCAGTAAAAGATAAGATTAGAGAGAGTTGCCTTAGATGGTTTGGTCACATAAAACGTCGGCCTTCCGATGACCCGGTTAGGAGAGTAGAGGTATTAGATTTGACTTATGTTAAGAAAGATAGGGGTAGACCTAAAAAGACTTGGCTAGAAAATATTAGGAATGACCTTTCTTTATTAGATTTAAACGAGAATTTGACTTTTAATAGGACACAATGGAGAAAAAGGATTCATGTAGCCGACCCCACGTAGTGGGATAAAGGCTTGATGTTGTTGTTGTTGTTGTATTGTTATCTTCTTTTTATTGTGTTGTATTCTGATCATCACATAAACCACCTTACTAAATCTTATTGTCTGTTCTGTAGAACAAAAAATTTTTCATCCAAAATCATAATGTACGATACATATTCGTACTGTACGATCTGCACAACATTGCTATTCACAACCCTTGGCTTGATGAACGATCCATATTATATCTATCATTGATCATCGTACTGTCCGAACACTGTTTCGAACTGTACGATCTCACAGCACTGCTGATCACAACCCTTAGCATGATGAATGATCCAGATTATGTCTATCATTAACCATCCTTCTTGTACGGTACGATCCAAGTGTCAGCTCCATTTGGGATGAATTGAATTCAGTTTGGTATGACATTTATTTCTGATCATACTGTACGAATGTCTGTTCATACTATACGAACCTTTTTGTTAACAGTCGTACAACTTGACTCCTAGGGACAAGATCCATGTCTCTAATTGTCATGTACGATGTCTGATCGTACGGTACGATCAGACATAACTTTTGACAAATCGCATGGCCGAAATTATTGCATACGATCGTACGGTACGATATGTTAATTTTATATTTAAACAGCCAGCCCTTTCAAAACTTTCACACCTCTCTTAAGATCCATCCTTCTTAGACTCCAATCCTTGCAATGGCCGGTGGGAACGCAGTAGTAAAACCCAGGGGAAGTCCCCTCGGTGCACTGTAGATGAGCGTTTTCTGACAGCTTCTGATGAAGCTTCCTACAAAAAGTACAAGGATGCCAAGATCACACCCTCCAGACTTCTAAATCAACAGGTTCTTAGCTTCCCTGTAATGAATCATTTCAACTCAACTGCACTTCAATTTCTGCTAACCTTGGCCCATCCCGTCTATTTTGAACTCCTGTATGAATTTTTCGCAAATCTTAGGATTAGTGGGGATGCCACAATTATGGCCTCCCGAGTGTGCTACCAAAATGTAGAAATAACCAAAGAAGACAGAATAATCCACTTTCAACTGAACACCCTCTAGCTATGTCCTCTAGATCCAATTTTGACTGGAGTGCTATGAACCTTCTATTTAGAAATGTTTCCCTTAATCTTCACCAACCTTTGGTTCAAACCCTTAACCAGAATGCTAGGTTTATCCAGTACGTTCTAAGAACTTCAATCATACCTAAAGCTGGAGATTGAATAAATATGACTCCCAACTATCAATTGTTACTATTTCATCATGACAAATACCCAAATGGATGAAGCTCTAATGTTAATTTACTACATCCAAAACCTAACTTGCATTCGACTCTCAGCCAATAGGAGAAAACAGAACATTGCCTTAGGACATGTGATAGGATATATTCTGTTTAGAAAATACAACATCACATATCTTGCACCTCCTCATCACATTCCAATCTACTTTTCGGATGCCTCTTTCCGAATGTTATTTCATAGGGACAGGAGCCTGAAGATCCTCTCTTTGATGATGAAGGAGCCTACAGCTGATCCTGCACTTGCACCATCTCCTTACCACTGCCAATATGAGGAGTTGATTCAAAGATTTGATAGACTAGAGACTCACCTGGATCAATAGCAGATTCAACACGAGAATGATATGGGTTAGTTTAGGGAGCAGTTTGGAAACATGCAACATCAGTTCACAACAATCTAGCAACAGTATGATAGTTTCAGCCAGTTCTTTCAACCACCTCCACCTTCACCTTCTGATCAGGATCCATCACTGTACTAGTTTCTTTTGTTCTTGTTGTGACTGTACTGTTTACTTTTAAGTTATGCCTTTCTATTTGTATGTTATTTTGAAATGAAAATTTTCTTTCAAGTCCTTGTTGTGTAAAGTTTTTAAAGAAATGTTTTTCTTTCAAATGGTATTTTCTCTCTTGTTCTCCATGCTCGTAGATCTCATTTCGATGCTCTTTGTTTAAAAAATTTTTCATTCTATCAAATTGATGCTTTCTGCTGATCGTATTGTACGACTTATATCGTACTGTACGAATGAACTCGTATGTACGAATCAAATCGTACTGTACTATTTAGATTTTACTGAATAACTTGACTTGGCTTGAATTGTGCTTTTTCTAATTGTGTAGGTACACCTCTACTCTTACTTAAAATATTTAAATAAGTAATTACTAACAATTTTAAACTAACACGATCGAAATTCATGAATTTACATAGCCCGTTTTAGTTTCTTTGCCTGATAATTCCTTGTAAATGCTTAAAAATCTAAATTGAATTAGAATTAAGATGGTAAAAATGAAATCTTTTTCACTCTACTGTATAGTTTTATATCATGGATATATTCTACAAATTCGACGAATGAAATTCATTATTTTTCTATATCAAGTTTTTATTCATATTAGAAAAGCTCGAGTTTGTTTTGCAGATTATTCTTTCATATATAGGAGAGAGTTATTCTTATCTTCTATTTAGAAGAAAATCTTACAACTAAGATTCTTAGAGAGTTAGAAAGGAAGCAATTTGTAAAAAATTCAAAAAAGCTACAAAATGAGTCCAAAATCAAAAGATGCGCAATGACGCCCAAAGTAAAAGATGCACTAAGTGTTTCAAAAATAAAAGATGCACAATGTTCGCATAAAACTGTTAAAAGAGGCATAAAATGAGCCTAATCTACGATTGTCAACGATAGTTTTTATTCACAATGTTCGCACAATAAATTTTAGCCTGTGATGAACACTAGAATCCAAATCCTTTTGTTGCAAGATCGTCAACAGTTCTCTTATTTGTCTTTTTTGTGTGTAGGGTAAGTTTATTACTTTCTGAAAATGCCCTTGGAAGTTGATGGAGATGTGATGCTTTGAGTGGTTAATCTGTTTATATCTGTTTGTTTCCTAGTTCTATTTCTGTTTCTGGTCTTGTGTCTTTATCTTTTTTTATTTTCTTTCTACTTGTTGTTTCCCTCTTTTTGTGATGTTAAAAGGGGGGGTAGTATTTTGTTGTTTATTGTTATTGTTATTTGTTATTATTGTTGTTTGTGTCTGATATTGCTTTGTATTGTTTCTGTGATATAGTGTTTTGTTCGGTGTGTATAACATTTTAGGAATTCTGTCCACCGTTCTCTTACAATTCTGATCAGCTCAAGATTGGGTCTGTTATTTTCAATTTATTTTATATTTTTTCCTTTTTTGAGTCATACCATGTATTTGGGTGGATATCTTTGCTAAGCAATTTTGCACACACAGGTGGAGATAGAAATGTCTTTTTGAGAGTATTTTTTGAGTGATTCGTACTGTATAATATTTCTTCGTACTGTACGATATGTGTATCGTACTGTACGCTTTAATCTCGTACCATACGATCTGTTGTGCTCTTTCAAACCCTAGCTGCCAACGTGAAGGAAGATACTAATTCTATACAGATCATACAATATGATCTAGATCGTATTATACGCCCTAATTAATATCTTTCTTAATTATTCCCGCGATATCAGACAATCAAATCATGGACAATTATTGTAATTGATTGTACTATACGAACTGTTTCGTACTGTACGATTACCTGTGTATGAAATTGGTCGTCCCTCGGAGCGTACCAAATGAAATTCATGCTTTTTGTATTGATTGTACCATACGATCTTCATAGTGCTGGACGATCACCCATGTACGAAGTTGGCCATCCCAAGGATCGTCCCAAACGAAAAGAAGGATTTTATGCATATCGTACCGTACGATTTGGGTTCGTACTATACGATGTATTATAAAATTTGAATAGTTCATCTGAACGATCTTACTGGACGATTCTAAATTGAATTGATCGTACCGTACGATACGTCTATCGTACTGTACGAATAGAAGACGGATGGCTTAGAAATTAGGGTTTTTTTAAGCTCTCTTTTTAAGGATCTCTAACACTCTTATTAGATGATCTTTGGCTGCTTAGTCTTCTTGAGAGGGAGCTTGAGGGAGAGAAGAAGGAGCTTGGTGAGAGAAGAGAGAAATTTTGTGTGGGAGAAGTTTTGAGGGGATTTACAAGGTTGCTCCAAGCAAGAATCTTGCCTAATACCTGCAAGTGTCTGCCTGGAATCTCTGTGGCTCCGGAGGAGTTCTTCAGCAGAGATCATGGTTCTCTGGCTATCACCTATCACCTGGAGGGTGAAAATAGAATTGTGGTTCTCTGACCATCACCAGGAGGGTGAAAATGGAGTTAAGGTTCTCTGCATGTAAAAGAGTCATGATTCACTGTCGCACCGAGGAGGTGAAACAGTGTTTGTACAGGCTTTTCCTCCTTATTATGGGAGAAATATGTGAGTCACTTCTGTTTAGTGTAATACTTGGAGTGGGAGTCTCCAAGGAGTGGACGTAGGTCAGGTTGACCAAACCACTATAAGTTTTGGTGTTTTCTTTCTTATTTTTTTACCGCATTTTAATTTTCGCACTTTTTGTGATTTGATTTGTGGTCGAAATATCTATTTTTTGTTATTGTAAAATTAGTTTTATTTTCGCATCATGAGGTTTAAAATTCTTGTTTGGTTAAGAAATTTTTTAAATTATTAATTCACCCGCTCTCTTGGTTATACTCGGTACTAGTTTTTTAGGGTTTAACCACCCTCATGAACTTTCACATGTCAAGTCCAAAACTTTCACTGCAAATTGGTATCCTATCACCAAACTGAATCCACCACTCAATAAGATTTACATAAGGGAGTTTAATTAGTGCTCAAAGAACAACTTTTAAATAAATGTTTAAAACATTAAATGAAATTACCTGGAGATCGTTTGATAATTATATCATTTGCTTGGTGTAATCCAAAAAAACTTTCTTTATTCCTAAAAGGTGCCAATTGCATTTCAAAATTTGATTTTTCAGTTGTATCACATATCAGTCGATCAATGCAATAATACAATCCCAACTTTATTTCAGGGTTTGTAGACTTGTTCTATGCATATTGATACAGAGTGTTTAAGTAATAGCCTGCTGTATGCAAGTGTCGGTGAAGCTGTAGCTCCCACCTATCATTAATAATATTCCAAATTTTCCTAAAGCTTCCCGCTTTGCCTCCTAAGTTGCAGGCAATCATCTATTTAGCTTCATCCATAGCATTGTAGATGAAACCATTACAGGCTTTTTCTCTGTATCCATCATCCTTAAAACTTGAACCAAAGGTCTAGTGGTTTAATGACGTACAAGATACTTTATGAAAATCTATCATTTAAAACAATCTTTCTAGTCTCTTTTCCATCGATCTTCTTTGCTCAAGCACAACTTAACTACTATGTAGATGTGAACCTAAACTCTAAAGGTTGTTTAGCATCCAACATACTCTCTAATGCCAAGTAAGTAGTGACAAATCTTGTTGTTGCTGACTTTAGAATTTCTTTCTTTGAAAATTTCCTCATAAGAGCCAGAACCCAAGAATGGTTGTAAATAAACATAGTTATTTTCTTTGCTTTAGTAATTGCGTTCTTATGTTGAGATAGCTCCCAAGCTTCTTAAGAATCAGATTTATGCGATGTGCAACACATGGAGTCCAGTACAGATGTTTTCTCTTCTCCATAAGTTTTTCCCTGCAGCCTTGTAAGCACTTGCATTATCTATAACCACTTGTACAACCATCTGTTCTCCAACTACCTTAACAATGCTATCTAATAATCTAAATATGAACTCTGCATCTTTGACCTGGTCAGATGCTTCGATTGATCTTAAAAATACAGTGTCATAAGGATTATTAATGAGGATGTTGATCAAACTTTTATTTTTTATATCAGGCCACCCATCTGACATAATTGTTACACCTGTTTGGGCCCAAGTCCTCCTAATTTCTTCAATGCTTTTATCAGTGCTATGCAACTCCTTCAGAATCCATGTTCTCAAATCATACATGGTTGGAGATTTGAACCCTCTCCTAAATGCTTCAACTGAACAAATCATATTGTAATAGGCAGGTGATGTTGCAACATTAAATGGAATTGCATTTTCATAGAAGAATCTGCCTATATCATTACACACTCTTTTTCATGCCTCCCTTGCATTCTCTGGGGCCATTTTCTATGTAGTAGGAGGCCTATCCTCTGATGTTTGCATCATAGAATGATCCTTGGGACCTCTAACACCCCTAGATAAAATGGACTTTATCGAAGAAGATGAATCCCTAATGCTACACTCACTCCTGTAATAGGAGCCAACATCAACTTTGTCCTCAAATTACTTTTGTTTAAGATGTTTTGACGAGGTAGACTTATTCATGAATGACTTTATCTCCTTCCTTACACTATCAGGCACTTTGGAGCATGGTGCAACATTCTTGTGAGACCCTTAAAGGTGATCCTTCATCATAGTCACACCACCCATCACAACTTTGTCACAGTAATTGCATTTTAGATGTACATATGTTTTATTACTGCCTCCTACATCCACTTGAGTGCTATGTTTTCATGTTGGATCCTTTCTATGACCTGATGCAGCTTTATCCTTACTTCTGACCATCCTATATGAGAAGAATATAAAATAGAAGATCAAAACATCAAGCTACTAGAAAAAAAGAACCTAATTTATAAGCATATCTATTGAGCATCTTATAGACTTATACTTTTTATTATGCATGCCTAAATCACATGTCCACATAAACATAAGTCTAACAAAAAGATATCTAACTTTTCCATAAATAAAAGTCTTATCATTTTCATTTTCTTACACCATCAATGGCAACCACTCAATCAAATAACATTGAAAATTGTATGCAAATTTTTTTTGTATCATATAAGATCAAAATGTTTTTTGTATATAACTTACATTCATATTACATGTAATACACCTTTCCTATTAAAATTTTCGGCATTAATTTATACATATATCTATTGAGCATTTTATACTTTTTATTATGCATGCCTAAATCACATCTCCACATAAACATAAGTCTAACAAAAATGCGAGGGAGGGGGGTTAAATCGAATAGATAAATATTAGGTTAGATTTTTTTTTATTTTTTTTTATTTTGAGAGGCGGAAGCCTCTAAATTTTGAGGCGAGGCGCTCCTCAGTAAACTTGAGGCATACGCCTCATTCCCTACTCTCATTGTGTAGGCTTTGAGGCTTAAAAGAATGAAATTGCACTGAGGCACATCTCTCGTATTGCACAATTTTAAACCATGTTTATAATCATTGGATATAATAGTCCTATGTATTCGAGCATCCCAATCACTAAATGCAATTGTTATACATCTTTAAATGCGTATATTCTTGAGCAAACATCCAACTTAACAGATTTTTGGTTTAAAGCATTATCTACAACATTTGTTTTTTTCAGGATAATATCAAACTAATAATCTTTAATTAATTCACGTTATGTTTTTCTTCAAATTCAATTTTTTCGAGGGGAAAATGTATTTCAAACTCTAATGATCATTGAATATTTCACATGTCAACGCATATAACTTGTCTCCAAATTTTTAAAACAAAGACTACAACGACTAACTTTTGATCATGGGTAAAATTATTTCTCATACGGTTTCAACTATTTTAATGCATAAGCTATTACTTTTCTATTCTACATTAAATCACAATCCAATCCTTTTAATGATTAATTACTACAAATTTGAAATCCATCTGTATCATATGGGATGAAGTTCAATAATTGGCTATGAAACCAATTGAACGTGAAGATGACACACCAAGAGGGTGGGAGAATTGATGATTTAAAAATATTAAAAAAAAGAATTAAAAACCAAATTTAGATTTCATGTGGAAGCGTTTGAGCAAATAAAATAGATCAACTCATCACACAACTAAAAATAAGCAAAATAAGTACTATTTTTTGTTTTTGAATTTTGCAGAAAATAAATAAAATTTTAATTTTTTTTTCTTATATATATATTTTTTTAAAATAAATATGAATCAAAATCAATCACAACAAACTTATTTCAGAGGTATAACACTATAACCAGAACCAAACCAAATTGCTGAAAATAAAATTGCAGTGAAGTAAAATGGAGAAAAAAAGAAAACGCAAATTGAAATTTTAATAGTAGTTCAATCAAATTGACTTACATCTCATATAAGTCCCTCTCCTTTGACCAGGTGGAGATTGATCTACACAGATTCTTTGCAACACCCGAAGAATCCCTCCTTTACCTTATTGATAGCTGAGCCCACCTCAACTATTTTGCGCCCAAACGACGCTTCCAAATGACAACCCTGTCGCTCTCTGGTTGTCGCACACAAGAAGATTTGACTGACTCAACCCAATCTCCCGCAACCAGCTCGAATTGATGCCGCACATGACCAATTCTAATCGACCGTCTCTGTTTAATAATCAAAGTAAGTTTCTTGTATAATTAAATAAAAATTAAAATAAATACATACTCCATCCGACCTTGCTTTTGCGATTGGCTCGACTCGGTGAGCCTGCTCTTCCTGTTTGCTCCAGTTACGACAACAGCTAAAACGACATTCTATTTTACTAAATATAAAATTATTTATAATGAACGTATCACGAGTAAATTGAAGACTTGAAGACCTATGTCGAGACCAATTTTCCTGAAGCCCTTGGTGATCAACCAGAACCAAAGTGAGTTAAGATCCATTTAAAATGAAAGCCAAGGAACAATGAATCAAAAATTGAGAAAAGATGAAAATTTAACCTATTAAGCAATGATTGTACAATATATGATATTGCTCCAAATCATCTATTTTCATTTACTTAGATTAGAATTAAAACTTTCAAAATAATTTATTAGACAGTCACTGCTTCTTAGTAGCAAAATTGAGGACAACTTCAAGAAAGTGAACAAAAAGATGGAAAACAAAATATCATAGAATTGATACTGTTGAATATAGAGGAGCTGAATCGACTATGTGATCGCACCAGGCCTTTAAGTTATACAGCTCTATATCAAATATTTATTTACAGTCTATATATGAGATGACTTTCTCAAACCTCCTTTGAAATAAGACATATTCATGTATTAGCATATTAACATGATATTCACGAACCTAATTTTTCCATTTTTTAGTGACAATGATCTCGTCCTACATCTCTTTATCCATATTAAGCATAAACGCCATGTGATAATCTTGTTTAAGCGCACAGAAGAAACAAGTGATAGCTTTGGCATTTAGATGTGCAATATCTATTTTGCTAGAAGTTTTTTCTTCCAAAGGCTGCTCAACTGAAACACTAATTATTGTTGTGGATGCTTTGTAACCTATAACAATAAGATGACAGATTCTGCAAGTCAAAAGGAACACCCTTAAATATAGGTGGTATGGATTATGATTGCCCATCCTATAATGATCTGCTACAAAATTTTTGTACCCAGTGTGGATCTAATCTAAGGGTGTGTTAGAAGGCCCAGCGGAATTGGCTTCCGCCTGTTGAGGCGAAATAGACTAACGCTGTTTGCTTATCCGCCCGGCACTCCCGTCCTCCTGTCTTGTGGGGTCCAACAGCCAATTGTAGAAGGAAATTAATGCTTGTTTAGGAGAGAAATTCAAAGGGGCTGTTTTGAGATTTACATCTTTATTGTATGCTCTTTTTTATTTTTTTATTTTTTTTATCTTTATTGTATGCTCTAAGTAAGTAGTTTCCCTAGGATTAGGGTTATGTTTTGAATCTACTAAAATTAAAATTTCTTAGGTTGTGAGGGCTTTAGCCGCCGGCTAGGCATTTGGGAGAGTCGGATCTTCCTCTCTAATTGAAGATCCAATTGTATCTTGTTATTTTCTTTCATATATTGATGCATGCATATTTTAATTTATTGTCGTTTTATTCTAATTTAAATATTATAGTTGTTTTTTATGTTTTTTTTTTATGGTATCCAATGATGGAGAACATCCAATGATCATGAGTAGGTGGTGCTTGGGCATGGCAAGCCTTAGGTGTGCTAGCTTCTTGGGTTCTTTTGGTCTATGGGCTGCTTGTTACCACTCGGATTGGGCCTTGGCTGCTCTCATGTTGGGCCTTAGCTGTTTTGGTTTTAAGTTGAATGTTTGGGAGCTACTTAATTCTAGCTCATTATTGCTTGAGCTGTTATTTTAGCTCATTATTTGGTGGAGTTATTGCACTTGAAAGCTTATTATGTGGAGTTGGAACCTTGCCTTTCCCCTTCTTTGTGTCCCCTCGGTTTCTCCTTGGTGCTGTTTCCCGTGGCTGATTCCTACTCCTTCCCGTGGGCTATTCTGATCCCCCTGCTCTGTTTTGATTCCCTGTGTGCCTGCTCGTTTCCCGTGGCTGCTTTTACCCATTTCTCTGTACTTTCTTTCCGGGTGCTGTTATGGGATTATTTTTGGCCTTTCTATATTGGTTTAGATGGAGGTGAAATGGTTGTTTGGCTGCCCCCTTCTCTCTTATAAATTAGAGATGTTTTTGACTTGAGAAGGTTGTTGATTAACTTGAGAAAAGCTTCTAAAAACCGGAGAGTTTCTTCTTCTTCCTTGGAAAAGCTTGAGAGCTTGTTCCAATTCTATCTTCCTCTTCTTTATTTCGTCTTGGCTTCTAATCTCTTCTTCTCTACGCAAATTCCACTCCACTTGTATCATTCTTCTTGAGCCATTGGAGGTGTTTGTTGGCAGAATTTGGTGACATTTGATGGAGGAGTTTGGTCAGATGTTGGACCTTGTTGCTGTGGTGGACCCTTGGTTTGCAAGCCCTAAGCACTTATCATACTTTACCTACTTTTCATTGCATGTGAGGAAACCACTTGTCGGTTGTTCTGAGGATAGCATTTTTATTTTTAAGTTTTGTTTTGTTTGTTCGACTTTAGTTTGTCTTGGTGTTTTGTTTGGATGTCAATTTTTTTAGATTGAATCGAGTTATGTTCTACTTGTCTTAGTGTCCTCCTATATTGGCTCTTTCTTTCTAGTTTGCCTGCATCATATATCTAGCAATAAAAAGAGTTTTGGTGTATTCTTTTTCGTAATTTATTATTGTCGTTCACTGATTCCGAAGAAATTATATCCACTTGCTATCAAATTGGTATCAAAAAGTTATCTGGGGTGGAAATATAAGACTTCCTTGCTAATTTCTACTATGATTCCCCTCAGTATTGTTGATTTTTTCTTTTTAAATACCAAAATCTGCTATTTTTTTGGCCATTTTTGTTGTTTTGAGTCGGATACCTAAGTCGGGAAGCAAGGTAGATGCATTGGAGGGGGATATTTGATAAATAAAATTTGAAATTTCAGATTCTCCAAACTCAAATTTTAGATTGCAAAAGTCAAATTTTAGCCATCCATGAAAGGATTGATGGAAAATTTTCCATCCTAAAGTTGATATTGAAGAAATTGCTCAAGGGTCAAACCGAAGCGACATTGTCGGAGGTGAAGAAAGCCGCCGACAGCCAAGGAAGTGGGGAAAACTCTAATCCAATAAGGCAAATGGAAGATTAGGAGGTGAAGCTTTTGGAGGGAGTAGAAAAAATGGCTCCCTTAGAGCCTATTTCTTGGGAGGAATTTGGTAGAGGCTATGTGGAGAGGCGTGAGGGTGTGGGGCATGAGCGAATGGGTGTTGAATTTGAAAATAAAGGGTTGATTATGATTGGAGGGGTTTTGAATTTGAAAGAAAAGGCTGAAATTTAAAAGAGAGGGGTTGATTATGATCTAAGGGGAGCCAAATTTGAAATGAGATGGGCTTATTATGATCAAATGGGTGCTGAATTTGAATGGGATAGGTGGGCTTTTGACAAAAGGTATGGATATGAGCGGAGAAGGGATGATTGACACTTGGGGGGAACCACCCCCTTGGGAAATGAGAAATTATGGAGGAAACAGGTGGTTGAGGAGATCTGAGGGTGAGGAAGCTAAAGATGCACATTTCTTAGGGAGATGATGTACATGGGTGGATCTATAGAGTGGAAATGTACATTACCGTCAATAGGTTTACGGAGGAAGATCGACTGACGACAGCTGGGATGTGCTTGGAGGGGAAAGCTTTTACATGGAACCAGTGGAGGGTTACAAGGCATACATATTTGGAGAGAGTTTAAAGATTGCTTGTTGGAATGTTTTTGAACTAGCATAGGAGGGGACTTTTATGAGTAGTTCTTCGCTTTAATGCAGAGGGGACACTTATTTATGAAAGGGCTTAAAACATAGATTCTAGCTGCAATTAGAGTGATGAGGCCTCGTGATTTGGGAGAGTATATGGAGCTAGCCTAATTAGTGGAGGATCATAGGCACCTAGAGAGGGGCTAGAGGCAGTAGCTCGAGAGGTTTGTACAAGATGAACACCACCTTTTTGGCATCCAAGGAGTCGACACCAGGTACTCCTAGGAACGATGTTTAAAATTACGCAATTGGGTATTAAAGCGTTTTTTGTTCATGAGGCGAGGCGTAAGCCTGGATGCGTTTTGATGCGTAAGTCTCAAAATTAAAAAAAAAATTGCGTAAAGTGATAATAAATATCAAAATTTATTTTTTATATAATACCTAAATAATAAGTGAAACGATGATATATTAACTTCCTATTGAATTATGAATTAACAAATTGACATACACATGAAACAAAAAATTATACAAGATCTAAAGTGACAAGTAATGAATTGCATAAAATATAATTAAAATCAAAATATTATAAAAGGAAAACAATATTAAATATAGAAATTGCATAAAAGTATCATATAACATCAAGTTTAACTCAAATTTTTTTATCAATTCTATACTCATTTACATTTAATTCTTAAAGAAAGTTGAAATAGTTGGTAACAACTTATGAATTATCTACACTATCCTCACTGAGATGGTCTTTATCTGAGTTGTTGCATAACAAATTGGTCTATCCTCTGCCTCATTCGATATAGTCGAATGCCTCACAATATGCTTCTTTTTAATTTATTTCAATCATATTCATATTTTAGAAATATTTTTATCAACATAAATATGAGATTAATGCTCCAATTTTTTAGGGTGGTTATGTGCAGCTTTCAAGTGATTGTCGGTGATGACTATGACGGTGTTGGCTATGACGAAGGCCGCGGGATGGAGGTAGAAGCAATCAAGAGGAAGTTGTTGCGCTCGAATGTGCATGAAGGCGTGATTTATATTAGTTTTAATAAAAAAAGTATACAAATAGGGTGAGGCACAAGCCTCACGCTAGCGAGGCAAGGCGTGCCTCGGCCAAGTTGAGGCGCAAGCCTCATAAAAAAAGCTAGAGACGTAATCCTCGAGTTGTTTTTCACTAGAATTGCGTTGAGGCGGGCCTCATATTGCACAATTTTAAACAATGCTTAGGAAGACCCCGAAGGTTAGGACTGTAGGACGAAGACTTGGGAAAAACTTCAAGAAACTCACAGAAATAGAGCTATAGGAGAAGAGGGCGAAGGGGTTTTATTCAGATGTGAGAAAATGTATACACTGGGGCACATGTGTAAGGACTAAACTCTTAAGGTTCTCACCATTTGTGATCACGAGGAAGTTGAGGAAGGAGCCGCCTTTCCAACTTTTGGACAAGTTGGTTCTTTGGGAGGGGGGTATTGTTAGAAGGTCCGACGGAACAGACTTCTGCCTTTTGAAGCGGAATAAGTTTTTGTTATTTGCTTGAAGGTCCTGTGGAACGATTTTTCGTTGTTTGCTTGTCCTCCCAGCACTCGTGCCTTTCTCTCTTGTGGGGTCCAACAGCCAATTGTAGAAGGAAATTAATGCTGGTTTAGGAGGAAAAATTCAAAGGATGGGCTATTTTGGGATTTACATCTTTATTATAAGCTTTAAGTTGTTTCCCTAAGGTTAGGGTTATGTGTTGTGAGGGCTTTTGTTGTCGGCTAGATATTCCTCTCAAATTGAAGATCCAACTGTTTCTTGTTATTTTCTTTCATATATCTTGCAATAAAAAGAGTTTTGTTGTGTTCTATTTTTTTAATTGTTTATTATCGTTCGTTGATTTTGAGGAAATTGTATCTACTTCCATAGAGCTCCTTTAATAGTTGTTACATAACCCAATAAGGAGAGAAAAAGGTGGCGGAGCAGTTGATTTGTTCGAAAATTAATTTGATTTCAAAAGTTCCTCAATTCCTTAGTGTTGACACACAAGTGTAAAAATAACAAACCATAATCAAGCAAGTAAATACATGAGCGATAATGAACAATAATGAGCAAAGAGCACAACAATGATTTTTCAATGGATGAACACAAACTTCCTACTTCAACACCTAGGTTCCCTAGTTTTTTAGTTCCACTAGTCCCCCCTCACAGTCTAGATGGCAAAGCACTCACAGAGTAATCTTCTTACAAAGGATGAGAAGCCTTACAATACTAACAACTTCTAAGGACAACATCTCTCTAAGTATTCAATTCAAGATATGGAGACATGCTAAACAATACAAGTAAATTGATTCAAATTACAATAAATAAAATATCCACTTATAATGAACAACATTGTTAATGAAAGCTTTAGGAGTGTCTTGAGGAGAGGTTGCACTTTTAGCTTAAAAACTTGAATGTAGCAGAGTTAGATGGGTTTAAGAAGATTTGCAAAGTTAGCTCTTTCCCACAACTAAAATGAGTAGGAATTTGGTTGTCCATTTCAAAATTACTATATGGGTCAAAGTTAACATTGCTATATAATGGCCATTTGTTTAGTGGGTGGGTGGGTGTGACATTGTCTTTGGAAATTATGAAGAAATCTTTTTGCCGAAATTCTCATTGTTTCTTTGATGAAATTTTAGTAGTTAACTGGCGAAAATGTAGATGTTGAAAATTCTGACTTTCTATTCAGTTGGTAAACTGCCATAATTTCTTACACTTATTTTGTCAAAAGATATGTCGAGATTTTCAGCGGTTATCTTGTTGTTTTTTTTATCAAAAATGGTTTTCTAACGTAAATTTCATCAAAAATCATTCGGAATTCTATTTGTATATGAAGAAAGATAACATATCTTTATTTTTTATTCTTATTTATACACTTGCACAACACATCACTAATCATTGTATAACAACAAATTTACTGATTAATATCGAGCACGAATGAATTACTCAAACAAAACAACCATTTTAACTTTACATTAATGAAAGCTTAAATAAAACAAGCAATCACTTTTTTCAAATAAAGCATCTAATTAAATTATTATAAACAAAAAAATATATTAACTACATTTATCAATAAAAATATAAAAAGAAAATCTATCCACTCATCTGTCTCCTCCTCGCTCTCCTCGACCTTTTGAGGATGTTGATAGCGATGCTATTCCATGAATGCCCATAACTCAACTTGCATCTAAGTTTGTTGCGATTGCACGTCCACTTAAATTTCTTGCATCATATATAGTTCTTTTGTTAGGCTAGCAATCCTTCTAGTGATTATTTTCTTAATCTTTCTTCCCGTAACATATATTGAATTGGATGCCTAAGCCTCATATGTATAGGTTTGTAATCCTAATCCATACACTCTCCCATGATGCATCACTCTAATAAACTTGGATACAAATTATACTTTGAAGCATGTGTAGATCCCACAGAGGATCCCTCACTAGTTGAAGCATGTATTTGTGCATCACGTAATCTCATATAGTCCTGAAACATATGAAATATTTAAATAACTTATAAATATAATTTCAATGAAAATTCTAACACTTCCATATGCTTTCCTAGATCTTTGATGTTTCCACTGCCAATTCTCTTGACTTTGATGTGTGCGTGTATGTATTTCCAACCAAGTGGGTTCTCGTCTAAGTGCTTGTTTCAATAAAATCCAAATGATTAAGTTATATGTAGTTCATTAGAAATGTATAAAGATACTTAGGATATGAATTTTACTACACATCTTCTTTACTCAATATACCAAATTGACCTGCCTGTATGTAGGGAGCTTCCTATGCCCCCATAGTCCAAAGCCCAATTTTGTTTGTTTTATTCCCTTATCCTAGCATAATTCAGGCTGCCCCAAGGTCAAATCAAATCATCCCAAACACTCACCAGTTTAGCTACAGGTAATCATTCTGCTTACAATTTTTTTTTCACTAAAATTTTTTTCCCAGCACATAAAAATGAATATATAAATTTCTAAGGCTATACACAAATTTCCTACATTAAATCTAATAATATTGGTATTGTGAAATTTCCTACTGTAAATATGAATAACTAATATATAAAATTGTAAACGAATATACAAATTTTCTATAAAAATAAGTTGTAAATATGACTTAAAACAAGACTATAATCTAATAGAAACCATATTATATGAAAAGGAAACTCAAATTTAAAACATTTTGAAGAAAAAAATAAAAAATAATAAAATACTTCTAACTTTTTTTAAAGAGAATCTTATATATGAAATCTAAATTTAATTGAAAATCTTTAAAAAGATAGAGATATATCTTTAAATCCTTAAAGAAATGAATGAAATTGTTGTAGAACCTAACTAGAATGGTCTAGGCGGTTGGAGCAGGAAAATGGCCAAAGGTTGGCTGCTCTATTCTGTTCGCATGAAATGGAAAAGAAAGAGGCCATTGATTAGAAATTAGGGCCTCAATGGCGAATTTTTTTGCGGAAATTTCTACCGGTTTTAAGTAAAAGTTTTCATTAGAAATTTAATTACCTGCAAATTTTCCGACGAAAATTTCCACCATAAATTACAGCAGCAAATACATCGATATTATATAATTTTTTTCTATCAAAATTTCAATGGAAACATTGCTGGAATTTCTATCTCTTATCGTAAATAAGCATTTTTTTTCCAACGAACTGCTCCAATTGGAAAAAAAAAAAAAAACCAACAACAATTCAAAGCTTCCTGAAGCATAGCTCCAAGATCCCATGGGCCAATCAATCAGATATGCCAAATTTCCACTGCCAAAGCCATCCAATTACAGCCGCCCAAGGAAAGAAAATCACAGTTTCAGTCCATAAATCAATATATGGACAAATAAATAATGCCAAAGCTCCCTTGCCAAGCAATTCTCCATCAAACGCTCAACCAGAGTCATGAAAAATGGAGCTTTTTAACTAATACCAAGTAGTTTGAGTAAGGCTGCTGCTGCTGCTGATGATATTTTCTACCTGTTGTGCTGATGCTATATGTTTGACTCTGTTGACATAGATTTTCCATGAGAATACCTTTTGTTTTCAAGGCTTTGCATTTTTTTAAGCCCGTCATACATATTGTAATATAGTTCACTAATGTTTATTATTATTTTAAATGTTGTTTACTATAAAGACTAATTATTTAGGCATTTCTATTAGATCTGAAAAGCCAATTGAATGAGCTTGTTTCTTTTTCAGAATATTTTCATTTAATACTGTAGATATCATTGAATTGCTTATTTGTAAGATATATTTTATGGTTTTTAATAGGCAATCACCGGTGGAATGGGTGTTGATATTGCTGTAGAAGCATTGGGAAAACCATTAACTTTTATGCAATGCACAAAAGCTGTGCGAGATGGTGGCAAAGCAGTTATCATAGGGCTTGCTCCAACCAATTCATTGGGGGAGATTGAATTGACTCGCCTAGTCCGCAGACAGGTAACCATTAGCTCCCGTAACATGTTTTTTAACTGCTATTTCAGTATGCCTTGAGATAAATTATTATTCAGCAGATGTTGTTTGTTTCCCTTGTATTTATATAGCATATTATTTGGCTGTTGAAGAAATTAGAGAGAATGATACTCAAACCAGTTTATTTTTTCAATTCCTTATGATTTCCTTCGGCTTGTTCACCAATAACCTCAAATAGCCTTAGTGAACTGGATATTTTTAAGTTTAGATCAAGCGATTAATTTTTCCATTACGGCCTTGATAATGTTATACTTAAAGGTAAGCTACATCTATTGGTTACATGTGTGACACGTGTCAACATGTGGTTGGGTTTGCTTTTCTGAGCTCATGTAAACATTTGAATCGGACTCCAAATCCGGTCCATTGACAGAATAATTTACAATTATAATATATAGTCTTTCCAACGTTTTAAAAATTATATTACTAATTAGTCTATTAATTTATGCACTAATTATACTATTAAGTATTTAATTAATTTGCTTAATTATTAATATTTAAATTATATTAATTAAGTTAATCAATAATAACTTAGGTGCGTCTAGGTTTTGCCTTTCATCTTCTCTTTTCGTCCTTGTTGTTCGGCTTCGTTGCTTCATAAGAGGTGTAGAGATTACACGTATTGCTTCTTTGGCTCCTTTGTGGCTGTTCGACTGCGCTCCTTTGACGACTTTCCCTTCCTATCGGATCATAAGTTACGACATTTTGATAAGAAGAAACAATGGGAGCTCGTTGGCCCGCTGGCTTTGAAGGTATCTTTCTCCCTTACGAGGCGCTGCCTCGATGCGCCTTGGCGCCTCAAGTATTGAGGCGTACGCCTCCGTGGAAAAAGGCGTAAGCCTCGCCTGGACCTTCGAGGCTTAAGCCTCAATTCTCCCGACCTCCGCCTCGATTCGAGGCGCGCCTCGAGGCGTCCGCCTCGAATGCCTTTTTAATCGATGAGTCTTTCTAATGCATAACTTGTTAAATGTGTTTACATGCTGTGTATTTGTAAATATGCATATATGAAGAGCGAGTCTGAAGGGTTCTAATCAGACAACTCGGAAAGCTTGCTTTCCATATCAATTTTCTTTTACAATAATTTGTTTTCAAACTTTCAATCTATAAAATCTCCATTAATATTCAACACCATTCAATTAGTTGTGGGCTAAATTTTATGACATTGACAATCATTTGGTTGATCAAGCACATCAAGAATTTCTATGAATGATCGTGCAGATATTGCAATCTAATATCCTTTATCCTTTTTCTTTATTGAGATGAATGTATTTTGTGTGGTTACCTAACTTTTTGAATGTATTGATATGCTCAATGATTTTGATTTTCAAAAATGTTTGATCAATGTATTTCTCTTCATTCTAGATTTTTTATTTAGCTATCCTTAATTCATAGTTGGTAATGCGGACATCCATTGAGTTTTTCCAATTCTTCTCCAACTTAGCTTAAGTCTTTGTTGGGAGTTCGTGATGCAGGCAAACTAGAAAGAAAAGTCAAGATAGGAGAACACTAGGACAATTGAAACCAAACTCGATTCAATCTAGAATGCAGACATCCAAACAAACACCAAAACAAACGAAAAGTCGAACAAATGAAACAAAGTTATAAAATAAAAATACTATCCTCAGAACAACCGGAAAGCGGTTTCCTCACATGCAACAAAAAGTAGGTAAAATATGACAAGTGCTTAGGGCTTGCAAACCAAGGGTCCACCATAGCAACAAGGTCTAACGTCCAACCAAACTCATCCCGCAAATGTCACCAAATTCTACCAACAAATACCTCCAATAGCTCAAGAAGAAGGATACAAGTTGAGTGGAACTTGCGTAGAGAAGAAGAGATTAGAAGCCAAGCCGAACATAGAGAGGAGGAAGAGGAAGAGAGGATTGGAACAAGCTCTCAAGCTTTTTCAAGAAAGGAGAAGAAACCCTCAGGTTTTTAGAGACTTTTCTTCAGATAATCAACAACCTCCTCATGACAAATACATCTCTAATTTATAAGAGAGAAGGGGCAGCCAAACAGCCATTACACCTCCATCTAAACCAATAAAAAAGGCCAGAAATAATCCCATAATAGCACCCGAAAAGACAGCACAGAGAACCGAGTAAAAGCAGCAACAGGAAAAGAGCAGGCGCCCCGAGAATCGGGACAAAGCAGGGGGATCGGAACAGCCACGGGAAGGAGCAGGAAATAGCCACGGGAAACAACACCAAGAAGACTGAAGGGACACAAAGAAGGGGAAAAGACAAGGTTCCAACTCCACATAATGAGCTTTCAAGTGCAATGAATCCTCCAAATAATGAGCTAAAACATCAGCTCAAGCAATAATGAGCTAGAACCAAGTAGCTCCCAAAAATTCAGTCATAAACCAAAGCAGCCAAGGCCCAACCCGAGAGGCAACAAGCAGCCCAAAGACCAAAAGAACCCAAGAAGCTAGCACACCCAAGGTTTGCCATGCCCAAGCACATCCTATTCATGATCATTAGATATTTTCCATCATAGGATAGTATAAAAAACTAAATAATTATTATAATATTCAAATTACAATAAAACAAAAATAAACTGAAATAATGCATGCATCAATTCCCCCCAGGTGGGAGAATCTCATCTCCTGATGAGAAGGCTTCAGTAACTTTCTAAAAAAGATTCGGATGACAATTTTTTAGCTCAATAGCATCCATCCATGTACAGTCTGTCAAAGGACGCTTGCTCCATTTAACTAGGAGCCTTTTGTGCTCGCCATGTCTAGTCTTTGTAATTCTGACATCAATAACATCTTCAATCTGATCATCATTGTTTAGAACTGATGTGGAAAAAGATAAAATTTCAACTTCCACAGAAACATCAAAATTTTCTTCATATAAAAAAAGGTCAGAAACATTAAACACAAAAGAAGTGCCAACAGTAATAGGAAGATCCAAGAGATAGGCATTCGTGCCCAACTTTTATAGAACACGAAAAGGCCCAAATTTTTTTCTTGCTTAATTTTCCAGAAGTACCAACAGAAAATCTTTGGCAATGAAAGTAAGGCATAACCAAATCACCCTCCTTAAAATAAACTTCCCGTTGATGTTTGTTAGCAGCAGATTTGTATTTAACATTAGCTATTCGGAGTTTTTCAAGGACTTGCTATTGGACAGTTTTGATATGATCAAAAGTTTATGTAGCTTCAGCACTAATTTTATTAGGCAAAGGCAAATAATTTCTATCTAAAATGTGAGGTATAGGATGATCATAAATAATCTCAAAGGGAGTTTTACCAGTAAAGCGATTAACATAATTATTGTATACAAACTCGGTTTTGGGCAAAGTTACATCCCATTGGGATGGTTTCTCACCAACAAGACATCTCAGTAAATTTCCTAAGCTTCGATTGACAACTTCAGTTTGTTCATCTGTTTGTGGATGATAAACACTACTAAACTGAAGAGTAATTCCTAATTTTGCCCAAAGTGTTCTCCAAAAGTGACTAAAAAATCTAGTATCCCTATCATAAGTGAATGTTCGAGGAATGCAATGGAAACGAACAATTTCTTTAAAAAATAAATTAGTAATATATGAAGCATCAGAAGTTTTTTTGCATGGAATAAAGTGTGCCATTTTGCTAAATCTGTCTACAATAACAAAAATAGAATCATATTTTCTTGCAGTAACAGGCAATCCCAAAATAAAATCCAAAGAGATATCCTCCCAAGGTTTATTTGGAATAGGAAGAGGAGTATACAAACCAATGTTTTGAGAAGTTTCCTTAAAAGCTTGACAGATTTTACATTGTTTCACCAGCTTAGCAATTTGCTTTCTCATATGAGGCTAGAAATATTTTTCATCTACCAAGGAAGCAGTTTTTCCCTAATCAAAATGTCCACCCAAACCTCCACTATGAAGTTCTTGCACAAGCTGTTTTCTTAAAGAATTTTTTGTAATGCAAAATCTAGAACTTTTAAATAAAAGCTCTTATTGAATAACAAATTGAGCAGAATGATCAGTTCCAGAAGTAAGACAAAATTTCCAAATACTCTTAAAGTCAGGATTATTCACATAAGTGTCTTTTAAAAAATCGAGAGAAGTTATGGTTGGGTAAATAGTTACCAACTGATGAGACATACTTAAAGCATCAGATACATTGTTTAGCACACCAGTTTTATGTTTAATGTGAAAAGTGTATTCTTGCAAAAAAGAGACCTATTTGACATGCCTTTTGTTCAGATTTTTTTTGAGAGCCCAAAAAGCTTCATGGTCTGTGTTTAAAACAAATTCCCTTTGAATTAAATAACATCTTTAAAAATTTCAAATCTTGAACTATTGCATAAAATTTCAAGTCATAAGTAGAATACTTAGATCGAGCATCATTCAACTTTTCACTAAATTAAGCAATAGGCTTTCTGTTCTGGCTAAGCACAGCACTAATATCAACATGACAAGCATCATAATCAACTTCAAAAACTTTTTCAAAATTTGGTAGGCTAAGGATGGGAGCTTGACTCATTTTTTCCTTAATGATTTCAAATGTTGAGGTGTCCATATAAATATTCATTTTTTCAAACAATCAATGATAAGAGCAATCAGAGAACTGAAGTTTTTAATAAACCTTCGATAGAAAGAAGCTAAGCCATGAAATTCTCTCACCTTGCTTATATTTTTAGGAGTATGCCAGTTTTGAATTGCCTAAATTTTCATAGGATCAACCTTAATTCCCTTAGCAGACACAATGTATCCCAAAATTGTTAAACTTGAAGTCATGAAAGAATATTTTTTAAGATTGATGTACAACTTTTGTTCTCTTAGCGTTTACAGAATTTGCCTCGCATGATTAAAATGTTCAGAATGGTGAATGCTATAAATCAGAATATCATCGAAATACACCACAATAAATTTTCCAATAAAAGGTCTTAAAACATGATTCATTGCTCTCATAAAAATGCTAAGAGCATTAGAAAGCCCAAAAGGCATAATAAGTCATTCGTACAATCTTTCTTTAGGTTTAAAAACACTTTTTTCATTCATCTCCAGGTCTTATTCTAATTTGGTGATACCCACTTCTCAAATCAATTTTGGAAAAGATTTTAGCACTGCTTAACATGTCCAACATGTCATCCAACCTAGGAATTGAAAATCTATACTTGATGGTGATTTTATTTATAACCAGACTATCCAAACACATCCTCTATGTTTCATTTTTTTTAGGAGTTAATAAAGCATGAACATCACAAGGACTTAAGTTTTCCTCAATCAAACTCTTCTTTAACAATTCAGTTACTTGCTTAAAAAGTTCTTCATGTTCAGTTGGACTCATTCTGTAATGGAGATGATTAGGCAATGTGGCTCCAGGTATTAAATCAATGTGATGTTGAATGTCTCTTATCAGTGGCAAAACTATTGGTAACTCTTCAGATGTTATATCAACAAACTCATCAATTAAAGGTAATTTTTTAGGAATTTATGAAGTTGAATCAGCTTCTTTCCCTAATACCAAGTAAGCTATCTTAAATTGTTTCAAATCATGTGTTCAGAAGCAGTTCAGCAGTGTTTATTTTGGCAACTTTGATATTTTTTAGCAGGCTAATCAGGAACATGTTTTTGAGGATAAAGAGTGAATTCTTTATTATTTTAAATCGAAGTGTAAGTGTTCTTTTCCCCGTTATGAATGGTTTTGTGATTGAATTGCCAAGGATGGCCCAATAAAATATGGCAGACTTTAAGATGTACGACATCGCAAATAACTTGATCTTTGAAAGAATTCCCAATTGTTAAGTTAACAGAGCATTGTTTTGTTATTGAAACCTCACCCACTTGAACCAAGAGATTTTATAAAGTTTGGCAAGTTGTTTGGATTTCAACTTGAATTTCCCTCAACTGTGCAAGTGGTTTTGAAAATGTTTCTCCTAAGCCACCTATCCTCATTTTCAATTTTTATTATTAAAACTTGTCGGATTACTAACTAACAGTTGTTCACCTTCATCGCCCTCTACGTCAACTTTCTCCAATTCAATTTTGTTTTTAGGTTCAGATTCATTTTCTTTCTCTTCTTCTATTTCCTTATCATTTTTAATTTAATTATTTCTTGGTGGTATTTTTTTTCTATAAGTCGCAGAGAGATGACCAGAAAGTCCACATTTATAATATTGTCCAATTAGTCTTGGTTGTTCAGTAGGTTTATGCCCTATTATTCCCTTACCCTTATCCATATTTTGAGTTTTAAAGGATTTAATTTTTACACCTGATGTCCCTGTAGAAGTTTATGAAGATTGAATTTTAACCCGCCAGTCTGTCTTCGCTTATATGTTTCAGTTATTTTGTTGTAGCCCCTTTTATGTTGTTTTGCAATTTTCAATGCCATATGATAAGCCTCATCAATTTTAATTACGTGGTGCAATTTTAGTTGATCTTGGATTGTCCATTTTAGACCGTTGATATACCTTGAGATAGTTCTTTCTTCAGATTCATCTAAGTCATTTCTTGATTGAAGTTTGTAAAACATTTCAGTATATTCTTCGACAGATTGATTACCTTGATGCAAGTTATTAAATTCTTGAAAGATTGTTCGTGCATGATCTGAGGTAAGAATTTCCCTCTCATTTTCTCTTTCATTGTTTTCCAATTTTGTATCTTTTCTTTCCCTCGTCTTTTTCTATTGTTTTGAATATTTTTCCACCTTGTGAGAGCATGACCAGTGAGTTTTAAGCTTGCAAATTTTACTTTCATATTATTCGGTATTTCTTTCCACTCAAAAAATTAATCCTTTTTTTTTACCCATTCGATGAATTGGTTGGATTGTAATTTTCATTCAAAGTTATGAACATTAATTTTAATTCCATAATCTCAATTTCGTTGTCGCCTATTTTGATTTCTAGGAATTTCTTCTTCATTTTATGAAGTTTGAACATTAAAATGGTTGACATTTAAGTTAGCTAGAGTCTTAGCTATATCATTCATTTGATTTTGCAAATGTGGGCTCTGAAAATTCGGCCCTGGCCTCCGCTCGCATTGTTGTTTGCTTTTTTTTTTTTCGGGGGGAGTTTTAATGAATTTAGTTCCGGGGTAAATATTAGAAGGCAGACGGATTTGTAGATATGACACTACCTAGAATTTTGCCCTCATTTTGCAAGGACTTTATGATTTGAGTTCTGGTTTTCTATAGGCGCAAGCCCTATAGTTAATTACTCCTCCTGATAACGAGTGAGAACTTTCTATTAAGGCTAGTCGTCGATCAGATACGTAGAACATACGTGTTATCTGGCATATAGTAGCAGCATGGGTAATGATGTTTGGAATTGGGAATTTAGAAAGTTTGGATATTGGAGGTTCAAGGTTTGATACTTAAAATAGAAATTTTCACCATTTTGCACTTAAAGCGGATGGTGGGGGAATAGATGATGGACCCGATCAAGATCCCATGGTTCCGTCGTTCCGGGCAATCGTGGTCCCTGGTCCACTTAGTTTGAGGAGGTATTCAACCTAACCTGACAGAAGGATCCTTGTCGGCAGCCATGGGCTGCTTCGTCCAAGGGGACCTTGTAGACTTGGGGTGAATATTTGCCTAAGTGGATAAATTTGAATTCACCTTAACTGACAAAGGGTTTTGTGCCCTATTGATTCATATTTCAAGGATTTGATGTCATTACGGAACATATTGTCTATGGCCATAACCTGTATTTATGGTGCCATTTGGCAGCAAAATCACTCGGTTCAGAGGGCCTCGGATCAAACCGTTTATCCTGTGGTGCCATTTGGCGGCAAAACCGCATGTTAGAGAACACGTGCCACGTCCTTACTAGCAAGAAATTGTTTGAAAATGCATCCTAGTGATCTTTTCAACTAAGCATTAGCTCTTTGTGAGCTGAAGTAAATTTTAGATTTGTCCAACCCGGCAAACTGTTGCGGAGGGTGGATGAATTTTGATTTAAGTGGTGAATGGTTGGATTTCAATTTTAAATATCTGGATTTGGGATTTTGTTGGGATTGTTTTGGATTTGGACTTTGTGGAGCTTTGGATTTTTTAGAATTTTGGGAAGGCTTTTGAAGTATTTGAAGATTAACCCCTTCGGTTGGGATAAGCATTCAACGTGGCCATCATCGGGATGTTTGGGGTCATTTACATTTAGTGATTGAACCTTGTCGACTCGGCCAAGCTGTTGACCGAGTATCAGGTTTCTCGTAGGCTTTGTGCCTTTATTAGTGAATTCTCTTGATTGTAGACCTTAAAGGTCTAATATGAATGTATTAAAACAAATACATCGATCACCATAACTGTGTATTTGTTTAATGGTTCGAACCTTCTCGACTACTATTGATTCACTTAGTAGGATCTGGTTCGAACTTGAATTCACTTATTGACTTGCAAAGCATCCCTAGATGTCATGTGTGTACCAATAACATGCGCACCGGGCCGAGGCCCATGCGGGTTATGATTGTATTTACCTCTTTTGTGTACTTATGTGTATACAAATTACGGTGTATGTGCAGGGGTACATTGAAATAATTGTAGTTGTGCATGTAATTTTCATTTGAGTGTACACAACTTTTCATTTGAGAGCTTATAAACGAAAACGCCTTCTGTCCGCTAATATGAGTGTTGCGGATCCGGTGGTAGTGTATTGTAGATTGTAGATGCCTTATATCTGCTTGTATGAGTGTTGCAGATCCGATGGCGGTGTATTGTAAATTCTAGACGCCTTCTGTCTGCTTGTATGAGTGTTGCAGATCTGGTGGCGGTGTATTATCTTGACGTTATGAGGTATCTCCTCATCTTGATGTTGACTCCCCCTTTCTCATTCATCGGGGAGGCTCTTCTTGAGATTTTATAACCACTGCTTTGAAAGGGATTATTTTCAGGGTCTTTAGTATAGTAGACTTATTATTTCCGGTGTTTGTGGACACCAAAAACTATTTTCTTCTTAAGTATAGGACTAAGAAGAAACTTTGGAACACCAGAAAGTTTAGTTCTAATTTGTTTAAACATCTCTTTTCTTCTGCCAGGAGATATCATTTTTCGTACATCGAGTTACCCTTGTACCCAACGTACTTGAAGATCTTAATCACCATTGTCATAGGTGGCATCTGTACTTGTGTCCACAGTGGTTAATTATGCTTATAGGGTACTCACTAATGTTATCCACAAGTATTCATTTGCAGGGGGGCCGCTGTATCCACTACGACCTCTTAGAAATGTTCGTAGGAGAGTCATTTGCACCAATCTCAGGTGGGTTTGATAGTGTTTGTTTGCATTTGTTCGTAGGGACGGGTCTTCCACTATCAATTGCCCGTGTTGCCATCTCAATCTACATGCATTGTTGCTTGTATTGGAGATCTCAATAATGCACATGGGGGACACACTCCGGCATTTTGCAACCATCTATCATCCTTGCAAGTATGATGCATTGGACCTCGTAGGGACTTGTATGGGTTTCAAATGTGTTGCATTGTGTATGATGAATGTTGTATGAACTCCACTCATTACTAATTCCTTCATACATTTTGACCCCCATTGCTTATAGGACTTAGTACATTTAGCTGCATCTTGATCGTGTGTTTGTAACAGATGTTCATGATTTCTTGCATGTAAATGAGGCATGTTGAGTATCACAAATCTTCTATTTTCTCAACTAGAGGAAGAAAAGTGATGCTTGAATAACAAAGGATCCTTTATCTTGATTGTTCAAGCCTCTTGTGATCTGACCTGAGTTCAAGTCATTTTTCATTTGCATCCGAGTCCAGTTCAACATCATTTACTCAAGCTTGTTTTGAGTTTGACTTCACATTCAAGACATGGTTCCTTGAGGTTCAAGCTCTAGTAATCTTGAAAGTTCAATCTCTTATCACTTTAGTTAGAGTTTAAATTAGGTCTTTTATTTTCATTTGTCCAAGTTTTGAGTCTAGGTATAGTCCAGACTCAAAATGAGCCTCTTCCATCCGTCCGAGTCACATTGAGTTCACTCGCATTTGAGTCAAATGCTTACAAGTTCAAGTGCACAAGTTCAACTGCTTGTTCAAAGCCTTCTGAAGTCCATCTCAAGTTCAAATCAAGGTCCCCTGTGGTCTTTTCAAGTTCGAGTCTGAGTTCAAATCAAGTTCACTTGTTGTTACATTGTGCTACTTGCAAGTTCAAGATTGATTCAAGTCTTTTATAGTACAAGTCAAATCTTTGCTCAAGTTCAAATGTTCAAGTCACGCTTAATATGCAAATCAAGTCCAATTTGAGTTCAATTTATTTAAGTTTGAGCTCTCTTGCATTTAGTTCATTTGAAATTGAGGTCCTTGTATATGATTCAGTCAAGTTCAAATTATGTTCCAAGGTCCACAAGTCTACTGTTCATTCTCATTTGAGTCCAAGTTCTTATTCTTTTGAGTTCAAATCAGGCCCGTGTACAGTCGTATTTTCACCCGAAATTTCGGTAGCCTCCCGGCGTCCCCCCCGCTTAGGGGAGAACTATGGAAAACTGGGCCTCCCACCATGCTAAAGAAAAGCATGTACGATAGGTGCCCTCATATGAGGACACCGCGGCTATGAAGTCTTTGTCTACACCACACCAGAGAAAGGCGTATATGGGTCTTCGGTACCTGTTACAAGAGAAGAGCAGTTGTTTCCTCGTGAGCGGGTACTTATGAATATCCCGGTCTCGCCGTAGGCGCCGCACCGGGTTTCCATCCCACCACGCTAGAGAAAAACGTGTATATGCGGTTTTCCAGTTCAACACGAATGTCGAAAACAGGATTTTGGAACCGACGGTTTGCTCACCTACCTCGTCGTAGGTGTCGCGTCGGGTTCCCTTCCCACCACGCTAGAGAAAAGCGTGTATGGGCTGTCTGCCGGCCCGACACGAACGTCGAAGTAAGAGGGCACGATTTTGCAAACTTCTTTTTTTTTTGAAATAATAATAATAATAACAATAAATTGTTATAATGATAATGATAATAATAATAATAATAACATTATTATTATTATTAACTGTAATATTATTATTACTACTACTATTATTAATATCCTAAATAATAATAATAACAACTTAAAAAAATCTTGAAGTAAATACCGACATTAGACTCTATAGGAGAGGAAGAAGGTGAGAGAGCAGTTTATCATAATGATGATTCAAATGAAGAACCCATTAGTGATGACAGTGCTGATGACTTATCAGTTCTTATGTGATATATCATTGCTATTTATTTATGAAATTGGAATTATATGTTAATGAAAAGAATACTGGGATTTGGGAAAGTAGAATTTGAGTTGAACTATATTTCATGTTGTCTTATTATTGGGATATTTTGATTTCACTTCATATCTTATGCTTTTTATGTTTTATATTATTCACTCATTAGTATATAAAAAATTTATCATTTTATGTTTACGCAATCTTTTGATTTTGAGGCTTACGCCTCAAAACGCCTTGAGGCTTACGCCTCGCCTCACGAATGAAAAACGCCTCAATACCCAAATACGCAATTTTAAACATTGGCCCTGAGGTTTGTGGGCTAATGCTAGGTCGACGACACGATTCTGATGGCATGGAGCTTCGATCGGGTATAGGATGTAGAAGAGGAAAAGGATTGGATGCTGTAAGGGTCGGGGTAGGAAGAGGAAGAGGATTACAGGGATTAAAGGCTATGTGTGAGACCCTCGGCTGGAGTGGATTTGGGAAGAGAGGTTGATGTCTATGGAAACCTCGGTTGACTTCAGGAGTTCGGCAGGGCTGAGGGGTTGGAATCGGAGATGAGGGATTTCGTAGTGAGGAAGTAGCGAGAGGGAGGAATCGTTTGCTTGAGGTCTGCGGAGAAGCAGCTGAGGCTTCACTTATGTCTCCTTTTAATAAATCGAAAGAGAGCAGGAGTCCACGCGGGAAAGAAGACACGACACGAGCGGCGCCGTTGCAGGATATGGGCGACAGGACTGTAGCGGCTAGAGCAGTGATTTGGGTGAGATTCGGCCAAAGGTAATGATTTTTGCATTTTTTTTACTTCTTTTGTTTGTTTCTGTTTGGCTGTATACTAGAGGTCAACAGCAAATCAGCTAATTGTTGCATCATTTGTTGCCAATCCCCTTGATTATTAGCCATTTTTTTGTTTTCTTAAAAAAACACTCACACCAAGGATTTGCTAACTCGCTCTGATACCAAACTTGATGCAAACAAACTAGAAAGAAAAGTCGAGATAGGAGAATAATAGGACAATTAAAACCAAACTCGATTAAATCTAGAATGCAAACATCCAAACAAACACCAAATCAAACGAAAAGTCAAACAAACAAAACAAAATTATAAAATAAAAATACTATCCTCAGAATAACTGGCAAGCGGTTTCCTCAGATGCAACGAAAAGTATGTAAAATATGATAAGTGCTTAGGGCTTGCAAACCAAAGGTCCACCACAACAATAAGGTCTAACGTCCAACCAAACTCCTCCTGCAAATGTCACCAAATTCTGCCAACAAACAACTCCAATAACTCAAGAAGAAGGATATAAGTAGAGTGGAACTTGCGTATAGAATAAGAGATTAGAAGCCAAGACGAAAATAAAGAGGAGGAAGAGAGGATTGGAACAAGCTCTCAAGCTTTTCCAAGAAAGGAGAAGAAACCTTTAGGTTTTTAGAGAATTTTCTCAAGATAATCAACAACCTCCTCATTACAAATACATCTCTAATTTATAAGAGAGAAGGGGCAGCCAAATAGCCATTACACCTCCATCTAAACCAAACAAAAAAGGCTAGAAATAATCCCATAACAGCACCCGAAAAGACATCACAGAGAACCGGGTAAAAGCAGCCACGGGAAGGAGCAGTAAACAATCACGGGAAACAACACCAGGGAGAAACCGAAGGGACACAAAAAAAGGGAAAAGGCAAGGTTCCAACTCCACATAATGGCTTTCAAGTGCAATGAATCCTCCAAATAATGAGCTAAAACATCAGCTCAAGCAATAATGAGCTGGAATCAAGTAGCTCCCAAAAATTCAGCCATAAACCAAAGCAGCCAAGGCCCAACCCTGGGGCAGCCAAGGCCCAACCCGAGAGGCAACAAGCAGCCCAAAGACCAAAAGAACCCAAGAAGCTAGCACACCCAAGGTTTGTCTTGCCCAAGCACATCTTACTCATGATCATTTGATGTTTTCCATCATAGGATAATATAAAAAAACTAAACAAACATTATAATATTCAAATTACAATAAAACAAAAATAAACTGAAATAATGCATGCATCAATTCTACGGTTGTTTTGGAGTTTTGTAGATTTAGTATTGCGCACGAATTTTTGGTGTTATGATCATCTCTATGATGCACCAACACTTCTCCTCAAAGAGGCGTGCAGTGTCCGACACCGTTTCCGACACGACACTCGTCCGACACTCCTCCGACACATGTCGGACACACCAAAAACGTGTCCGATTAAAAAATATTAAATGCAAATTGGACACCCGTGTCCAACACGCGTATCTTAAATATTTTATGAATTTTTTTAAATATAATTTCGTGTCCAACACGCATAACTAAATTTCTTATTTCCTATCCACAACACCAAATCAACGTTCGCACTTAATTCCCTATCATCGAATATTCTCATTTTCATTTCTTTTTGGTACCGCTAGGTACCGCTCAGTACATGCTAGGTACCGCTAGGTACATGCGCGGTACCGCTCGGTACATGCTCGTAACCGCTCGATATCTTTTCATACAAATAACTTACGAATTTTAAAAACAAGCAGAACTTCAAGTATCATCCTCTTCTTGTTATGAGAGAAATTAGAGTACATACTCATTTATTCAATCAATGAAGAGGAATAAAATAAGTCCACAACGAGCTGAAGATTTAGTTTATGTGCATACAAATTTTCGTCTTTTATCAAGGAAAATCCCACTTTATATGACATGTGATAACAAGATGTGAGATGTTGCTGGAGATGGGTTATTTTAAATAAATAACTTAGCTACAGGTAATCATTCTGCTTACAATTTTGTTGCACTAACAAAATTTTTTCCCAGAACAAAAAATGAATATATATAATTTTCTAAATTCTATACACAAACTTCCTACATTAAATCTAATAATAATGGTAATTTTAAATTTCCTACTGTAAATATGAATAACTAATATATAAAATTGTAAACGAATATACAAATTTTCTATAAAAAAGTTGTAATATGACTTAAAACAAGTCTGTAATCTAATAGAAACCATGTTATATGAAAAAGAAACTCAAATTTAAATTATTTTCAAGAAAAAAGTCAAAAATAAGAAAATACTTCAAACTATTTTTTAAAGAGAATCTGATATATGAAATCTCAAATTAATTGAAAATCTTAAAAAAGATGAGATTTACCCTTAAATCCTTGAAGAAATGAAAGAAATTTCTGTAGAACCTAACTAGAATGATCCAGGCTTTTGGAGCAGGAAAAAATGGCAGAAGGTAGGCTGCTCTGTTTTGTTTGCATTAAATGGAGAAGAAAGGGGCCATTGATTACGGCAGAAATTTCTACCGGTTTTAGTAAAACTTTTCAATGGAAATTTAATAACCGGCAAAATTTTTGACGAAAATTTCCATCGGAAATTACGGCGGCAAGTACATTGGTATTATATAATTTTTTTCTATCAAAATTTCACTGGAAACATTGCTGGAATTTCTAACTGTTATCGTAAATAAGCATTTTTTCAGTAGCGTAACAATTCAACCAACTGCTCCAATTGGATAAAAAAAAACCAACAACAATTCAAAGCTTCCAGAATCATAGCTCCAAGATCCCACGGGCCAATCAGCCAGATATGAAATTTCCACTGCCAAAGCCATCCAATTACAACCGCTCAAGGAAAGAAAATCACAGTTTCAGTCCATAAAATCTATATATGGACAAATAGATAATGCCAAAGCGCCATGGCCAAGCAATTCTCCATCAAACGCTCAACCAGAATGAATGAAAAATGGAGCTTTTTAAAACTAATAACAAGTAGTATGAGTAAGGCTGCTGTTGCTGATGATGACATTTTCTACCTGTTGTGCTGATGCTATATGTTTGACTCTGTTGACATAGATTTTCCATGAGAATACCTTTTGTTTTCAAGGCTTCGCATTTTTTAACCCTGTCATACATATTGCAATATAGTTCACTAATGTTTATTATTATTTTAAATGTTTTTTAATATAAATACTAATTATTTAGGCATTTCTATTAGATCTGAAAAGCCAATTGAATGAGCTTGTTTCTTTTTTACATTATTTTCATTTAATACTGTAGATATCATTGAATTGCTTATTTGTAACATATATTTCATGGTTTTAATAGGAAATCACTGGTGGAATGGGTGTTGATATTGCTGTAGAAGCATTGGGAAAACCATTAACTTTTATGCAATGCACAAAAGCTGTGCGAGATGGTGGCAAAGCAGTTATCATAGGGCTTGCTCCAACCAATGCATTGGGGGAGATTGAATTGACTCGCCTAGTCCGCAGACAGGTAACCATTAGCTCCCGTAAAATGATTTTTAACTGCTATTTCAGTATGCCTTAAGATAAATTATTATTCAGCAGATGTTGTTTGTATCCCTTGTATTTATATAGTATATTATTTGGGTGTTGAAGAAATTAGAGAGAATGATACTCAAACCGGTTTACTTTTTCAATTCCTTATGATTTCCTTCTGCTTGTTCACCAATAACCTCACATAGCCTTAGTAAACTGGATATTTTTAAGTTTAAGTCAAGCAATTATTTTTTTCATTTCGTCCTTGATAATGTTAGACTTAGAGTAAACTACATATATTGGTTTCATGTGTGACACGAGTCAACATCTGATTGGATTTGCTTTTCTGAGCTCATGTAAACATTTGAATGGGACTCCAAATCCGGTCCATTGACAGAAGAATTTACAATTATAATATATAGTCTTGCTAATGCATAACTTGTTAAATGTGTTTGCATGCTGTGTGTTTGTAAATATGCATATATGAAGAGCGAGTCTTAAGGGTTCTAATCAGACAACTCGGAAAGCTTGCTTTCCATATCAATTTTATTTTACAATCATTTTGTTTTCAAACTTTGAATCTATAAAATCTCCATTAATATTCAACACCATTAAAATTAGTTAGGGGCAAAATTTTATAACATTGACAATCATTCGGTTGATCGGGCACATCAAGAATTTCTATGAATGATCGTGCTGATATTGCAATCCAATATCCTTTATCCTTTTTCTTTTTTGAAATGAATGAATTTTGTGTGGATACCTAACTTTTTGAATGTATTGATATGTTCAATGATTTTGATTTTCAAAAATGTTCGATCAATGTGTTGTTTCTCTTCATTCTAGATTTTTTATTTAGCTATCCTTAATTCAGAGCTGGTAATGCGGACATCTACTGAGTCTTCCCAATTCTTCTGCAACTTAGCTTAAGTTTTTGTTGGGAGTTCGACGGTGGTTTTGGAGTTTTGTAGATTGAGTATTGCGCACGAATTTTTGGTGTTATGATCATCTAGATCTCAGTTCTAGTACGGTATTGTGTTGGAGGATTAGGTTGGTGCGACATTGTGTGCTGATGTGTTTTGCGATCTACTCATTGCCCGACTTCTAGCAGGTGGAAATTTTGGAAGTTGCAACATTTTGGCTAGACCTTACGTGATCATGTTGTCAATATATATATATATAAAATTTATAATTGAAACCTTTAGACATTAAGGCATCATGCATTGGATATGTTTTCGAAGTTTAAAGTTTTTTTTTTAGGCTAGCATAAAATGTCATGCTCCATTTCGACTACTCTTAGTCAAGCACAATACATGAAAGCGGCAGAAAACCCAATCAAGCACATTTTATTGCAACACTGATTGTCTCTGAGCAAATAGGATCGAGTGGGTAAAAGATGTCTGCCTAGATTATCACAAAATATACACTACTCTCTTTTTATTCCATCCAACATATCCATCATAATTATTGTGGAAGGATTATGAGAGTCAGAAGTCAAGCACTCTTGGTAAAGATTCTTGAGCATATAAATTTTAACCATTGAATTGATCCTCTCATGATCCTTAGATTGCAATCCATTTGCCTCATCTTACCTACCTAGCATGTAGCCCCTCTTTGATAATTTTTGCTTGTAAATAGCTTTGATTTAGTTTTATTATAAAAGTTTTAGAAAAGTCTATAAATAATTCCACATTTTGTACAAAATCAAGTAATAAATTTTAAGAACAACATCAAGCCTTTATCCCACTATGTGAGGACGGCTGCATGAATCCTTTCTACTTTTCTATACGGTATCAAAGCGAGTGTACAGTTTTTATTTTCCAATATTTGTTCTTCTTTCTCTAACTTCTTGTCGAGACTTTTTCACTTCATTATGATTGATTTTTTTTCTTTTTAAATGCTCTTCCAAGGAGTCAACCAGCATGAATGATAAAAATTATATTAAAGATGAATTCTAGGGGCTAGCTTCACATTCATCTAAATGGGAGAAATTATTTGAAATTGTCACATTTCTAAAAAAACATGAAAATTTTATGATTTTTTTTATCCTCCTAATCTAAAGATAAAAATTTATACTTTGAGATGAAGCAAATTCCATTATTTTGGCATAGCTGTGAAATATTATGATGATGCTTGAATTCAGTGGGCAATATATGCACCTCTCTATTGCAAACAAAGTTTAAGACATCATCAAACAAACACACTCAAAAGTGAAAGATATTGGCAAGATCTATGAGATCAAAACTGAGATTTCAATAACTAAGAAACGTAACATTCCTATTATTGAGTACTTAATGCAAAGAAGCTTTATTTGATTAAAATAAATTATTACCAAGTTGAAGTGGAGGAAATGCATCGGGCTTGTTGTGTGATTGAAAAATCCCTCCTCAAACTTCAGAGAAAATTTTATAAGATCACGGTGAGATTTGCTATGCTTTATAGTGCATAATGTTGTCAATTAAAAGAGAAGCATAATATTAAGTTAAGTGTTACAGAGATGAGGATGCTCAAGTGGTTGATTGGCTTTACGCTTAGAGATAATATACAAAATGAGCATATAAGTGAAAGGTTTGAAAGGTTGGAGTAGCTCCAATGGAAGATAAGATTAGAGAGAGTCGTCTTAAATGGTTTGCTCGCATAGAATTGTAGCCTTTCAATGGCCCGGTTTGGTGGGTAGATGTATTAGATTTGGCTTATATTAAAAAAGGTAGAGGTAGACCTAAAAAGTCTTAGAAAATATTAGAAATGACCTTTCTATGGTATTTTATGATACATATTATATTGTATGAGGATGCAAGCAATTCATGTGATTGAGAGCTATGAATCTAGGAGCGAATCAAAAATCAAATAAATGAAAATATTGTATTATATATATAAGACATTTTTCTCCTAAAAATTGGTTAAATTTACTTATCATATTATACAATCCTTAAATCATATTGTACGATTCGGTCAAGTTTTTTAATAAATACCCCTTTAAGGTTTCTAATCAAGCATCCTTATAGAGATACAGTTTTAAAAAGCTCTAAAAGGTGAATTTGAGATTAGACGGTTGTTGTAATATGAGGGTTTTGGAGAGAGAATTCTATTTGCTACTTCTTTATTTTTTAGATTTTTAACCATTCAAACAATTTTTTATTTTTTGTGAGATTTTGTAACATTAGTTTCTTCCCCCAAATAAATCCTTAATCTCTGATTTGGGAGTTGAATTTCTAATCTAAGAGATTGATATACTTTGTTTGTAAAAGATCTGTTGCTGTTGTTGAGATTTTTTCATGTATCATATAATCTAATTGGTGGCGTAGGGTAGCCATGATTTATATTTTTTTTTTATTTATTTTTTTTTTTTTTTTTTTGGGGGGGGGGGGATTCGGCCCCGGCCTTCATCCGCGTTGCTTTTTCTTTGGGAGAGTTTTAACGGAATTATGTTCCGGAGTAAATTTTGGGAAGACAGATGGGTTTGTAGATAAGACACTACCCAGAGATTTCGCCCTCATTTTGCGAGGACTTTTTGATCTGAGTTCTAGTTTCCTATAGGCGCAAACCCCTATAGTTGATTACCCTTCTCGGTGATGAGAGAAGAACTTTCGATTAAGGCTAGTCATCAATCAGATACGTATAAATACACATGTTATTTGGCATCGTAGCAGCATGAGTTTGGAGTTTGAAGGGTTGATGTTGGAAGTTTGGGTATCTGAAAATTCGATATTTAAAATTTGAAATTTTACCATCTTACACTTAAAGCGGATGGTGGGGGAATAGATGATGGACCCGATCAAGATCCCATAGTTCCATCCTCCTGGGCCATTGTGTTCCCTGGTCTACTTAGTCAGACGAGGTAGTCAACCCAACATGACAGAATGATCCTTGTCGGCTGCCATAAGTTGCTTCATCCAAGGGGACCTTGTGAACCTGAGGTGAATGTTTATCTAAGAAGACAAATTTGAATCCACCTTAGCTAACAAAGGGCTTTGTGCCCTATCAATTATATTCTATTGATTCATATATCAAGGATTTGATGCCACTAAGGAACATATTGGCTCTGGCCATAATCGGTATTTCGTGGTGCCATTTGGCGGCAAAACCACTTGGTTCAGAGGGTGTCGGGTCATAACCGTTTATCCTGCGGTGCCATTTGGGAGCAAAATCATTGGTTAGATGACACGTACTACGTCCTTACTAGCAAGAGATTATTTGAGAATGGATCCTAGTGATATTTTCGACTAGGCATTAGCTCTATGTGAGTTAACGTAAATTTAAATTTGTCCACCTCGGTAAGCTGTTATGGAGGGTGGATGAATTTTACTTTAAATTGTTGGATGGTTGGATTCCGTTTTAAATGTCTTGGAGTTTGGAATTTTGGAGATTTTGAGTTTCATGGGTATTTGGGAAGCATTTTAAACATCTTGAATTAACACCTCCGGTTGAGATCTACATTCAACACGGCCATCATCGAGGTGTGAGGGGTTATTTCCCTTTGTTGATTGAACCCTGTCGACTCCGTCAGTTTGCTGACATAGAATCGGGTTCGTCATAGGCTTTGTGCCATTATTGGTGAATTTTCTTTGTTAAAGGCCTTCAAGGCCTAATATGAATGTATTAATTAAATATTTCGGTCGACCTCACGATCGCATATTTATTTAAGGATTCGAGCCTTGTCGATTCATATCTACCCGCACAGGAGGATCTGGCTCGAACTTGGGCTTATTTATTGACCCGCACAGCATCCCTAGTCGTCACGTGTGTATCCATAACACGCTCGCCCGGGCTCATGTGGGTTTTGTGATTGCATTTACCCATTTTGTGTACCTATGTGTATACAAATTACGGTGCATGTGCGAGGGCATTTTGGACATTTGAAGGCTCTTCTACGGCATCTCGTAGAAGTTTTCATTTTTTGCATTTCACGCTACACTTGCTTGTAGATTGGGCCACTGCTTGCATTTTCAGTCTTCTACGAGCAAATTGCTTTGAACGCAGATCTTCTAGCACCATCTACAAGTATTTGCGTTGACTACGAATCTTCCATATTTGCCTGTAGATAGCACATTGTGTTCATGACAGATCTCCTACAACGATCCTTAGGAGCTCGCATCTATTATAGTCTTTCTGTACTTGCCCGCAGATGAAGTGTTGAATGTATGCTTATGTCTACAGTGGATCAATCACATTTACAATATATCTATCAATGTTGCTTGCGAGTGAATTGCAACCTCTCTACACACTGATTACAAGCACCTCGTAGCATTTAGTGTGCACTGCTTGTATATGTTTTTGAAGGAAATATACTACATTCATTGTCTACCGTTGGTTGTCACCAGTAAGTGTACTATTATGTATGCCACAGTTCTTCCATTGTCATTATCTGCAGGAGTTTGGTGTGCTTGCATGTATTACAGATGGGCAGCACACCAATTTCTTCATACACATTTGTCAATGATCTCTGATATCCACTTGCATGCTCCCCCATTTTTGCTTATGGATGAGAACATCATATACACTGCAAGATTTCAGTCATCAACTCCTAATCTTTTAGGTTGGTGGTTGTGTATATGAAGAACTCCTTTACTTTTATTTGTGGATGAAGCGATGTGTTCTTTATGAATCTTCTAGCGCCATAAGTGTTTCTATTAATTACAGCTCTTTTAATGTTATTTGCAAGTGTATTGCATTTCTTGTATACGACCGCTAGCTAGTTGTCATGTTTATTGAAAGTGAAAGAGCCCATCAAGTCATTTTTGTTGATAGTTTGCATCGTTGCTAGCTATCATCTGGAGGTAGACCATTGTATAAATTAGGAGTCTTGTATGATGAATTTCCTTGATGACAATTACATTCTAATTGGAGTATCAAATCCACTAAAAATCCCATGTTGTTAATCATGAATATGTTGCTACATGTCAATTTGTTCCCTCTTGATGATTGCTTGCAAGTTCCCTTTTTAAGCTTTAGTTATTACGAGCATCGTGTTCATTCATCGGTATTCATTTGAGTATATCAGGAATTGATTGTCGTCCTTATTTGCTTGCAAATAGACTCCACTTGCAAATTCTTTATCCTTGAAGGTGGTTTGTCATACGCATGATAAACTTGATATCATGTCTTTACCCCACTTGAGATGATCATTACAAATCTATTATTGTTATCCAAAGAGAGATTTCATGTTAAAGCTTATACATGAATCCTTTGCTTGTTTGCATAAGGTCTTAAATGATTCAAATTAAGCATTCTAATTGAAATGACAACTCCGTTGTTATCATTCAAGACAAATTCTTTATGTTTATTTGTGGTCTTTTGTATTTGTTTAAGTTCAAATTTACTTCGTTTAGTGTCAAGCTCGAACTACTTGGGCTTAAATTCTTTTGCATCAAGTCCCCTTCTTTATTGATTGATGTTCATTCAGGTGTCTTCCACAAGTTCATTTAATATTTGCTTGTTCATTAGAATGATCTAGGCCTTTAGTTAACATTTGCACTGATGTGATTGTATGTTTGCCAAATTAAAATTCAATTCCTTGTGATCCAAATTGAGTTCTCTCTATCACTTTCAAGTTCAAGCTCCTTGTAGTTCAAGTCAAATTTAAAGAAAGTCCTCCATTGTTACTTGATTGAGTTTAGTACAAGTTCAGTTTGAGTCAAGTTCTTTGTTCTGTTGATAAGTCCAGTTCATGCTCGAGTTTCTTGTGGTCTTCTTGAGTTCAAACTCGATTCAAGTTTAAGTCTTTCGTGGTTCATTTAGGTTCTAGTTTAGGTTCAAGTTAAGTTCATTTCATATTCAAATCAGGTTCAAGTGTCCCCTGTTAATTTCTCCAAGTCCTTCTGTTTCTCAGGCGAAATTTCGACAGTCTCTCGGCGTCTCCCCCATTTAGGGGAAAAACCAAGAGGCAGCCTTCTCCCCATGCTACATGAGCGCTTCAGGTAGGTGTCGGTGACACCACGGCGGCATTTTCTTCAATCCCCATTACGCTACATGAGCGCTTAGGAGTCTCTGAGCACCTGTTGAAAAGAAAACATAGTCATTTCCCCACGTATGGGTACTTAATTTTTGTCCCCTTCATGCTACATGAGCGTTATGGGGATTACCCACCTCGTTGCAAGTGTCGCACCGGTTTCCTTCCCCCCGTGCTACGTGAGCACATAGGGAGGTTTGCCGCCTCTACGCAAGTGCAAGTGCGAGGTTTTTAAGTTAGAAATTTTTATACCTTTATGTAGGGGTGACGACGATGATGTTGGAGTACACAAAAATCAACACTCTTCTTTTTCTTCACTTTGTCCTATATATATATATATATATATATATAGAGAGAGAGAGAGAGAGAGAGAGAGAGAGAGCCTCTGTTTTATTTGGGTTCGGGTTGTATAGGGTTAGTTAGGTTTGGGTTAGCTATAACTGGGAGCTTGGTCGGCTACAAGCAGAGGGGCGACGACAGTGGCTATATAGGATCGTGGGATTGGCCTGAGAAGAGATCGGTCTAGCAAGGTCTTGGAGGGTCAAAGGCTAGACAATGGTGTTTGTCTAGGATAGAGGTCGGAAGGCTTGCAGGAAAGGACTAGGGCAGGAGGTCGGCTAGGGGAGGTTTGGCCGCAGGAGGTATTATCGTCGGTAGGGCTTTCATTTGTGGGTAAGTGTCGGATGGGAGCTCTGGCGTCGGCATGAGGCAGGGCCTTCAACTTCTCTCTCTCTCTCTCTCTCTCTCTCTCTACTGACCAAATTTTGGCTGGGAATGGGGATTGACGTTGAGTAGAGACCCTCGATCAAGTCGGAAGAGGGAAAGGCAATGGGTTTATTGCAGGTATTGAGAATGGAGGTTGCGGCAGTTGGAGTCGAAGGGAGATGCGAGGAAATGGGAGGAGCAGTGAGGTGTTGATTTCAGCTGTCTGGGAGGAAGATGCTGGATGAAGAGGAGCCCAACGTTCTCATTTCTGTCTCGTTTTAACGACGCGAATCAGACGACGATTGAGGCGAGTGCACAGGATTTACGGGATGCGAACAGAGATGTTGATGTAGATACGAGGTTTCCGGGATTTCTGGCGGGATTTGCGGGGGATTCGACGAATCATAGCAGGTCTGATTTTATCTTAATTTTGATTTTTTTTTAACTGAATGGGTATACGAGCAAAACCCTAAATTTTGAGCTGTTGCACATCATATGGTGGTGTAATCTAGCTCATTACTAATAAGCAAACATTTGCCTTTTCTATTCTATACACTAGTATGGTAGCTTATTTTGTTTGTCACTTTATAAATTTTTTGTATGAAGAGACGCTGTAATGCTCCATCTTATCAACAAAAATAACTTCTAAATCAGTTAACTGTGAATTGGATGCTACCTCTGAACTTGAACTATAACCATGGATTGGCAAAGAAAGGTTAAGGAGCGAATTTTGAAGGCCAATAAATTACTATATCATTATCTCATACCACATCATTGATCCTGTACACAACTACTACCGTACCTATGGAATCGTTTTGTGGAAATTTTCCAGAAGTAATTTGATCCACAAACTGCTGAAGACTGTAAGTAATATTCCTTGTCAAATGCTTGGTATGCAACTCCTTGGTTGAAGTACTCCAAGAAAGCCTAGAACACTATAAAAAAATTGGGCCTATATGTGAACTTAAGCCTCAACTGTATCGTTAGTGCCTCATGATTTTGATGCGTATTTGAGAAGTTACATAAAAATTACTGTTCTTACTACTGTTTGCACGTCCCTGTGATTCATGATATGTAGTTAAATGAATATCCAGCCTTAATTAAGTACTTAAGAGGTTCCTTCTTATCACCTTTTCAGAATAGAAGTAAAAAAGAATGCTATTTCTCAATCTGCAAGCACTTTTTTAGCCCTCCAGATTAATTTAAAAGGGCATAAATCCGCCATTACCATTTCATTTATTTTCTTTCCAAGCTAGTGGACTTTTAACCAAAACAATTAGATCATCATGTTAGCATATTTCTATTCTTTGCTAGAGAATGTTCATCATTATCTTTGTCGTCCTCATCATCAACATCATCATCATTCAACATCATCATCATTCGTAGATGATGTTATAATTGAATTATTTCTTATTATACATTCCTAGTTTGTGTGGTCTTCCTTGCTTATTTGGCGTTTCATCAAATGGTACTAGTCTGGGTGACTAAGGCTTTGTTTGGGACAGCTTTCGTACTGCTTCCTTAAATGACTTTTTACTATAAAATTTTTAATTCAAAAATTTTTTGTACTAGAATGTTATTTTAAAAAGCAACAACAAAGCTCTCCCAAACGAAGCCTAAGCTTTTTCACTGCATCTTAAAGCAGTTTTTTAGTACAAAAAATTAAAATTTTTGTATTAGAGAGCCGCTTTATGAAGCAGTAAAAAAATAATCCAAAACGAAACCTAAGTTCATCAAACAAGTCTTTTGGTTAAGATCATAACGTTCATATTCTACATGTCAGCCATGGAAGTATTGGTGCCTAAGAAGGAAATATTACTACATTTCTCTTCTAAATATATCTATAGTATGCAAGTTTTTCTTGTTCCTATTGCGAGTTTGTTCATCCATTTGTTTTCTAGCAAAATAAAAGAGAGCTTCTGATATTGATACAGATCAAAATTATTGGTTCATATGGCGCAAGAGCAAGACAGGATCTTCCTCAGGTCGTCAAGCTTGCTGAGACCGGCATATTCAGCCTTCAAAATACTGTTACAAGAAAGTGCAGATTTGAAGAAGCCAACCAAGTCTATAAAGATCTTGACGATGGAAAGATTGTCGGCCGAGCCGTCATTGAAATAACCGAGTAATTGGAATCTATTTGATCTGGAAATACTGTTATGTGGACTTAGCAAGGCTTGAATTTTATTCAAATCTTTTTTGAATAGGGTTCAAATAAGGTGCGAACATGATCAAAATCTTGTTGGAAAAAGGTTCAAACCTTAGTCAACTATGATTTTAACTAAATTTAATTATGATAGATACAATAAAGTGTGTTCCAACAATTTTAACATCACATATTATAATGCATCAAAATTTTGAAGTAAACACAATATGGTGTAACTTAGCAGTTATAATATCATAGAAAGCTGTGTCACAACTATTATATAGCAGATTATAAGATAAATACAATCAACAGTGATAACATAGTCCAGTTCAATCCAATTGCTATATAACATGTTAGAATGTTAAGCATTACATCTAAAATAACTTGGAGTTTTTTAAATTTACAAAAATTTATATGTTTGTGTTAAATTATAACTTATATGAATTTCATGATTCACATACAATGTATATATTTGAAATTTGAAATGATTTGTTAAATTTTAAATTTTTATTTGGTGGCGCCGCACTTCTATGTGCTCGATCGCTACATCATTATGAGTACTAGGGTGGCATAGTAGTGTTGAGAGTTAGCGCAACGACACTCACTTCTCTGTTTTGAGGAACTGTTGAAAGTGTAGTGATGTTGTGCATTTGTATCACAGTGGATAAGGGTTGGGTCAAATTTAAGCGGTTCTCTCTATTAGTCCTGCAATGCTGGGAAACAATGTATTGCGGTGCTAATTAAAATATTTTTATATATATATAAGTTGTTCGTATTTAATTTTATTTTCTATTTACTAGGAGAGCGAGTGAGAGAGCTCTAGAGAAAATAAAGGAGAGGAAGACAGAAAGGAAGAGATTTAGAGGCAGTAGAGTTGAATTTGATCATAGGGTTGTTATAGAAGTTGTTCTTCTTGTGATAGGTTATTGAAAGTTTACTTTAGTTTTCAATTTAAGGTTTGGTTGGTTGTAAAATTAAGGAAAAATAATTTTTGGGTTTTTGAATAACGTTTTACAGTAAAATTTTAAGTATTTCATAAAATACCTTTATTTGATTCCATTGACAGGAATTTTATAGAATTTCATCAAGTATTTTTAATTCAAGAAAAGTTTGTGCATATTTAATAATTTAGTGAATGCTTAGATGTAACAAGAATCACACTTTACAATGATATTGAAATTTATAATTTATGGTGATTTCATAACATAATTATCATGTGAAAATGCCAGTGCTTTAATATAATAGTAAATATTGTTTAAGTGCTTCATTTATAAAGTTGTAAGTATTGTTATTTCATGATATGGATCTAAATCATTTATGTGTATTCATATCATTGCTTTGTACATAACATGGTGAAAAAGAGATTGGAGGGGAATTGAAGGCAATATATGTAAGATGATTTGGTCATGCGAAACTATTATCCTCCATTTATCATTGTGATAGATGAGAGATAAATGTGGAGTTATAGCTTATTTTTCCTCCATATGTATGTATGACGGATGAGAGATGAATATAAAATTATTTCATCCATTTTTCTTTGTGATAGATGAGAGATGAATTTGGAGTTGTAGACAGGCTTATCCACCATATATGTGTGTGATAGATGAGAGATAAATGTGGAGCTATAAGTAGGCATGTGAAAGAAGATAAAGGAATTGGGATAATTAGCTTGTTTTCGTACAGTACACCCATGACTATTTGTGCAGGTTCCATTCATAGGTGTGTCTTACATGTTACATCTAGGTCAAGCGGAAGGAATTCTCTCTCCTCTCTCAGAACAATCACTTTGAGGGACTCACTCAAGAGCTAGGAATGAGCTTAACATTGAAGGAAAATAGACCATCTTCGACCATCACATCCAGGCAGTCAGCCTCCTCGAAGAGGGAGACCTCAAAAGTTCCTCTCTCTTAGTCAGACATATATTTATCCATGCTAGCTAAACTCAAGTTCCCCAAGATAAACATGTCAACAATTATGCAAACAAAATCTATTTCTCCTATAAGACTTCCTCACAATTGGATCAACCTCAAGACTGCATCAAGACACTACTCGCCACTTTCGCCTCAATGGGGCGACCTTAGACTTGTTTCTTTCTATACGTCATCTTGACCTCCTGACTGCATCCATATACTACTCACCCCTTTCACTTTAACATGGAAACATCAAATAGCTTCCTTACTAATATCGATTTGATCCGTGAGTTCATCCTACTCGCATCCCCTCTTATAGTAATCACTATTCATTTTGAATTAGATGACCGAGCTACAAACGAAGATAGATGTGTGGGGTCTGAAAATTTGGCCCTGACCTCCCCGCATTGCTTTTTCGGGGGATTTTTAATGAATTAAGTTTCGATCCGAGTTCTGATGGGTTTGTAGATAAGACACTACCCAGATATTTCTGATTTCATTTTGTAAGGACTTCAAGATCCGAGTTCTGATTTCCTGTAGGCACAAGCCAGCATATAGTAGTAACACGGGTTTTGGGTATTTGAAAAGTTTGATGTTTAAAATTAAAATTTCACCATCTTGCACTTAAAGCAGATGGTGAGGGAGTGATGATAACCCAATCAAGATCCCATGTTTCCATCATCCCAGGCCTTTATGGTCACTGGTCTACTTAGTTAGAGGAGGTAGTCGGCCCAACCTAACAGAAATAGCATTGTCAGCAGCCATAGGTTGTGTCGTCCAAGGTTACCTTGTAGACTTGAGATGGACGTTTGTCTAAGGGATTAAATTTGAATCCACCTTAGCTGATAGAGAGATTTGTGCCCTATTGATTATATCTTATTAATTCACTTCTTAATGATTTGACGCCATTGGGGAGCATACAGGCGCTAACCATAACCATAATTTAGAGGTGTCATTTGACGGCGAACCACCCAGTTTAGAGGATCTCAGTCATAATTGTTTACCTATAGTGTCCTTTCATGGCAAAACCATAGGTATGGTGTCATATGGCGGTGAAACCAATGGTTAGAGGACATGTGTCACGTCCTTACTAGTAAGAGACATATTGAGAATGAATCTTAATGATATTCTCGATTATACCTTAGCTCTTTATGAGCTGAAGTTGTTTTCAAATTTATCCACCTGGGCAAACTATTGCGGAGGGTGGATGTGTATTTTCTTTAAGTATTTGATGATTTAACTTTAATTTTAAATATCATGAGTTTGGAACTTCTGAAAATTTGAATTTTATGGGTGTTTGGGATAATCTAAAACATATAATCCCCTCCGGTTGAGATAAACATTCAATACGTTCATCATTGGAGTGTTTAGGATCATTTGAAAATATTTGTGTTTTTTGAGGTTTGAGGGCATTTGAAAATATTTGATTCCCTTCGATTGATATAAACATTCAATACGGTCATCATATGTGAATTAATGGGTAGTTGTATTTTATTCATTGGACCTTGTAGACTCTATTTACTGGTCGTTAGAGGATCGGGTCTATAGGATATATGTTTTGTTGATTAATTTTTATTGTCATAGACCTTGAAGGCCTTATATGAACGTATAAAATAGATATTCCGGTCGACACCCTAATCGTATAATTGTTTGATAATTCGATCCGTGTCGACTCCTATTTATCGATATAGAAGGATCGGGCTCGAACTGGGGTTCATGTATTAACCCACACAACATTTCTAAATGTCATGTGTGTACCCATAACACGCTCATTGGGATCCCATACGGGTGTTTGGGGGCAATTTATAATTTTTTTATTGAACCTTGTCAACTCCTATTTACCTATTTAGGAGGATTAGGCTCATATTTATTGACCCATACAACATCCCTTGATGTCACGTGTGTTCCTACAACACGCTCGTCGATGTTCATGAGGGTCATATGATTACACATGCCCTTTTGTGTACCTATATGCATACATATTAAAGTACATGTGCGGGGGCATTTTAAGATGTTCACATGTGATGCAGAGGGGTGTTTAGCTGCATAAATGGCTATTACTACCAGATACATGAGGTTTTATTTTGGGCTTTGTTGACACCTTCTGTCTGCTTGTATGAGCATTATAGATTCGATGGCGTGGCATCATACTCCAGTGGCCCATGGTCTTTCATTACTGATTCTCCGCTTTTGCTTATAGGTGAATTGCGGCATTGTCACCCGATTAGCATGAGATACCTTTTTATTTTTATGTAGACTCCCTTTCTTATTCATCGAGAGGTCTTTTTAAGTCTCGTATATGAATCAATAAGTAGCTCTTCCATTATGCCATCATCATCATTTTCTATTGTTGGCTTAAATAAACAGTCAATCATTTCAACCTTAAATGATTGCATTCTTACTGATGCCCTATACTTTGAAATCAGCGGCTATTGCCTTGAAAATAATCCTTTTCAAGATCTACAGTATTATGAGTTTCTACAAGATGTAGCATACATAGTTAAGTAGTTGACCTCTAAGATAAGTTGAGGTATTTGAGTGCTCTTGTCATTCATAATATCTTCAATAAGAGCAATAGTATGATTGTCATGGAGGTATTGAAGGAATTTGCATTTATTGAAGGAACTTTGAAACACTAGGAAGTTTAGTTTGAATTTGCTCAAAAATCTCTTCTATTCTTACAGGAAGAAGGGTGCCTTCCTTATACAAGGGTCTCTTCGAGGAGTCAACCGATGCTCGTATTTGTCATATACTCTTATATGCTTTTATGTTCATAAGGGTCCTCTACAATGTATCCACTATTATTATCCACAAATGGATCGTATTTATTTACAGGGACTGGTCATATTCAATATGATCTCTTGGAAGTGTTCGTAGAAGAGTCATTGTTTCTGCATCATATCCACCTTTCACTAATCTCAGATGGTATGAGGTACTTATTTGTAGTGACAGGTCTTTCACTATTGATTGTCAGTGTTGTCGTCTTAATCTATAGTCACTATTACTTATATTGGGGATACATGTAGGATACACCTATGTATTTAGCATCTAGATGTTGTTGTTCGCAAGTATAGTGCATTCAACCTCATAAGGACCATTGTGGAAGTCCACTGCATCCATAAACATCATTTTTTATGTATAGTATATTCAGGTATTAAAGATTGATCCCTATTTGTAGTTGATCATACTAATAATCATTCATTATTTATATGCCTTGGGGTCTTTATTCATCAATTGCTAATGTCATCCTCTCAATCTACATGTTAATTATTATTTGCATGATGGGTCTTTGCATGTGGGTAGTACTTATGCATTTTGTAGTTGACTGATGTTGATTATAAGTTAGTTGCATTCGAAAGTTTTCCACTACAAGTCCCCTGCTTATGATTTGAAACTTGTTTGAATAATCAAAATTATTATTTTTCATTTATATTTTGATTATTTTAGTACATTTTAGTATTTATGGTTTTATTCCCTGATGTTCAGTTCAAGTCCCATGTTTATTCAGTTCAGGTTCAATTCCTTATCGTTGGTTCAGGTTATGTGCATTTCTGTTTGAGTACAGGTCCTATGTGTTGCTGCTCAAGTGAAGTCTTCTTATTATTCAGGTTTTGTGTACTATAGTTTGAATTTTGGCAGCATCTTGACATATACTTTATTTGGGGGAAATGCGAGGAGTCATAGCCCTCCTGCCACATCAAGAAAGACATGCACGGTTGGTGTTTGCATACATCACGATCGTAGTCTTCAATCCCACCACGTCAAGAAAAGTGTGCATGGGTTTTCAGAGAAACCTATTTAAAATGTATAGTAATTTTCTCGTGTATGGGTACTTAAAATTTTGCCCCACCATGCTAAGAAAAGCAAACACAAGGCTTGTCTATCTCACTATAAGCGCCACACTAAGTTCTCTCCTACCATGCTAAGAAAGCGTGCATATGGGTTCCCTTGTTAAATAAACCATGAGATTATAATGTGTATAGAACTTCTTCACGAGCTTCAAGTTCTATTTCAGTTGAATATAATGTTAATGTTCTTCATGTTCATTATTATTGAAGTTAGTTTATCTTAAAGATATGTATGTTTATGTATGTATTTTTTTCAATCTATATTTGTAGTTTTTGTTTGAATGATGCTTATGAGTTTCGAATTTAAATTTAAATTTTTATGGTTTAAACTTAATATTTTATACATAATTATCCATTAATATCATTTAATTGAATAAATAATTAATCATATATATAAGTTTCACTAAATATCATGATAATAAGGCAACCTACAGAGATAATCAATCATCCTCCAATTCTTATATATAACCATTAAACATGTCTATATGAAACTAATTATAAAATATTTCTTATTTTTACAAATATAGATATGGCTGATAGATCTAGGCGGCGATGTGGTGGGCGTCGTACCACCCATGAGGAGTGCGAGGAGGAGACAATTCGAGAACTGATCATAGCATCTCTAAGAGGACTGCATAGGGCTCATGATCTTGATCAGGTTACAACTAACCTCAAGTATAAATAAGTTTATTCTCAAGTGCATAGATAATTATCTTTTTTTTCTAATGGTTATTTTGTTTTCTTTCCAACAGGCGTCTCCATTGGTTGCTTTAACACATTTACAAACGGCACGTGAGTGGCCAGTGGAGTGCCCCCTCATGATTTATATTTTAAGAAACCTTGGGCTATATAACATTCGTCATCTTCAGTTTATACGTCTTGATCATAACCTAATAATAACACTTGTAGAGAGATGATGTCCACTAACGAACACCTTTTATTTCATGGTCGAAGAGATGACAATAAGGCTCCAAGATGTGCAGGTTATACTTGGACTGAGAATTGATGGGCCAGCCGTCGTGGGCCCAAATATGGTGGGTGTAGGTCGTCGTTGGGAATCCACTGGCTAGCATGTTATGATGATCTCCTTAGTACACATCAAGACAGGGATATTATGTATCATGCACTAGGTGATGAAGATGACACGGCCACATTCACGATGGATAGTGCGTAGTTAGAGTCAATGCTCCCATTACGTTGGCTCCGATGGATATTCTATAGGGATTCATAAAAAGAGTTAGCTCCCGATCCTTTTCTTCATCATGTTCGGGACTATATCCTCTTCATAATTCGGTGCTTTTTGATACCAGACACGTTGCAATCACATGCGTCATTATAGTGGTTGCCCTTATTTATGGACGTGGAATTATTTGGACGAATGTCTATTGGCAGTGCTGTACTTGACATATATACAGAGAGCTGTGTAATACAACTAGAACCACACGTACTTAAATTGCTGGATATGTAGTATTACTATAAGTTTGGTCATGGGAGCGATTGTACATTGGGAGACCCACACTACGTGTACTACGAATACACGATTTCGGTGGCAGACCTCATGGGAGTAGGTATTAATGTTTAATTACTATAAAAAAATACACTCATATGAAATTTCATAATATTATTTTATGTTATCTACAGGTGGGCCGAATATCGGATATGTAAGCTCCCATCCAAAAACACGATGACATATCATGTTGATTTGGACAGTTTAAGACTTAGTCAAGTAATACAAAATTCTTATCTTCTCCCCTCATACATTTATTAAATATCAAGAATCACTAATAATCTTTAACTTCATTGATACTAGGTGAGCATGACTACATACACAGATGAGATTCTTGCAGCTCTGCTTAGCCAATATTTGGAGGGGAGGGACATTTGGCATGTGCCCCTCATTAGCTGGAAGCGTACCGAGTGGCATCTACTTGATCGTGTTATGAAATATTTTGGGGGAGTACAATTCACTAATGTTCCTTCGATGGAACCAAATTTTAAAAAGAATTAATGGAAGAGGTGGAGCAGATTTAGATTGGACTATTCAATATCAGAAATACCTTGAGCTATGGGAAGAAAGGAGAGGGTATGTTGTCGTAATAACTCCACCAGAAGGTACATGTAATCGGGAGTTAAGCACATACCTATGGTGGTATAGTAATGGGCGTTGATTTATCTATTACAACCACAAACAGAGCCACCAGAAACTTTCTTTCCTCGATCTTCAGGAGAACGATTGATGGTATGTGACATTATTTATTAACTTTTTTTACATGTTTAATAAAATTGAATTTGATAAACATATCACATCTTATAGACTGACCACTACATACATTCAACTGCTATTCTAGACCCATTGGCGACGAGGGAGGGCAACGAAAAAATGCAAGTTTATTACAATTAACAGTTGACCAGGTAACGAAGCTCTCAGCTAGAGTGTAGCATTCAGTTTATATCGACTACATTACTTTTGACACCACAATAGATGAGAGGAGTCAAATTAGAGCCGAAGGAACAAATTCTCATAGAGCTCAAGGAGCAAGATGGTCAACCTCAGACGCTCCATCTAGATCCATGAGAAGTCGTTGCCGCCAAATTACTGAGAGGGAACCACCTAGACTTTCAATGCTTACTCTGTCGACTAGCTATGATATGATTGGGGCAGGGCCATCCACACAACATTAGAGCCCATTTCGTGAACAGGAAAGTGATTCACATGAAATATATTATGGTACACCATCTCAACATCCCATAACACATTCATTTTTTCCCATTGCTATTCCAAAGTGGATGTCAAGTGTTGGATTATCGACCTCCCCTCGTAGTAAAATATATTATTAATGGGAGGACAACCATCACAACAATACATTGATGCAACGCAACATCAATCAGAATTTCTAGAACAAGAAGAGAAATTTATTGAGGAAGATCAACAGCTACAATGACAAAGAAGAAGAGCCCCAAATAAATATACTCTCGGTAGTAGGGCTCTTCTGCATCATCGATAAATGACCTATGATAATGTATTCTCTTATTTATACTCATCATTTCATGTGTATGTGAATGTTTATTGAATAGTTGTTTTTAAATATGTAAAATATTTTAATGATTATTTATGCTGCACTCAATTTCAATACTAACATGAGCTTAGATTATATATAATTTACATAATATTATAACTAATACCAATTTAAAATAATATAACATTTACTTTAAAATTTCTGTTATATTTCAGATATCACGTCAACTAATTAATAAAAATTATAACAATTTCTAACATAATGATAAAAGCTTAATAATAAAATACTATATTAATTATTATATTACTATCTTACTTGAACTATAACTTAATATCCAATATGTATTAGTATATCTTATTTTTATTTATAAGATCAACAATTTTTTTAGTCATTTCACATCATCTTTTTTTCCATGCTACATAGGAATACACTTGTTAAGGAAGAAAAACTACATTACTACAAAATGTACTATTCTATCATGAAAATAATAAGAGGAGCACCGACGCAGTAACTAATTGAAGAAGGAAGTAGTCGTATACATAAAAGTTTGGCTTACAGTACATACAAGATCCTAGAAGCAAAGGCAACTACAAATGAAATTTTTAGATGTGTTATGCAAACTTAGGGGGAAGACGAAGATATCATCATATGGAATGAAAATGATGATGTTATGAAATTAAGGCAATATAGATCTGATTTTAAACTTCGAGATGTTGGTTGGAAATTGTTAAATGATAGATTTTGTAACATGGGAAGCCACCTCGTATCATTAAATTTTCTAAAGTGACGTATTCGATAACTTGGTCGTGACAAAGAAGGTATAGTTGAGCCGAATGTCGATGCTTGATATAAATCACTGTATTCTATACCATTATTAGTGCCCTAAAGAAGATAAAAGACTTTTAGATAACTATAAAATGCTAATGCAATGTTCTCAAGATGGAAATGGAAAAAAAAAATTTTAGATGACGAAGATTGGAACCAGGTTCAACACGGATTTATGTTCCACTGCAAATGTTATCCAACACAAACACAACTTCAAGCTCGTGTACGACATGTACTTAGAATATAACAATGTTGTGTATTGATATATATGATAAGAGTATTATTTGTATATATGATTATGCTGCTAATTATCCTAAAAACTTCTAAATCGGCCTTATCACATTTCAATAAAGCAAGTTTCAGTGAATTTTTAATTTAAATACAATCTACTAAATTAAATATTTCTATTATTTAATAATTTTAAAATCTAATTTTTAAAATTATTTACATTTCTTTATCATTACTAATACTACGATATCTTCTTCAATTATTTAATTTACTCTTTTTATTTAGTTTATGGAAAATAAGGTATTTCATAAATGGTCTTTTTATTTTTTCCAAAAACAAATTATTTAAAATTTAATTATAAATAAAATAATTTATAATATATTCTTTCTTTCAACCTATATTATTCTTCCATTTAAAATTTTTAATTTAATTATATCTAATTTACCTTTATATATTATATTATAATTCAACTTATATTTCATGAAATATTTCAATTAAGTTATAAATACCTATATTTTAAATTTTTTTCTCCGATTATTAATTCATTCATTCAAAATAATTTAAACAAATAACTAATATAAAAAGTTTAACTATTAAGATGATAACATTTTCATAAATTAATTATTAAAAAAAGTATGATAATGCGCGAAAATTATCATACAAAAAAAAATCATTGCTCATGAAAATACAAATATAAAAAATTATTGAAAATTCGATTTTTTATATTAATAATTATTAATAATAACTACGGTAAGCTAATATATTTAAAAAAAAAAATTAAAAGACAATACCCAATAAAGAAACCCAACAATAAAATGTTTTCATTTCACAAACAAAAAATTATCATTGGCATATCATAACTTCAAACATAATGCCCAGAGAGATTGAATCACATAAATATTAACTGTCGCAGATTAATTTTATATGTGCAAGTCTTAAAAAAACCTAAACCCTCGATTGCCCGTCCAACGATATGCTCACTGGAATCTTTGTCCAAATCATTTAGATGTGGAGCTGAATACGAGGAAAATCATGTGCGTTACAATGATTTTAAGTAATGTGCCGAATCATTCAGCGTATTCCATAGAATGCACCGAAAGATTCAGCACAATTCACACAGGAGGACACGAAAATGAAGAATACGCTTATTTGATTGGCACGTTCAAAGAATGCGCCGAACAGATCAGCGCATTCTTTGAATGCGCCAAACCAAGCAATGCATTTACTCATTTATAATTTTTTTTAAAAAGCCTGCTTATTCCTTTAAATGTCACTTAAAGGATGCTCCTTTCCGGTTCTGAGTTCTGTTCTCTCAATGCTCCGTGCCGACCTAGATCGGCCATAGATGACTATGGCAGAGAATTCCTCCTGCGAGTTCCCCACCATTGACCCCAACTTTTTCGACCTCATCGTGTACGGCAGTGGCCTCCCAGAATCCATCCTCGCTGCCGCCGCTTCTGCTGCCGGCAAAGCTGTCCTCCACATCGATACCAACCCTTTTTACGGTTCGCACTTCGCCTCCCTCCCCCTGGCCTCATTTTCCTCCTTCCTCCAATCCACACCTCTCATATTTCCTGAGCGTTCCGCTGATGGGTCCGCTTCCTCCTCCACTTTCCACTCCATCGAATTGGAAACTCGTTGCGTGTACTCGGAAGTTGAGATCGCAGAATCGCCGATGCCTGAGCATTCAGAAAGATTCATCGTTGATTTATCCGGGCCTAGGGTATTCTACTGTGCGGACATGGCGGTTGATCTGATGGTGCGATCGGGTGCCAGCCATCATGTAGAGTTTAAGAGTGTCGAAGGGAGCTTGATCTATTGGGACGGGCGACTATGCGCGGTGCCGGACTCGAGGCAGGCCATCTTCCGCGATCAGAATCTTTCCCGAGCGGAGAAGGGCCAGATGATGAGGTTTTTAAAGCTGGTGCAGGCCCACATTGCGTCGGAGTCCGAAGCGACTCTGTCGTGTGAGGGAGCTTTAGGGATATCGCCGGAGGACTTGAAGATACCGTTTTATAATTTCCTCCTTAAGCAGAAGCTTCCCCCCAAGATAAGAACGATTATTTTGTACTCTATTGCATTGGCTACTTTTGATCAAGATGATGGAGTTGATTGTCGATATACAATCAAGACAAAGGAGGGAATTGAGAGGATTGCCCTTTATATTTCATCAGTTGGGAGGTTGCCCAATTCGGTTGGGGCATTTATCTATCCCATTTATGGCCATGGGGAATTGCCTCAAGCATTTTGTCGATGTGCTGCTGTGAAAGGGGCTCTATATATCTTGCGTATGCCAGTGATATCTCTTCTCATAGACAAGGTAAGCAATCAATATAAAGGTGTTAAATTAGCTTCTGGTCAGGAGATATTTAGCCATCAACTTGTTATGGAACCATCGTTTACAGTTTCGTCATCAGCTCTATCTTTATTGGATTACAAAGTTTTGGATGGTTCAAACCTTGCTACTATGGTTGCTAAAGGAGTGATCATAGCAAACAAGGCCATCCAGCAAGATTCATCTAACATTCTCGTGCACTTCCCCCCTAGATCTTTGTTCTTTCAGCAGTCAACAACTGTACGAGCTCTTCAAGTGTGTAGCAGTGTGGCAGTATGTCCTACTGGAATGTTTCTAGTTTATCTTTCAACTCCCTGTGATGATGCTAGTCTGGGAAAAGAGTGTATACGTGCTGCCATGAGAACACTTTTCACTGTACCTGACGCCGATAGTTTTGATGGAATTTCCTCAAATAATGAAAACACTGGAGCATCCAAGCCAACAGTTTTATGGAGTGCCATTTACATTCAAGAGCTAACACATGCGGCCACATTGGGTGCTATATATTCCACTCCTATGCCTGATGAAAATCTTGATTACTGGAATTCATTGGAATCAACAATAAAGTTATTTTCCTCTATGTATCCTGAGGTGGAGTTTCTTCCCAAAACCAAAGTTCCTGAGAACGTTGATGAGGATGATTCGTTGTCATAGTGATGAATGTGGACTATATCTGTGAAGGGCCATGAGCATTCACACTTTTCAACATAAGAACGTGAGAGAGTCCACGCTGATTTTGAGATAATGCTCTTAATTGATTGACAAGTTGTGCTGCCTTGTGCCTGAGCAAAATTTTCTTTCTTCCAATGATATTTCTGGTCTTGCACTTGGTGGCTTTAAATGTTGGTCTGAACTCCATGAAAGTCCGTCATTACCATGCATTATTATGTGTGATCGTCAGGTATTCCTTCTCAAGTACAAAGTGTTGTTCATAAGTGCAGGCTTATATATATTATTTGTGCTTTAGCTTTTTAACACGGAACTTGATTGAAACCTTTAGCTCGATCTTGTCTTAATTATTTTTATAAATTTTATTCTAAAAAAAAAAATTGAGATAACACATCAGCAGGTCACACCCACAAATCTAAATTTTAATATTCCACCAATATATGTGGGTACTTAATTTAATGTAGTTATTCATAAAATATTGTACTAAACAAGATAGGACTAGCAAATAATAGAAATTAAAAAAGCTTTGCACAAAAATAAATAAATAAGTAGTTTATATATATATATATATATATATATATATATCAAAATAAAAAGTAGTACATGTTGTAAATCAGGAATCAAGATTGAGATTAAGATTTTTTATGATAATAAAATATTTTTATTCTGATTTTATTGTTTCTACTAGCATATAATGGATATTTCTATTTCTTTCTGTGTACTAAAATTTCAGAGAAATTATATACTATTCCGAATTGTTGAAGACTTCAAGATAATGTAGAGTAGGATTTCATATAATAGAGTATGTATATCTTTATTTTTATTTCTTAAGTTTGACCAAGTGTGATTGTAATTGGGTAACTGTGCACACACATACAGGGGAGAGAGAGTGATAAATTGTTTTTTAAGACTAATCATATTGTATGATATCTAATCATACTATACGATTTGACATATATTTCGTCCAGAATGTAGTTAATCAAATCATGGCTTGAATTTTTTTTATAGTTCATACTGTACGATGTTAAGTCTTACAAATGACTGAAGAGTACAAAATTATGTTTGTATAAGATTGTATCGAATGAACACATTAATTTTTTGAACTATTCGTACAGTACAATCTACCTTCTTACACACAAGTCACAGAGTATGAAATTAGGTTTGTACCAAATCTTATCGAATGAACACATTTATTTTTGAACTATTCGTACAGTACGATCTACCTTCTTACAGATGACTAACATAGTGTAAAACTAAGTTCATCCCAAATAGTATTAAATGAACACATTTATTTTTTGAATTGTTTGTATAGTATGATCCTCATTAGTACTGACAACTAACAGTGTATAAAATTAAGTTCATCTAAGTTCATACCAAATGAAGCCCTAATGTTTTAAACTGTTCATACCGAATGATCCATGATCATATAGTACGAATGTAGGATGGTTCTCAAATTTTAATTTTTGAACCGTTTTTTATGTGTTTGTTATATAAAGAGGGCTCTAAACCTATCTCAATTATCCTTTGCTTCAAATTTCTCTTGAGAGGGACCATTGAGAGTGTGTTTGGGAGAAATTTTGTGAGTGAAGAATGAGAGATCTAGTGAATAGAAATTGTGAGAGATTCACAAGTTTGCCCAAAGTGAGGATCTCTTTATTTTCTTCAAGTTTCTACCCAACTTCTTTAGAGGCCCCTGAGAAAAGATCTTCAAGATTGGATCAAGGTTATCTGCCTTCACCAATAGGGTGAAAAAGAATGTAAAGGTACACTGCTATCACTTGGAGAGTGTAAATGACAACGGTTCTCTGTCACATCGGGTTGGTGGAAGAGAGTTTATAAGGGCTTCTATGCCTTGCTGTAGCGGCAAAAGGAGAGTCACTATTATTTAGTGAAATACTTGGAAAATGATTCTCTAGGGAGGGATGTAGGTCAAGTTGGATCGAACTACTATAAAATTTGGTGTTCTTCTATTATCTTTAATTTTTCCCGCATTTTTATTTTTCTGCATTTAAAATTTTGTGGTTGAAAATTCTTTGTGATAATTATTTTTATAAACAATTGCATGTTTCAGGATTAGTGATTTAATTTTCTAAAAATATATAAAAAGTTTTTCAAAAATGTAAGAAATTTTTTTTTATAACTAGTGCACCCCCCCACCCCCTGGTTAGCTTGGGGACAGTTCTATAAGGTCTAATAACCTATAAAAACTTTTAAGTGGTATCAGAGCCAATTTCTAAAATTAAGGTTTATACTACTTTTTAAAAAATGATCATGACTAATTTTAAATCTTATGGTTACTTTTCTACAATCACTTGACTATCGCATTTGAATATTAGTACAGGAAGTTTATACTAGACCTACTAGAATTATTAGTGGCATCAAAATAGAAATGTCATTTACTAAATGGACTTTAGAAGAAAGAGAATTAGCATAGTTAAATTAAAAATATTTAAATAGTTTTTTTGTGCTTTGAAATTTGAGAATTATATATGTATTTCTACTTGTAATACTGGAAAAGAAATTTAGGAAAGATTTTGCATAACTTATGAAGGAACAAATGAGATAAAATAATCTAGGTTGAACATTTTATTACATGGCTATGAACTATTTTGCTTGAAATTAAATGAGTTAATTTTTTATATGTATATAAGATTTATTCAGATTATTACCTCATTACAAGCTTTAGGTAGATAACTTACAAATTTAGAAAAAGTTAATAAAATTTTACATTGTTTACCTACTGTTTATGATGCAAAGATAATTGTCATAATTGAGTCTAAAGACCTGAATGTATATTTTATTGACAATCTACTTTGATCACTTATTGCTTACAAGCAAAGAGAGAATCAAAGATAGATCGATGCAGGTGACAAAAGGAATGAGAGAAATATAGCTTTGAAAGTTGATGATTTAGAGAGTGATCAATCAATATTAGAGGATGAAGAATACATTGCACTTATAACTAAGTAATTCAAAAGTTTCTTAAAACAAAGCAAAGATAATACCAGCATTGGAAAAAGGTAAGTTGAATAAAAATCTAAAAGTTTCTAATAAAGTCATTTGTTATGAATGTAGAAAATTGAGACATATAAAAAGTGAATGCACAAATCTCAAAGCTAATCCTAACAAGGAGAAATTTAAGGAGAAAACTAATGTTAGAAAGAGCAAGAAAAGAATGCAGAGCTTTTTAGGTTGTCTCAGATTCAGACTCTTTAGAAATATAACCAGAATAGGATGTTACAAATTTGTGCTTAGTGGCAGATAAACTTGATTATTAAGATCAAGAGAAGGTATGTGACTTATCTTACGATAAATTATTTAATATTTCTAAGAAAATTTATAATGTATATAGGAAAATTAAAAATTGCATGTTAATCTTAGTATTGAGTATTTGAATTTACAAAAAGAGCATAAAAATCTTAAGAATGATCATGCAACCATAGTTAGCAATCACATGGTTTTGTTAGATGAATTTGATAATTTGAATAAGAAGCATGAATTATTGAAAAATCTTATGTTGAGCTTGAAAATGATTTTAAAGAATTTATGGGTGGCAAACTCATATCTTCAAATAAAATTAAAAGCTAAGGAAAATAAGTTAGCTCCCACACTTGAACAATTTTACAATTCTAACCAAAATCATACAAGTTCAAAACCTATGAAAAGATATTATAACTCATATAGATTAGTAATTTATTTTTCTAGTGTTAAATGCTTTTCATGTGGAATGTTGGGGTATATTTCTCACACTTACACTATTCATAGTAGAACACATTTAGTGTAGAGACCTAAGATACATCAATCACAGTATATAAGATATGCATCTAGATTATCATTGTCAAGAGGTGAACCTAAATTTATCTGGGTTCATAAGTCTAATATTTGATAATTTTGCATAAATGCTCTCATATAAACTCTCGTGAGAGCATTTGGTACCTGGACATTAGATTTTCAAAACATATGACTTGAGATGCAAATCAATTTATATTACTGGAGGCAAAGTGACACTTGGAGATAACACCACTAGGAAAGTGGTAGGTTCAGGTATGATTGCTAACACGAAGAATTTTCTTATTGAAAATATTTTATTGATAGAATGCTTAAAACATAATTTGTTAAGTATTAGTCTTGTGATAAGGATTTTAACATAAAAATTTTACCTACAAGCTACATTATAAGCTAAAATGGAGTTGTTGTATTACATGGAGATAAGGTAAATAAAGTTTACATACTTGATTTAAATTTAATGAAATCTTCTAATTCTTTTTGTCTAAAAGCTATTGCTGATGAATCTTGGTTATAACATGGGAGGGGGCACAGCGTCACATCTCCGGAGTGAAGCGAAAAACTCTGGTCTTATCTCAGTCTTGAAGTTGAAGCGAGACTGCTCAAAAGAGTCTATATTATAAGCAAGTAAGCTCACAGCTTGCAAGGGCCATGGCTCGATATTCAGCTTTGGCACTCGATTGGTGGACTCCTTCCTTATCTTATGAAAAGACTTTGTCATGTAAGTATTAAAAATCTTAGGAATATTACCCAAAAGGAATTGGTTAGAGGCATGCCCGAATTAGACTTCACTAAGGATCACTTGTGTGATGGATGACAATTAGGGAAATAATTCATGTCCTCCTTTCATTCAATTAAAGATCTTTGAACTAGCAAATCCCTAGAAGTCCTTCACATGTATCTCTTTGGACCTATTAGCACTATAAGTCTAAGAGAAAAAGTTTTTGGGTATGTGATTGTTAATGATTATTCAAGGTTCACTTGGATTAGATTCTTATCACATAAGAGTGAATCATTTGATGATTTTAGAAATTTTTCTCCTTAGATTCAGAGGAAGTTAGGTTATGAAATTCTTGCAATTCATAGTGATCATGGTGGACAATTTGAAAATAAAAAATTTGAAATTTTATGTAAATAACAAGGGATAGATCACAATTTTTTAGCTCAGGTCCCCTCAATTAAATGGGGTTATTAAAAGAAAAAATTTTAATTTTGGTAGAAGCTGCTAGAGTCATATTAGCTGAATATTCTCTTCCTGAATATTTTTGAGCTAAAGTGGTTAATATAGTATGTTATGTTCTGAATATGATGAATATTAGATCAAAGTTGAATAAGAAATCCTATAAAATTCTTAAGGGTAGGACACCCAATTGTCACATCTACATGTTTTTGGATGTAAAGTGTTCATTCATAATAATGACAAAACTCTTTTAGGAAAATTTGATTCAAAATTTGATGAGAGAATTTTTGTAGGATATTTAAGTGTTGAAAAATCCTATAAAGTTTTAAACAAAAGGAAAATTTGATTAAAAATGGGAGATTATTGTAAATTAGAAGTCAAGATTGAGATTATGATTTTTGATGATAACAAAATATTATTATTCTAATTTTATTATGTCTCCTAGCATATATTGGACATTTCTATTTATTTTGTGTACTAACACTTTTGGGAAAACATATACTACTACAGATTATTGAAGACTTCAAGATAAGGTAGAATATGATTTCATGTAATAGAGCCCGTATATCTCTTTTTTTATTTCTTGAGTGCAGAACACTATTTTAAATCTTTAAATGTTCAACAACATGATTTTCTTATATCAGAATTATTGAATTGCTAGAAATACAAACTTTTCAATTTACATGATAAATATTCTTAAAGAAAATATTAAAATATCTAGAATACTCATATATACAACCTATAAAAAGTTATAATGTGAAAGTTTAGTAGATATGATATTATCTATGTTTTTGTGCTATGAATATATATTTTTAATAAAAGAAATTCATAATATTAAAACTAAGATAGGCGGAATATAACCTAGCTCGATTTGGATAACATTATGAATTAGATTGATAGTAAAAAGTAGATAGAATTTACTCAAAACTTTCTTTCTGTCTCTAGAACAACAACTTAATTAGTAGAAATTTTTTTGCTAAAATTAAAAAAAAAAATTGAAAATTAATATTTTTAAAAATATTAGGTTGGTGCCATAATGCTCTAGATGGTGGCATCATTGTGTTGGCATTGCTCCATTTAAAATGACCTAAACTTGATAGCTTGACATTGTAGTGCCCCTAAACCCTTCACTGTAATGCTCCCAAGGGAGAAATTCAGACTTCATAATTCATGCACACAGATTCTCAGACATGTTTCAAATTAGAATTCATGCACTTATGCACTTACAGATGCTCATAGACATATATAGAATGAAAATATAGAAATTCTATTACACCAATTTTATCAAACCAAGTCATAATGGGTGTAACCCAATTGTAGCATATATTATAATCTTGTCACCTAAAAAAATGTCTTCCCTTGATATTTCAACACTCATGCCGGATAAAAGGATTTTGGTACAACTGTCTCATCTTAGATTCCTTCTTTTAAGTAGCTTCCCTTATAATTTTGTGCTTCCACCATACTTTAACCATCAAAATCTATTTATTTCTTAGTTTTCAAAGATCATATGTCAAAATTCTTTATGGTTCTTCTCTATTGCTCATAATTCATTATACTTTAATAGCCTCTACAAATATTTAATTTCTAGAATAAGTTATCAATTTCCTCAAAGATGACACATGAAATATATTATGAATATGAAATATATGTTTGGGTAATAATAACCTATAGGTAGACTTCTTAATCCTTTTTATCACTACAAAAGGTCTAACCTACTTTGAACTCAGTTTCCCTTCATTTCTAAACCTTCTTATACTATTAACGGTTGTTGATGCTCATCTTTTACTAATTGATAGGGTACATATTTTGAAGTAAAATCAACCACATCTCTTTTTAATCTTGACTAACATAATATATTTCAGACAATTATACATTGTACTGCTTTTTGGATGTATTGTGAGCTTGAGTAATGTGCCACATGCAAAATCTTATGCCTCAAATCTCCAACACTAGGCACCCATAACCTACTCTTATTAAAAATGGCACCATAACTAGATAACACTAGTTCAAGTTTCTTAACAGATTTGATTTAATCAATCAATTTCTATTATTATATATCTAACTTTTGAGCTTCTTAATTTTTTTCTTGTTGGGATGGTTGTATAATCTTCTAAGCCAACAAACTTGAACCTCGATCAATGTAATTAGCCACTTCTAATTCTATTTTCTCTATATCCTGAACAAAAAAAATCATGAGAAGTGAGTAGAAGACTTAACATCCCAAAAGGCTCCTACTTAGAATATATGCCACTACATTTGCTTTAGGATGATACTTAATAGTAAAATTATAATCCTTAATCAATTTGAGTCACCTTCTATACTTCATATTCATGTCCTTCTACATAAAGATGTATTTTAAGCTCTGATGATTAGTAAAGATCTCACACTTGAATCCGTATAAATTGTGTCACCAAACTTTAAGAGAAAATATAATAACATTAAGATCTAAATTGTACGTCAAATAATTCTTCACATGTAGCTTTAACTTCCTAGAAGCATATATATAACCTTCTTGTGTTGCACCTGAACACATCCAAGACCCTTTAGTGAGGTATCACTGAAACTCAAAAATCTCTCTAAACCTAATGGAATGTTCAAAGTTGGAGCAGATGCTCAACAATCCATTAGTTTATGAAAAACTCTCCTCATAATCAGACATTCAAAATAAATGCTATAAACTTCTGAGTTAGTCTCATTAGAGGCACATAATTTTGATAAAATTTTGTACAAAATTCTTATAATAACCAACCATGCCTAAAAAGTTACATACCTTAGGTACGGTAGTAGGCCTTGCCCAACCAACAATAGCCTAAACTTTATGGAGATATATAGAAATGTTTTCACTACTCTCCATATGTCTAAGAAATAAAATACTATTTAACCAAAATTAACTCTTATAAATTTTGTAAATAGTTGATGTTGCTTCAAAATCTCCAAAACAATCCTCAGATGTGATGCATGCTCCTCCTTAGGCGTTGAATAGATCAAATTCATCTTTGAGTATAATTACAAATTGATCCAAATAACTCATAAATAAAATGTTAGTTAGATCCATAAATATTACAGGTGCATTACTCACCACAAAAGGCACGTCTAATAACTCATAATTCCCATATCTAGAATTAAATCCAATATTTGATATGTTTTCTTCATTCACCTTCAACTGATAATATCTAGACCTCAAGTTAATCTTAGAAAATATAGAAGATCCCACAAGCTTATCAAATAAGTCATCAATCCAAACCAATGGATACTTGTTCTCAATCATCTTATTTGATTCTTTATAATCAATGTACATACTCATAATATCATCCTTCTTCTTTGTAAATAAAATATGTGCTTCCCATAGATACATGCTAGGACAAGCAAAATCTTTATTAACCAACTCCTACAATTTTACCTTTAATTCTTCAAGCTCCTTAAGTGCATCCTGTACGAAACCTTAGATATTGGAGAGGTACCCAAGAATACATCAATATATAATTCAATATCCTATCAAGTGGTTAACTAACCAGCTATTTAGGGAAAAGACATCAAAAAATTCATGCACTATTAAGACATCATGTAAAGATTTAGATTATATTCTCTTTTCTCATATAGATACTAGAAATATAATATAGTCCTTCCTCCATGATTTATCTACTTGCACAATGGATATCATACATGAAAAAATACCCCAAACTCCCAAGAACAAATAACTCTTGCTACAAAAAAATAAAATAAAGCTCTTCTTTAGATAATCAATCTGATCTCTATATCGGCTCAACTAATCCATACACAAAATGAAATGAAACATTGATATAAGTAGTAATATAAAACTAGATCTCCGTTTCATATTAGATATCTAAGTCACAAAAAACACCTTACTAATTATCATATCATCCTCAGTCAGTATAATAACATACAAAAATGGGTATTAATATAGAAGAAAATATAACAAGTTGAAGTATCTCTCATAAATGATTGAGTGACTACGTCCATAATCAAATAAAATATGATAATGCAAATAAAAAATGTATGTCACACCTATAACCTCATCTGGAATAGGTCTTCCCTCATATTGAATCAAACTGTATACACATACCTAAATAGGGCTAGAGCAACGAAACCACTAGATTCCCTCTAATTACTTCTAGATGATCTAGCCATGAAAAAACCACTAATCTCTTCTAAAAGATTCCTTAGTAAAAATGTGGAGGAACTATCCTTGATCTCTATACTAGTCTAATAGAACTATCAACCCTAGCTTCAAAATGACTATATAGTCCTGCCTGTGGACAATCAACAACCATGTCTCTAATTTCACCACATTGAAAACACTAACTTATCATCCAATAATAGTGTCCCAAGTATCTCATCTCACAACTCTGGAACACTAGTGCTCCACTCACAGAACCTCCAAAACTAGCAATAGGTCATCATTAGAAATTAATACACAAGATCCACCTCTCTTATCATCCCCAAATCCAAACCTTATCCACTTTCTAAAATAATCACTATTATAGGACTCAGCACCAAACCTCTTCTTACTAGTATCCCACTGCTACTAGGTAAATGTCATGTCATTCTCAATCAGACAGATACTCCCTATGCGAAATGGAACTAATGATTTCCTTAAATTATCTCAGAGTGAAATTAAAAATTTTTAACACTTCCCCTCAAAAGTGCTGACTAATTATAGAGAGTACCTAACAAGTGTAGTAAACTCTAGTTCATACTACATCACATACTTGCTCCCTTGAACCAACCTCAAAAAGCACTACATCTTTTGCTACGTAGATGGAGGTACAAACCACGATCTAAAAGTATTAGTGAATTCATCTCGACTAATGAGGAAATTCAACCTTCCCCTTAACTTCTCTAGCACTCAAACTCCCAATCTAGTAAAAAAATGGCCAGAGGCACCTTCATCTCAGGAGGATGCTACATCCCATCAAAAGTCTTTTCTAATCTCATTAGCTAATCCCCTGTTGCTTTGGGCTTAATAGCACTACCAAACCTTAAAGGCTTTAACCTCCACAATATCTGTAAGTATATATGTGCATTATCAAATATAACAGATGATATCCTACTATGGGCTTCGCCTGTCAATTGTGCTACCAAACTAGCAAACTTAGATATTGATTCAGAAATAATAACATGAGTAGTAATCTTTATTTAATATACACATTCTAAATGGCACTTTGACCATCAATCATATTGGGGTCTTGCTAACCTATCAAATAATCACATTGAATGCACATAATTGAATATAATACACATAAAATATACATAAATGATTGCCCAACACTACCCAAAACTATCTCATCTAACTATAGATCAATTCATATAGTTCTATTTATAAATAGTTCTCTAAATCCTAACTCTAATACCAAAAGGGGACTATCACAACCTAACCCAATATAACCTATAGACAGAGCGAGTCATATCTCATTATTCATATTAGGGTCATATTGATCTATTAGATAATCACATAAAATGAACATAGCTGAATAGAACATACACATGAAAAAATGCCTAATACTACTAAGATCCTCATCTAACTACAAATTAATTCTAATAGCTCTATTTATAATTGATTCTCCAAAACCTGGTTCTTATACCAAAAGGCGACTGTCATAAGCTAACCCAATATAACCCATGGATCAAATGGGACATATCATATTGGATGGTGACAAACCAAGCCCAAGATCATATTTTGGAGAACTTTTACATTTCATCAATTATCAATAGACAATAGAGGTACTGATTTGCTTGAGATAAACAAAAAAATATACACATTCATAATGTTAATTTTTTTATAATAAAAATCTTTATAATATAGTAAATGGTTATAATAGAAATAAAGCAGAGAAAAATATATAATAGCTATTATTGTATAAAATTAAGGAACCAGAAAAATACTTATATAACTCAAAAGAACAAAAAAAAATAACCTCAGCTACTCAATTGAATCCTTGCCCTTGCCCTAACTAGAAATATAATACATAATAGGTGTGATTCAACAAAGCTCATTAGGTCACACCCACCAATCTAAAATTTAACATTCTACCAATATATTGGTACTAAATTTTTTTAAAAAAAGTTATTCATAGATTATCGCACTAAACAAGATAGGGCTAATAAAAAATAAAAAATTTAACAGAATTTGCACAAAAATAAATAAACAATCACTTTATACATCAAATAAAAAGTAATTGATTTCCCTAAGATCCTTTTGCCTCCCAATAGAAATCGATATCAAAATTCAGACCCTTATGACTCCCTATACTAGCATTTCAGAAAATAGGCCCCTATGACTCCCAAATATTTAGCACTACAAATATTCATAAATTCAAACTCTTATGACTCTTAGTGCATTCAGCATAATAAAACTTTCTTTAGTGTCCAAACCTTCTCATAATCACTTGTTTCAAGCAGATAAGTGCATATACAATTGCATTTCAATAAAAAAATGAAAATAAACAAAATACATTAATTCATAAAATTATTATATTGGTGGCTAATGGATTCAACAGATGAGCACAATTACACAAATTTTAGAGATTCACCATATTACCAAGTAATAGATCTAGTGGGGTATTGTGGCTATTGGTAGAATTCAAGTTGGATGGTTGAAGTGGAGAAATGCATCAGGCATGTTGTGTGATAGAAAAGTACCCCTCAAAATCAAGGAAAAATTCCATAAGATCGTGGTGAGACCTGTAATGATTTATGGCATAGAAGGTTTTCTTTTAAAAGAGAAACATAAAATCAAGTTAAGTGTTTCACACATGAGAATGCTCAAGTGGATGCATGAATTTACTCTTAGACATAGAGTACGAAACAAGCATACAAGTGAAAAGGTAGGAGTAGCTCTAGTAACAGATTAGATTAGACAGAGTCACCTTAAATGGTTTGGTCACATAAAACATTGACATTCTGATGACCCATTTAGGAGAGTAGATGTATTAGATTTGGCCTATATTAAGAAAGGTAAAGATAGACCTAAAAAGGCTTGATGAGAAAATATCAAAAATGGCCTTTTTTTATTAAAGTTGAATGAGAATTTAACTCTTAACATGACACAATGGAGAAAAAGGATTCATGTATCTGACCTCATGTAATAGGATTAAAGCTTGATGGCGTGTGTGTGTGTAAATATATTTGAAATAACATATAAACGTTAATTGGTTATATTACAATCTTTATTTTATTTGAGAGAGGGGAAATATAAATTATAAAAGATGGCTATTTATTTAATCAATGAAAGTTTTATACTTTCATTGAATATATAATTTATACTTTTGATTAGTTTTAATAAAATTAAATATATTAAAAGACTAATATAATTATATTAATGAATGTTAGGTATTAAATTAAAAGTATAAATATTAAATATTAAGAATTGAAATAATTTATATACTGTTAAATAATCAAATCGTTTATTGATATAGGTAATAAAATAAAAGAGGTGGATCTTAATTAAAGAGTGATTGAAGTCAAAATTTCTAAAAGGGAGGTGAGTACTCATATTTTTAAATTATAGTAATACTTTATTTTCTTTTCAATCAAATTGATTGAAGGGAATTAAAACATACTTATTTAGTCTTTATTGTAAGTTAGATCATGATTTATCTTTTCCTATCCAATAATTAGCCATTTTATATTAGTTGATAATTATCATGTTGTGTTTCACATTACTATGTAGAGTTAATGAATCATATATAAATGAAATGGCTAGAAATATATGCTTGCATGTGCAAGATTAATTGATGGAGCACACTCCTTTATTATTGGCTAGGGATGCAATGTACAGATATGTGTGAAATAAAAAAAAGTTTTAGAAAAGGTTATAGAAAAAGAAATTAAAATGTAATTACCTTTATTGGTATTATTCATATGTTGTCTTCTATGACAATTTTTTTTTTTTTACAAAAAATGCTCAAACATGATATGCATAATATATGATTAATGGTCATTTTTAAATTTTAATGTTATTTAATAAAATGACTTAATATTTAACAACAAGCATGCATATTATTTTAAATATCTTATATTACAAAAATTTAGAAGCATGATGTGCTCACTAAGTGGTTTTATGATTCACTTCATATTTGCAAATGTATAAAGGTATTATCCAATTAATTTAAATGAGTGGAACAAAAAAGAACGTGATTCTTAGCCTCTTAGGCGTGGCACTCCAAGAGAAAGATACTTATAGCATTTTACTTTAAAATACAATTGAGATTTTAGTGGATCTTTTAATGTATTAAAAAAATTTTTTGGAAAATGAAATCTTAAACCTATATGACCGTCTATTCTCATCTCATTAATTTGAGTCTCTATGCTGGATCGTGATAATACATCTCCATATTCATGTTCAATATTTTATATACATGTTAAACTTATTAATTTTTGCATGTTTATTTCAAATTCATGTGGAGAATATTCTAATGTGAGGAGATGTTTAAGTGCATTACGAGTTCTATTATGCAAGCCAAAACCTTTGTTTTGTTTTGTTCTATTTTTTACCCCATCTATTATGTATAGATGTGGCGGATATTTTTGTTTCAAGCCCAATATTTTAATGGTGGATGTGGGGATTCAAGGGAGGCATAAGTGAAAGTAGAGATACAAGCATGCATCGGGACATATGTATTGCATACTGCATGTATTATATAAATAACTAAACAAATAATACATGTGAACACTTCTACATAAAACATATATTTCTGATACTGACCAGAAATTATAAGCGAGACTTAGATATCTATACAAGTTTGTGTTTATACCACTAATATAGGTGATAAAGTTGAAAATATCTCTCTTTTAATATAATACACACACAATGTTAATGTTTTAGAATGTTTAAAAAAAAATTGTTTTAATGATAATTAATATCTAAATATTATACAACTTTTTATATTTAAATATTATGATTATGGATTTGATTTCTATTATAAGAGTTTGGATAGCATACTAAGCATATGAAATGCTAACTTTGTGTATTTATAAAATTTTAAGAAATAGGAAAAGTCTAACTGATCAAAGAGTGATAAGGACAATATCAATTTGGTCGATTGTTTATATTATTTAATTATTTTGGATTAATTAGCTAGTTCTAGTATGTTTTCTATTGTGAATAAGATAGCTAGGTTCTGAGTTTAATTCTACTATTAGATTATGGGGCGTGGCACGTCACTGTCTCTCTTCTTCAAATTATATACTTTGCTCAAATCATGATGCTCTAAAGTACCTTAATGTTTAAAACTCAAATCCAACTATACCAAATGGATTCTCTAAAATAACATATTTCATTCCTTGAAACTTTTGTTGTGCTAGACACTAACTCTATCTTCCTTAGGGTAGTAATAAAACTACATTCATATCCAATACTATTATTTCAAACTAATATATTAGATTTAAGAGTTAACTCTAAAATACAATGTGAAAAATACCTCGAAATGAAACTTATGTTTTCTATAACATACCATTCTCAAATAGACAACTAAAACAAAGTAGTAAGTTGGAGTCTAGAAAATTTTCCTAGATGTCTACTCTCTGACCATACTTCCAATTAGGAGTTAGTTCTTCTCATTATCAAGTTCTTTAATGCAACTCTTTTGATAAGTTAAATCTACGAATCTTATATAGGGGTAGTGCATTGCATTAACATCACTTAGATTATGCATTGAATTCACAAAGAAATTAAGCATAAATTATAGTGTTGTGTAAAAGTTCAATTCTAATTTTGACTCACATTGATAAGTCTTAGAATATTCAAAGATATTATTTTTATAATAGTTAGACCTCAGGGGTAATCTATGGACACTATCAAAAAGTTTACTTCTAAAAAGTCTAACCTTCCAATAAAAATCAATGATTGTCTAAAGAAGTGGATCTTCTCATGAATGATGGATTTTCCACCATTCGATCTTAAATACTTAATGATATATCATGTATAAGCCTTGAATACACTTGTAACCTCTATAGGCAGTTCTTATTAATAAGATAACATATGTTCTACTACACATTTGTTGACACCATTATCAACTTGTCACCTATGATCTTATTGATGATATCATATTTTGGATGGTTTGCCAATATCCTTTGCCAAATGAAGGACTCCAATTCTATCTTATTTGTTAGAGAGAAATTTAACCTTTGGATGACTCATGATTGATTCTAGGGAAGATATAGTAAACAATTTCGAAGTTATTTAGGGAGTACTTAGAAATTAAATTTATTATATTTATATTCTTTGAAGTTAGGGATATTGATGCAAACTACTATAGCCATTAGTAATATCATCATCATTTTCATCGAGTCTTGTATTCCATGTGCATAAGATCATCTTCTCATATTTTTCTTTATATTAGTCTCTATTTATTTTGACCCCTATGTCATATTTCATAATTCATTTCATGTATTTTGACCTTGTATTTGATGACCTTTTTTGTATTGGTGTGACTACCTAATTGCCTATATAAAATATAATATACCTTAGGATAAATTAATTTTTAGGATTTTTATGTTATGGATTTTCTATTAGATATTCAAGTATATATGTCAATCAAGTAATAAAATGATTGAGAGATTGGCAATCCCACGAGGAAGTGTTCTACTAGATTGCAATTAAACTATTATTGACAACTACATATGCAAGAATATAAATAAGATACGGAGAAGAAATCAAAATATAAATTGTCAACTATTGTCCTACTGAATGAAAATTAAGAGATTTGATTCTTTTACTTACAGAGAAGAAATCATGAATATAAATAAGATACTAGATATTAAAATTATTTTGGACTAATGTATATAAAACAATAAACTTTTCCTAATGAGACTTTTAAATATTAATATGAATCAGAGCATATACACATGTAGATCTCTGTCAAATTTATAAGGATGATAAAAGGAGGTTTATGGCATTCATATAATTCTAATATCTGCATAGAACCTAAAAGATTTAACATCCTATGTCTAGGCATGTCAACAATCCATTCCAATACTCCTATTTATTCCAATATTCCTCCGTCAAGGCAATATATCATACAAGATATTAACTACACATATGACCATTGTATGTAGTAAATTAAGAATGAGAGATATTGAAAATATTCATAATTTCATTCAAGGCACAAGAGTCTATATTAGTACTTTAAATGTGTTCACAATATTAGCCCAAAACTCATATAATAACCAAGCATAATGAAGATAGAAAGAAAACATATTTTCATTTCTTGCATAAAAGAGAAGATAAGGAGAAAAAGTAAGATAAAATGTAACCCAAATAGTACAAAGGTACTCTCCACACTCCTTTGTCCTCTAAATATATGATTGCTCATAAAAAGATAGGCTAAGATCTTAAAAAAATTATCTTACTCTTCCCTAGTCTTCTTTAGACTTCTCAAAGGAGGCACCGCAAAAAAGTACAACTCTACACTATTTTATGGCAAGAGCCATACAAACATCAAACTAAAAACTATTTATACTAAGTTTAAATTTAGTTTCAAGAATCATGGTGCTTGACATGCTGGCACCATAGTGTTATAAGATGAACTAGCGCCTTGACACTACCAGGCTTGCTATGCTACGGTGTTATGTTGACTCGGCTTATCTGTTGGCTAAACTGGTGTGTCTCACAAATGAATCGGTGCTACTCCATCTTTCATCAACCATTCCACTACAACACCATAAAAGTTTAATGCTACTGTGCTTAAATGTACAATTTGGCGTTGTGAAAATGTAATTTTTGGCGCTCCGGCACTCAAATTCTCAAGACTCAGGTGTTGCGATGTGAATTTATAATGTTGTGGTGCTGACCTTCGCTCCACTTTGGTGCTATATTATTTGCCATTTTTCCTGAGGTTTTCATGGTGTGATTTCTATATCTGGTGCTGTGGACTTTGCGGCGCTGGCTTAACACACATGAACTTTTTATCCTTTTTTCCTAAATAATTTTTGCACAACATCAACTAAAATACTATATTTGTACTAATTTATAAGATAATAAAATAGTACCAAATTTACACTTAATAAATTCCATAGCAATTGCTTGTCTTCAAGCAATAGTGTAATCATCTATTAATTAGTTCATTAGCCTAAATAGAAATTATTAATTTAAATTTATTAAAATGTAAAAATATATTTCACTTTCTAAATGTACTTCAGAATGACCAAAGTTTTAATGTTAATTTGAATAATCATAAATAATTATCCTAATCAATCAACCTTGTTATTGCATGAATTGAGCCGATCCACTATAGGTGTATGTTTTTAGGTTTTGACTTTTGATTTCATATATGAATAATATCTCATTTAGAGATTAGTTGTGCTTTTAGGTAAATTAGAAGCTCATTAGTGCATCATCCTATATATTAGTTCACTTACCTTGTCCAGTTTAATTTATGTATTAGAATGTTATTTAGGATTGAACTTCAACAAATATTAATTTTTAAATATATTCATCTTTTTTTTTCTTTTCCAAATTTTTCTTTTAATTTTTCATGTTTTTCTCTTTTTTATATTTGGAGTACTTATTGATGATTTTGAATATTAGTTTTACTTCAATTTGCATCTCTTCAATATATATATATATATATATAAGTTTTACTTTTATCCGTCCAGGAATCCTAAATAAATTAATGTAATGATTTAATAAGATTGTTAATTCTATAGTTAGGTTTATAATGATCCTCATAAATTTAATATATAAACTTTCTTTCTCCAAACTCAATTATGCTTACTTCAATTCAATACTCAGTATTTGTGTATAGCATTAAACTTCAAAACAAGATAATGAATTATATAATTTTTCTTAGTTAATTATTATGATTTTCAAATTATGAATTAAAGTACTTTGTTCATTCAAATTATCACCTAATTAATGTTTATTATTATTCATAGCTTTAAATAGTTTTTTATTACTCTTTTTATTTTGACTAAATAAGCAACCAAAGTTCAAGTGTCATATAGAGAATAATTTTCAACAGTAAAGCATGTGTGTGAATTTTCATTAAATGTAAAATGAACTAACATTATAATGTAAATAAAATACTAAAGACTATCACAAGTAAACTTAACTAAGCTAAAAAAAATAAACTTGTGTTTTCATTAAAATGATAAAAAGCTCCAAGGTAATGAAATGCACACTAATAAAGATTAAAAAAAAAGATGTTTATAGTGCATGAAGCACTAATCTCCAAATCCAATATCCAATCACCTACTCACTCCCATATCATCAACAATGGCTATCATAGCCATCCATCAGATCATAACACCCTGGGAATCTACCCCAAGCAAAGAACTGAAAAAATAAACATAATGTAAAATAAGTTATAAATAGCACTATCAAAATCCCATTCTCTCTCTCTCTCTCTCTCTCTCTCTCTCTCTCTATCTCTCTCTCCCCAATAAAGCAAAGAAAACAAAACAAAAATCCCATAATCTCTTATAATCTCTATCTTTTTCTTCTCCATCATCATCATCATCTCTACCAGCATCATCATCATCTCTACCAGCATACGAGCACTAAACAAAAGGCTCATACACAGGCACAATAGGAAATTGAAGTTGGTCTAAATTTTCAACAAAGGGGTTCCTTCAAAATATACCCACTAATTCTTCATTGAAATATGAGGCATAGTGGTAATGCCTCTCCTACATGTCTTCCATAGAGCCTGCATACTCCTGCTCTCATCGTAGAAATAAATGACTCAATCCAACTACTACATCAAATCTGCCACCTACTCACCTAAAGGCTTAAAGGTTTGGGCATCCTACTATTACTGGGTATACTAGTAAACCTGGGCTCACTTAGTCCAGCCTCCTCCTCTACACATAGTCTTTTAAAGCTCTCTATTTTTTTTTCTTTTGGTGATTGAAAAAAGAGAAAAAAATTATTCCTCACTTGGATCTCCTCTAACACCAACAACAACAAAGAGAGCATAAATTAGAGAGGGTTACCTAAACCTATAGAAGTGGTACTCTAATGATATACATAAGAGATGAATGAATAAATTTCTCAATATTATAGAGTGCCCCACCTAAATAGAATAATTTAAATTAGCACAGTCCCTAGTGACTTCATTAATATTTTACATGGAAAATGATGAGCAGAAATAAAGTAATGTCAAGCTTTAAATTTTTGAATCAAATATATACCTGGTAAATTAATTACCTTACCATCTCTTTCCTTCTAAACAGTCCCACTTAGAGGTTACAAAGTCATCTCAAAATCTCTTGATGATCAACAAGTGCTAAACTAAAGGCATAATACTCATTATTCTCCATCTCTAAGATTATACCGTTAGTTAATGGTTGAAGGATTGAAAGAAACCCACTTATCCTGGACATAACATTTGTTATTTTGAGCCTCCTTTGCATTGGCAAAAAGTTCAAGGATAATATTGATAATAGCTGTGTTCACACAGAGTTTCCCAACCCCAATTCATGATCATTTGCATTACCTCCCCACCTGGGTTAAGAAATCCTCTCTCTAGAATGAATTTCTTGGTTACAAAAATGTTAACAAATCATTGCTTAGCTTTAAGAGATATAAAGCAATTCTTATTAAAGGAAGAAAAGGCTCTCTTCTTATTGCCAAACATATTCATGGCCATTGCTTCAATAACTCACAAACAATAGAGAAAATCTATAAGCGAATAGAGTTTAAAAATAGTCATAAATGAAATCAAACCATTTCTGTTTATAGACATAACAAGTATTGCATCGCTCAAAAGAGCAACGCTGTGGTGCTAAAGAACATAAAATGATAAGGTGGTCAAACAAACAAATGATGCATCGGTATGGGACATGTGGTACTATGGCATATGCTTTAAAAATAAAACACCCACTTTTTGAGTGGAGAAATACTACTGTGTTTGACATGTACACGCTCTATGATGCTAACAAAGATCACCACTATGGTGCTCATACTAACACATTTTTTATTTTGACTTAGCACTGACATCAGTGTTGTGGTGCTCAATAATGTTTTGTAATGATAAAGTTATGAAGGTATTAACCATTAAAGGCATTGCTAGCAGTACTGTTGAAATACACGACCTAACAACACAACTCTTGAAAGGGTATCATTGCACTGCAGTGCTATCAAGGACTGTGTTGCGACATTATATTTAATAAAATTTATTGAGAATTTAGCACTGTAAGGTGAAGTTTTAATAATGCAATGCTTTAAAAGCAAACATAATGGCACTCAAAGTCCTAATGCAACAGTGCTAGTTCAATTTAGCACAACAAATTTTTGTCGAGAAAATTAGCATAACTTTGTCATCATCATAATTTATGACTTTCACAAATAATACAAAGAACATACACAAAAATACAACTACAAATATATTAAAATATAGAAACATAATTGGTTTGCCTCCCAAATAGTACTAAATTTATAGTATTCAGCCAAACTTGCCAAGATTTATCATTTTGGCTATGATGCTTCACTACCACTCCTCAAGTGATCCAAACTAAGATCCTCCCCTTTCTCTATTGGATTAACTTCATTATTATTAGGCAACAATCCAAGGGGTCTACTACTAAAAGAGATTGTATGCTATCCTAATTAATTTTTCAAGTTTTTAATTAAAGCAACTTGACTTTATATTTGAGTTCCCAATTGAATCACTACCTCTTCCAAAGGTGTATTCCTACCTCTAAATTTACTGTTTTGATTAAAACTTAGGTGAAAAGAAGATTGGGGTTTACTATAGATTGCTAAGGATTATTTCAATTTCCTCCCTAATTTAATTGACCTACATTTCACTAATTGTTACAACCAATATTGTTATTAGATAAATTATAATTAAGATGATTCCTCCAACCTGGATTGTAAGTATTAGAATAAGGATGATTTTGTCTTTCAATGACATTCACATTCTTAATCCCTTGAACATTATTCTCTCTAACAAAATTAATTTAAATCACATTCTTCCAATTACATAGGTGATCATGATCCTGAACTAAGTCTAATAATATCTAACTTTTTAGAAATTGCAACTACTTAAGCAGTAAGAATTGACAAAGTATATGGTTCATAAACTCTAAATACTCTCTTTGGATTAACGCTATCAGAAGGTCAATGGAAATTATGTATAGTCATTTCCTCAATTAATGCATAGGCTTCCCTAAATTGCTTAGACATTAAAGATCCTCTAGTTGATGCATCAATAATAGACCTAATGGATTCTACCAGTCCATTGTAAAAGGTCTAAATAACTATTAAATAGGATAAACATGGTGAGGGCATTTTGTAAGCCTTCTTAAATATCTCCCAACTTTTATAAATTAAATCTCCTTTAAACTGGGCAAAAGATGTAATGTAATTCCTAATCCTAGTAGTTTTAGAAGGTGGGAAATACTTAACTATGAATTTATGTGCCAACTCATTCCAAGTGGTTATAGAGCCTCGGGGAAAAGAACTCAAGCATATATTAGATTTGTCCTTTAGATAAAATGAAAATGAATGAAGCCTAATAGCATCATCGGTGACACCATTATACTTGAATGTTGTGTAGATTTCTAAGAAGCTAGCTAAGTATAGGTTATGAGGCTCAATAGAAGTTCCTCAATACTGGAAATTTTGAACCATCAATAGAAGTTCCCCAATACTGGGAATTTTGAACCAAAAACTTGATTATCTTTTTTTGTGCAAGTGTGACTAGCTAATTGTGTGTATGAATTAGAATATGCCTTGAGGCTAATTAATGATTAGATTTTATTTTATAAGAATTTCCCACTAGATATGCAAGTATATGTGTTGATCAACTAATAAAGTGATTGATAGAGCGTCAATCCCACGAGAAAGTATTCTGCTAAATTGCAATTAAACTATTATTATCTACTACAAATACAAGATTTTTCTTATTGAATGAAAATCAAAGATTTTGATTATGCCACTTATAGAGAAAAAAAATAAGAAGATAAATGAGATACCAAATATTAAAAGTGTTTTTGGACTAATGCATATAAAATCATAAAAATTTTCTAATGCGACTCTTAAATATTGATGTGGATCAAAGCATATGCATCCCTATATCTCTGTCGAGCTTATATGAGTGAAAATGGAGATTTATGGTCTTCCTTTAATTCTAATATCTCCATAGAACCTAGAAGGTTTAAAATTCTATGTCTAGTTATGCCAACATTCCATTCCAATACTCCTATTTATTTCAATATTTTTCTATCGAGACAATTATCACACTAGATATTAAATTCACACATAGTCATTATATGTATTAAATTAAGAATGAAAGATATTGAAAACATTAATAATTTCATTCAAGGCCTAAGAGTATAAATTATTACTTCAACATGTTCGCAACATTAGCCCATAACTCAGATATTATCATATATGATAAAGATAGAAAGTAAACATATTTTCATTTCTTGCATAAATGAGAAGATAAAATGTAACTTAAATAGTATAAACATACTCTCTACACCTTTACAGTACCGTATAACTATAATTCGACGCTATTTTAGAGTCCCACATCCTCTCTGCCTCGCTGCCTGCTCCTGATAATAAAAGGATGACAAGGCGTTGTTATTCCACTTCTTCCACGCTCAAATCCGCTATCCAAGCTCTTCCTTCCCGCACACAAGCCTCCTTCCACCTTACCCATAGCCTTAAAAACTATAGCCAGTAATCCCTACTTGCTTCAACCTACAAACCACAAGCATCAACCCTCAGACCGATGAAGCCTCACGAGCAACGATCAAACTCCATTCTTGACGTCGCCCTCTCTTCCCCTTTCTCAACCTGTTGCAACTGATCAAGTCCCAATCCTCCACTTCAACTGTTAGAACTCCAAAAGCCAATGCCATAACCTCATCGATCCACTAAGTTGAACTGACCTCCCCAAGTAAAGAAGCCAAAACCCACGCGAGAATTCCTTACAAGCTGATTTCAATCTTCTGAGATCTCCCTCACATACAAAACCCAATTTCCCTCACAAAAGTCCTAGTTGAACTCCATTTCTTCTCCCCTATTGTAGTTGACCTTGTCTCGAATCTGACCTCCTTCGCTAGCCATGGGAAAATTATTAATTAGGTCTGGTCATCGGACCTATCTTTGTGTTCGAACGCCAATAAAAAGTGAACATGTGGATGTATACACATGGAATTTTTTTAATATAATATTTTAATTTAATATATATCAGCCCAACCTGACCCGACCTGGTCCACTATTTTTTCATTTTAAATATAAGGTTGGTGCAATTTTAAAAACCCATAAAAGATCTAAATGTTTATTGCTTTTGAAGAAAAAATGAGCTATAAAATTACATAAAAGAGATGGATTGCTCTCATAAGAGAGAGGGGGTAGGGGTGCATGAATCAGAAGGAATTATGAATAAGAAGTTAACTTAGCTGAAACTTCCACATGTTTCAACATATTGGTAAGTTTCAATCTCATCTCAAATTGTATTAAGAAAAAATGAGCTAAAAAGTTATAAACAAAGCTGTGTAGAAAAAGTGCATATGTTTCCGCTCATTAGAGGCTTAGGCTCTTAGAAGTGCATTTAGGGTTTAGGCGAAAAAGTAAATAAGCTCTTAGATGTTTTTATTTAGCTTTCATTAGCATTTTTAGGAAGAAGAACATCATTATTTTTAGGGTTGGTAAAGATAAAGATGATGTGCATTTGTTGCACTTTAGGTGCGCTTTATGTGAGCTTTAAGTGCATTTTAGGTGTGCTTTATAATCTTTTTTTATCATTTCAAGCTATTTATAAAGATGAGAGAGAAGCATATGAATGTTATTGTACTTATGCCTATGATAATGGCTTTAACGTCCGGAAGGATCATCACAATTTTGGCCAAATTCTAAGAAGATAAAATCCAAAGACTTTGTTTGTTCAAAAGCTGATTTTAAGAAGAGTGTTCATCTGAATTCAATAAAGAAATTTATTAAATCAGATGTTAGAATTGGTTGTCCGTCTATGGTGAGGTTTGCAATTAATGAAGATGGTTACTGCATGTAAAAGATTTATTGAATCCCATAATCATGAATTGGTTAGCCCAGCCGATCGACACCTTCTAAGATCACGTAGGAATGTTATTAAGGAAAAAGCTTTCATCCTAAAATCAATGACAAATACATAGATTAGAATTGTTGATGCATATGCCTACCTTGTATAGGAAGTTGGAGGATATGAGAATGTTGGATTTTCTAAGAGGTATGTCTACAATTTTATTAAAGAGAAAAGAGCAAAGATTGAATTTGGTGACACTAATTCTTTGATTTAATTTTTTAAAGATCGATAAATTGAGGACCACATATTCGCATGGGATGTTCAAATTGATGAGTATGATAGATTATTAAATTTCTGTAGTATGAGGAGAGAGGCAGAATAGATTATGAATGCTTTGGAGATGTATTGATTTTGATACTAGCTATAGGCTCAATAAGTATAATTTTGTATATGTACCATTTGTTAGTGTTAAAATTATTGGTAGAATATTTTATTGGGGTTTTTTTTTTTTGTCAAAAGAAATAATTAAAAGTTTTACATGATTGTTTAAAATATTTGTACGAATAATTGGTAAAAAACATCCAATAATAATATTCACTGATAATGACCAAGCTATGGCTAGGGACATAGAAGATGCATTACCTCACACTTGTCATAGATTATGCTAGTGGCATATCTTTAAAAAGGTTACATCAAAAGTACCTATCTTCAATTGCAACAATCAAGCCAGATGACTCTTCTATAAGTGTTTGAGGAAGTGTGATTTTGAGTAAGTGTTTGGGGTGGCATGGGCAGAAATGATCAAGGAAGGGAACCTTCATAACCATGAATGATTGTATGATCTTTATAAGATAAGGAGAAAATGGTTAATAGCTTTCAATAAGGATTATTTTAGCATGGCCATTTTATCCACACAACGTAGCGAGTATACTAATAATGTGTGTCAAGGTACTTTGAAGCCAACAAGTTCATTAACTGATTGTTTTCTTGGGTTAGAAAAGATACTGATGAATTGGCATCGAAATGAGTAGGATGAGTACAAATGCAGTTAGTATGAAATTATTCATATAATAAAGATCAACTCAATATTAATGCAAGCTGCTCAATTTTACTCAAGAAAACTATATTAATTTTTTGAGGAAGAATTTATAGAGGGTGTGGGAGGAATGAGTATAGACTTTATCTTGACTGATTCTTCAAAGTTTTTAGTCAACTACATAGAGAATAAGGACCAACATTATCCATGGGTGGTTAACTTTGATGCAACAGAAGGTAAATTCAATATAGCTATAGGAAGTATGATATCATGGGATTATTGTGTTATTACTGTTTGAGGGTTTCGAGACAGTTGGATATTGCTAAAATCCCTGAGAAGTACCTACTACTGTGATGGTCAACAAGGGCTCAAAAAGATATTTATTCAGGTAACTTGGGTAATGCTCAAAAAAATAATAACTTTGAAGGTGGTAGTGGATTCATATTTAGAAATCAAGTGAGTAGATTTGCATATTAAATGAGCATAGAAGTTCAAGGGAATGAGGAGGCAGAGGAGTATATTCTTGCCTCAATGGAAGACATGGTTGAAAACTTATACTTAATTCTTGATGGCAATAAAAAAAATCAAAAGTATGTTGCAAGATCCCAAGGAGGAAGTGTAAATTTGAAAGATCCTCTAAAGCATAGACCTAAAGGCATATCTAATGCAAAACTGAAAAGCCCTTGGAAAAAGAAGAAGCGGCATAAGAGAAAGTTTTAATAACCTGTCAATTATATTATTCCTTACCTAAGACTAAAGCTGCAGTTTTTAACAGAGAAGAAACTTTTTGTGGTGGAAAAAATAATGGATGATCCTTCTTAAGCATAGATGAACTTCACAAGTATGCCTGAATTTTTCAGTGAGAAATATATAAATGACCAACAACAAGCCACAACTAGGTACTGAGTACGCCAGATTAATTATGAATTTCATTACTTCGAAGTTAGACTTTAATAAATTTTCATTATAAAAAAATTAATTATGAACTTATGAATATTTATTGTAATAAGTAATAAATTTTAATTAAGAATTTTAATTATAATAATTATTTATTGGGACTTATGACTATTTAATATAAGAATGTTTTAGTGATTACTTATAATTCCAACTGTGCATTGCACTTCGGGTACACTTTTATTACGCTTTGGTGTGCTTTTGTTACGTTTTGGGTGCGCTTTGTTGCGCTTTGGTTGACTTTATTTGTTTTTCATAAATTACAATTTATAAAATTTCAAATGTTCAAATTTAAAAAAGTTACAAAATAAATAAAAACTATATATCAACATTTAAATACTAAAATTTTCAGATTTATAACTCATGTACAAATTTATTATTTTTTTTACAATAACTTTACTTCTTCATAGTAAGAAAAAGAAAATATCCTAACTTTGCCCTAAATTTTGGCATATATTTTTGTCAATCTTAATAAGAAGCCCAGATCACTTTCCTTCGTAGAACAGTTTCCTCCATATATTTACACACGAACATTCCACAGTCAACATCATTTGTCTGAGTTGGAGTTCCACGAACATTTTGTAAATTCTATTTTTTTATATCGCTTGTAAAGGATCCTTTAATGTCTTTATGCAAGGCTTTTATCTGAACAAATAAAACTATTATTTTATTTTTTGTTCATATTGAGAAAAGAAAATAAGATGCTTAAAATCTGAATTCAACTTTCAACTTTATAACATATATCCTTGTGTTCTAGATTTGATAAGAAATCATATAATTTCCAAAATTTCTCTTTCAACTTGCCTATAAAAGTATCAAATGCTTATTAAAAATTATGGGTTAAACAATGTGACTATTTTCTTTAACAGAATCTGGATTAATATATTGGATGAACATTTCAAAATCTTGATTGTAATCCTTGTATACCTATAATAAGTTAGTAATATAAGAAAACTAATGTGATAAATAGATTATAAATAATAATTATACTTACCTGTATATTGGAAATGTATAAGTAGGGTTGAAATTTCTTTGTCATTAGACTACTCTTCTCTATAACAAATAAGTAAAAGTAGCAACATGATTTTCTTTGAACCATTGATTTGTGAGCAGATCGTCAATATATGTTCTGTTTATTATTATTTTATCATAAGCAAATGTTACCTACAAAAAAGACAAATTAAAGCGCAATCAAAGCGCACCTAAAATGCATCCAAAGTGCATCCAAAGCACACCCAAAGTGCAACAAAAGCGCATCCAAAACGTAACAAAAGCGTACCCAAAGCATAATAAAAGCATGCACATAGTGCACACATAAAAAGCGTAATAAAGCGTAAATGTCTTAACTTACTTTTTATCAAACTTCCTAAAATATTCATTTATAAAATTTTGTTGCTGACTAGTTAAAAAATCCTTCCATGGATATTCCATTGAATGTTGTGTAGGTCTATGTTCAATTTTTATATTATCAATAGAAATAACCTCTTTGGTCTTCATTAATACCTCCAGTCTTTCAATTTGTTTATTGTCATCTCTTTTTTTTTAGTTGGTATTGAATGATCTGTTTGGAAGTACTTTATAATGGCTGAACTTTTGATATGCTTGGTGATTGAATAATGGGTGATTGTGGAGGAAGATCTTTATTGGGTGATGGTGAAGTAAAATATTTAATGGGTGATTGTGGATGAAGATCTTTATTAGGTGATGGTGGAGTAAAATCTTTAATGAGTGATTATGGAAGAAGATCTTTACTGGGTGATGGTGGAGAAAAAGCTATAGTTCTAAGTTTTTTTACTGATTGGATACTTGAGGAAGATGTATATATAATTAGGATTATATTCACATTTGGTTAGATGGTCAATGAATTTGTATTGCAGAGAATCTACAATTGATATTAAGTTTTTTCAAATTGTCTTTAAGTAGATCCACTCTTCTTCCCAAATTTTATTCAATTCTATTGCACATATTTTTCAATGCTTCCAATAGTTTATTCTGAACATAGACCAAATCTTCAGCTTTTATAAGAGGTGGTTCACTAGGAGATTGAGCAACAGGTTGAGTAGAAGGTTAAGTAGGCGCTTGAGGAGAATTTTGAGGTGGTTCTTGATGAGGAGAATAGGGAGAGGGAGCTGGGAGATGTGTATTTTTTTTTGTGGTGAATGAATTTTATGGGGATACTGATGAGGCTAGATTTTCAGGTTTTGAATAGCATTTAAGTTAGTCCCAAATTTTTTGGCTTCTTTGTTTATAACATTCTATAGAATAAGATAAATCTGTAAAAAATTTAAAACTAATATTAGCAAATATTTGGTTGTGCTTTATGTGTGCTTTAGGTTCACTTTAGGTGTGCTTTAAATAGGATTTAGGTGCCCTTTAAGTGCACTTTATATGTGTTTTAGTTGTGCTATAAATGCGCTTTAGATACGTTTGGAATTAAAAAATAAATAATTTAAATTTAGTCTTAAAATGTACTTTATTTTTCCACAAAAATTTAAATAAAGTGGTAGCACTATCTTGAGTATAGAATATTTCATTATTCCCCTCCCATCTCAAAAAATGTGGTCTTAATTCTGGATTGGATGGTTTATTCAAGGAAAAGTGTTCCAAAAAAAAACTCTGTATAATACCACACATAAAATATTATAAATTAACATTAAAAATTTTTATGAAAGGAAATAAAAGTAGTAGAGAAAACTTACTAGTAGGAGAGGAAAAAAACTATTGATGTAACCCAATAATTTTTCTATTGCAAACTTATTAATAATTTTATAAAATTCTTCGACCATGAAATTCCTTAAACATGAAGCCCAATTGATAGAAAAAAATTCATTTACATTATTTGCTACATATATGGGCCTTCTAGTGATTTTATGATTATTTAGTAGAAAAAAAAAGTTTAGATAACAAAAATATTATAAAGGTCTTTAACTTAATTGCATTATTAGTTAATCTATCTAATTTTTTTCATTTCAATTTTTATTTCAGTTGATAGAGGTCTAGTTAGGGGATCAATCTTTCATTTGATATCATCACCTCTATTAGGCAAATCTATGATAATTTTTTTGTTTAATTGTTCAAATATAATACATTTAAAGTAAAAAAATATATCCATAATTCCTTATTCAAAATATGTCCTGTCAGCAAAGCAACCTCATCAGAAATGAATTTAAGTAAATAACCATTCACAACGAAGCCTTCATCATCAGAATTCTAAATTTTCAAAATCTCATATAAAAGTAGCATACACTACTGGAATGCTGGAAACTTCAAAAATAGATAAATGTTTAAATTTCTCAATGTCTGCTCAATTTCTTCATCAATTATCTCGACAAAGCATCACAAATTTTTTTGAAAGTTGTAACATAGCATTAAGAAGTAACTGGCCTTTGATATGACATCTAAAAAAAGAATTATAAAAGAGAATTATGAAGAGTGCAACTAAAGCGCACCTAAAGTATAATTAAAGTGCCCCTAAACACACATAAACTTTTCGCATCGTAAGGTTTATTCATTTATAAAGAAGGTTGAATTACATAACATAAACATTTTAATATCACATTGAACAAACTAGTATGTATGAAATTAACACTAAACTCTAAAAATTAAAATATCACATAAAGCGCATCAAATACGCAATATATGCGCAACAAAGGTGCAACATTACCTTTTCTTAAATGTAGAAGTACTCCAACATCATTGTCTACTACCGGAAAGAAGGTATTGCATAATAGAAATGCCAAAGGATTGAAGAATCGCACGAGTCCGAAGGCAGAGAGTGAGAGAGAAGTGAAAATGTAGGGTGAAAAGTAAAAAATGCTTGGTTTCCATTCTTGTGTTCCAGAATTCAAATCATCTTCGGATTAGTAGGTTGGGTCGATCGAGCTGATAAGACATAAAGTAAAAAAAATTAAATTAAAAAAATTGCACGTTTATTCATCTGCATGTCCACTTTTTATTGGCGTCCAAACGCAGATAGGTCTGGTGACCAGACCTAATAATTTTCCCTAGCCGTGAGACTCATGAAGCCAACTCCCTCTCTGTCACAAACACTTACTCTTCCCATGCCCTAGCCAAACCGAGCCCTTTAAGCCACAACCTTGTTAACCAGTTGGACTCAATTCGATTTCCCCTCAGATCGGACTCCCTTACGACCTACAACCAACCCACTTAGAATAACCCATTAACAGGTAAAAAATGATGATGATTTTCACATATTTCATTTCTTAGTAATTTTATAGGTTAATTATTATTATAATTTATATTAATTATAATAATAATTATCATAATAACTATTTGTGTTACTAGTCATTATTGTAATAATGGTTATTATTATTTATGTCATTATCATTTGCTTAGAAATATATATTATGTATAAAAAAAGAGGTGAAAGATAAAAATAGAAAAGAAGAGAAAAATATTATTTTTTTTTTTAATAAAAGATGAAGAGAAATTACAAAAAAAAAAGAGGGGGAAAAGATTTTTTTATGAATTTTTTTATCATCATCACCGCCATCAACTCCTAATCGCGCAAGTATAACTCCCTAAACTCAAAACCCCGCATTCGACATTCACGGTGCATTGGAAAATCTCCTATACATGTTTTTCTCTAGTGTGGTGGGAAGTAGGGCTGCAAACGAATCGAGCCGAGCCGAGTATGTGAGTGTTCATGTTTGTGTTCATTTAATAACAGCTTGTTCAAGTTTGGTTCATGTTTGTTCGAGCTTTATTGTTTGTGTTCATGTTTGGTTCATTTAAATTTATGAGTGTTCATGTTCGGTTCATGTTCAGTTCATGTTCGTTCGTTTAGTGCTTACCAAGCTTGTTCGTGAACATATTTAACGAATTTTTTTTAACTATCAAACAAACACCGTTCATGAACATATCTATGAACAAACATGTTTATAATAAAAGCAATTGTCTATGTAACAAAGGAAATGATTATTTATATTTATTAATTTTATAGTCAAATATTAATTATTTTTATCGAGCTTATTCACAAGTTCAAAATCGAACACGAATCGAGCTTTTATCGAGCTTCATATCGAGCTTAATGTCGAGCTTGTTCACAAACTTCAAATGATGTTGTTCGCGAACATAAATGAGCTGAACGCATAAGTGTTCAAGTTTGTTTATTTATGAATCGAGTATTTAAAATATTGTTCAAGTTTGTTTGTTTAGTTAATTGAACGATCACAAACGAGCTTTAATCGAACCGAACAACGAGTAGCTCGTCGAACGTTTGGTTTGCTTGCAGCCCTAGTGGGAAGGGAACCCGGTGGCGCCTAAGGTGAGGCATGTAAGCCATTTACATGCTCTCATAGCATGGAGGGGACATTTCTAAGTATGGATAAGAGCTTTGGTAGCATGGTAAGAGAAACAACTGTGTATTTCAAACAGGTACCTCAAAGACCCATACACGCCTTTCTCTGGCATGGTGGGATCGAAGAATTACGATTGCAGTGTCATCTGACACCAATCATACACCCTTTTCTCTAACATAGTGTGAGGCCCAGATTCCTATTGTTTCTCCTAAACAGGAGAGACGCCAAGAGAATGTCAGATTTTTCAGTGAAACAGAGGACTTTAAGTAAACGATGAATTGAACTTGGGCTAATTGAATGAAATGGGACACAATTTAAAATAAAATGTGTAATTTGACAAAATTATAAAATATAAACAAGGATTAAGTGGAAGATGCAATTACGTGCTTATAACTAATGACATAAAATTTTTTAGTGAAGATTAAGAAGTGATTATCTCAATTGGAATGAAGATATTAATGAATAATGGTATCAAGCTCATCATACATATTTCAATCCATCTTTGAGAACAAAGAATTTGTGAGTACATCTTGTTTTCAAGCAACAAGAAGGTTGTACGAGATATGACTTCACTACAAAGCCATGATAAGGAACCAACTAGATCATGATAAGTGACTTGTAATGTTAGACATGATTCATCCCCAAGCAACAATCAACAAGAACTGTAAGAAGTGTGGCAACATGCTTACAAACAACTACACTAAAATCATGAAGAACTTGTAATAAACAAGTCTTTAAACATGAACTTGCAAATCAACATGCTAAACTCTTACAAGAACAAATCACTCATAAGTGATAATGAGATTCCATGTAAATAGGTGATTTGGAATAATTATGATGGCCACAAGGACATGAATGCAATAACAATCAATATCAATATACAAGCACGATGATGAATGACTTGTGGTATTCATCATAACTCACAAATAAGCAATGAAGCTATAAAGTGAGTAATCGTGAAGGGATGCAATGTTATCTATTTCATCAACAATGATTCAGTGCCTAGAAAATACAACTGCGAATGAAGCTTGCAATGACTCACCGATAATAAGGAATGAAATCTATGAATTGAACCATAGAACACTGGACCCAGCATGCAATTTGCAAATGAAAAAATGAAGTTGAGATGTAAGCATACAAGTGGGAATTTGTGATAAACTAACAAAGGTTATGTGACATAACTTGCTTATAAGCAATGCTTAATTAAGGTTGTGGAGAAAAGATAATTCATGTGAAGGTGAAAGACTTGTAACATGCCACATAACCCATATACAACTAATAATCAACAAGCCACATAAAACTCCTATTGTTCGTATTAGTCAACTTGTGGACCTATGAAAAGAGCTTGAAAGGCACCAATAGAGGAGAGCCCCTAAAGAATGTATTAATTCGTTCGAAAGGCTGTTAATAAATGCAATAACACTCCCTACAACCATACACTAAGAAGATTGCAATGAGTGCCATGGATTCCCTACAAATATAAATGGAAAAAATGCAATGATACTGAACATCTAGTACCAATATACAACAAACTGATAATGTAGATGTATTTAAAAAGTTTGAAGTAGGTTCCGCCTTCTTACAATCAATGTCACTTGATTGTAAGTAAATACACCAGCTCTCTACAAGCAAAAACAGATAATACGGAGCATACTGCAAATAACTATGGGGTTGTAGAAGACCCATCATACACACTATATGCTACTTGCAGGCAAATGCAAAGGAACTATAACATATGCAAGACCCTACAATCCCTCGTACGAGAACTATCATGCATCCAAAAACTCCACCCAAATGTACACCACAATATGTACACACAAACACAGAAGTGCATATGCGCACGTATTAACATGTATACATGTAAAATTATAAACCCGCATGGGCCCCAGCAAGCATGTTATGGACACACATGTGATGTCTAGAGATGCTACGCGTGTTAGATAATAAACCTAAGTTTGAGCTTGATCCTTCTATGTAGATAAATAGGAGTCAACATGGCTCGAACCATCAAATTATCGGCAGGGATATTTGTTTTATATGTTCATATTAGGACTTCAAGGGATATAATAAGAGAAATTCATTAACAAGAGCATACAACCAACTCAAAATCCAATCCTCTGTCAGTAGGTTGATAGAGTCAACAAGGTTCAATTCACAAATGCAAATACCCATAAATATCCTGATGATGGTCGTGTTGAATGTATATCTCAATCTAAGGGGTTAATTTTGAATGTCTCCCAAAAACACATAATATTTAACTCCAAAAATTCTAAAAATTTAAACTATTTAAAATTTAAATCAATCATCAAATACTCAAAGCAATATCCATCCACCCTCCATAATATTTTGTCGAGGTGGATAAATTTGAAAATCACGTCAGTTCACAAAGCGCTAATGTATGGTAAAGAATATCACTAAGAATTATTCTCAATTTATCTCCTGCCAGTAAGGATATGGCATGTGTCTTCTAACTGGCAGTTTTGTCGTGAAATGGCATCATAGGTAAATGGTTATGACCGAGACCCTCTAAACTGGGTGGTTTGCCACCAAATGGTACCACTAAATTACGGTCATAGCCAGAGCCCGTATACTCCCCAATGGCACTAAATCCTTGAGATATGAATTAATAAGATATAATAGATAGGGCATAAAGCCATCTGTTAGCTAAAGTGGATTCAAAATTATTCCCTTAGAAAAACATCCATCTAGATCTACAAGGTACCCTTGGATGACATAACCCATGGCTACCGACAATGATCCTTCTTTTAAGTTGGGTCGACTACCACCTATGATTAAGCAAACCAAGGACCATGATGGTCCGGGATGACAGAATAATGGGATCATATTCATGCCTATCATCCATTCCCCCACCATCTATTAAGTGCAAGATGGTGAAATTTATAATTATAAATATAAAACATTCAAATACCTAAACCCATGATGCTATTATATGCCAGATAAAACATCTCTACATATTTAATTGATGACTAGCCTTAATCGAAAGTTCTCTCTCGTTATCAGGAGGGGTAATTAACTATAGGGGATTGCGCCTATAGAAAACCAGAACTCATATCATAAAGTCCTAACAAATGAGGAAGAAATATTTGGGTAGTATCTTAACTACAAACTTAATCTACCTTCTGAAAATTTACCCCGAAACCTAACTCGTTCAAACTCTCCCAAAGGTAGGGGAGTACAAGGTGCAAATTTTTGGATCCCACAAACTCCACACTATGTTATGATAGAATCCAATAATTTTTTTTTATATTGAGTACATAAATGGGTTCAGGTGTCGCAATGCTTGACATGGTGGTACTACAATAGTATAAGATGAATTAGTGCCTTAGTGTTATTGGGCTTGCTACGTTGCAGCGCTGCACAAACTCAACATGTTTATTGACTGAACCGGTGCGTCATTTTGATGAATCAGCATGGCTCTATCTTTCTTCAACCACTTCGTCAGGGAGCTGAAATATTTATCATTTTTCTTGAGGCTCCAGTTTTGCAATTTCCTGATATGGCGCCAAGGCGTGGACACTGCGGTTTTGTTAGTTGGAGTGTTGTGGTTCTGGTTCAACACTTGTGAATTTTGATCCTCTTCTTGAATATTTCCTGCACAACATTAACTAAAACACCACATTTTTAGTGATAATAAAATAATACAAAATTTGCACTTAACATTATTATGGGTTATTTTCATGCCATTTGAGTTATAGTGTAAGTTATGAGTTATATTGGACATATGAGTCAATTTTGTGCTTGAACTAATGGAGTGATACTCATAGACTATCCCTCTCTTATTGTCCTCCCTATTTTTACCAGACTTTTAATTTTCATATTAGTACTTGACTTCCACATCATCATCATTGACCAATTATATAACATTTGATTATTTCCTCACCCATCTCTCCTTTTAAGAGATATCACCTCTCTAATAAATCAATATGCCTTTATTAATCCTTACAACTACTAAGTATTCATGTTTCTTTGTAATACATATGTTAAACCCTCAAGCGTTACGAACCCGTAGTCTCAAGAATAGTCTTTGAAACAACCTTAGCGTTAAGATAACAAGTGACATAATTACTAATATTCATTTATGATCATCAAATTCATTTGTAAAACTTGATGCATCACCATAATAAAAATTCTAATAAACAAAGTCAACATAAGTATCATATTTTTCAAAAGGTGGAGATGACAAATTCCTTAACTTATAATTGAATATGTTTCAAACCTCTTCAAATTTAAGAAATTGATGTTTAATATGATATAGATTAATAGTAAATTGAATTAAGAATCAAATGGAAGAAACAATTATTTGCATAACTCTGTATTGATTAAATTCATATTCTTTATATGACACTACATTAGAACATAAATATTGATAGTGATCAAATAAATTTAATATGAATATGTTCTTAAAATGATTTATAATATCTATAAGACTAATAATTAGAGCTGTAAATAAATCGAGCAAAATGTTGCTCAAGCTTGAGCTTGTTGGCTAAAACACCATCTGAGATTAACCTTGATTCAAGTATTTGTAAGTGTGCAAGTTAAATTCATTTAAAATTATGATTGTTTGAGCTTGATTTTAGCTTGTCGAACATGTTGATTCATTTGTAACTAAATAAGTGATGAAAAAATGGTAGCCACAATTGTAATATGCTTTATTTTAACCATTAGAGTTACATAAATGATAGTTATGTAATTTCACAATAATGTTGATACCACTAAACATTATAAAGAAGGATATAATGTTCATTCATTCATGATAGCACATTTTGGTACCAAGATGTTGGCTTCATCCAATTAGATGAAAAAAGATATAATTGAGAAAATGAGAGGAAACCCAATCGATAAGGGAGACAATGAATGGTAATGAATGCTATTAGGCTTTTACTATGAAGGTAAAGAGTCCAATTCAGAGGTCAGAAAATCAGTAATAATTTGCCTATTAACATCCCTTAAGCAGCTGGTTAAAACTACAGCAGCTTATATACCTGGATAATTTTCCCTGCATAGCAAACAATCAGAACTGCAAATCCCAAAAAATGTATAGTTCCTAATCTAAGATCAACTCTTTCCTATCCATCCATATCGCCTACACTGCGTTGTATGGGCTTGACACATGATCTCCATCTAAGACTTCTTTTGGGACAGCTTTTTTACTACTTTCTAAAGCAGCTTTCTACAACAAAATAAAAAATTCTGCTAAACATTTGCTTTAAGAAGCAGTAAGAAAGCAGTCTCAAACGAAGCCTAATTTGATAACTCCTACTTACCATGGAAGCTCCTCACCTGATTTCTGACCACCATTGCAACTATTTCTTCTCAGTGATGCTAATCTTTGCTCTCTTGCACATAAATGCTATACGTTACGTAAGCTGAGCAATCTCAAGCAGAATCTTGCCAAGCGACTGTGGCTTCGAGAAGAAAGGGCAGTGATCGCTGCCTTTGATCTTGAACACCTTATGTGGTGGATTCTCTCGCAGCATCTTCTCCTGGACGTCCGGTGAAAGCATGTGGTCATCCAGCGTCTGTACGAAGTATCGTCGGACAGAACCGTAGTTGTCTTTGGTGAGGGAGAGCCTCTCCAAGATCGGTGCGATTGGAATGGGTCTCATGGAAACCAACGCCAAAGCAATGTCCTGCCATCACATTTCACGTCTTCATTAGAATTTTCTTTCATCAATACGTGCAAGATATCATCGAGGCCATTTGAATGTCAGTACATTTTAAATTGTAAGTATCATATCATGTAATTAGAGCCGTTCACTATAATAAAAGTTTTGATTCATTTGATTCATGAACAAACGATCTTACAAATTTTTAAATCATGGAAGACTCTAATTTTAAGTGTTAAATAGGATTGATAGTATTAAGAATATGCATGAAGGTCAGAATATCAATATGATTGGGTGAAAAATGATTATTCTCCTTCTGAGAGAAAAATCCATCTCATTTATAGACGTGGGTTTAAGGAAGAAAGAGTAGATCAAAGGCTGGGTTCACTCAACGAAAAATGATGCTTGAACTCTGCCTTTTTGGATAGGATTATATTCTTCGTGAGGTAGATTAATTTTTAATTAATTAAATATTTCATGATACTTATATTGGAGTTTATTTAGATTTGGAGTCTCAACTTTCTATGAGTGCGAGCCCTCATAGTTAATCACCCCTCCCACTTATGGGAGAGCACTCTCAATTAAGGATGGTTACTTTGATATAATTTTAAATTTTAGCTTAGTACTCTAAGATTTGATTGGATTAATGGGAGATATTTGTGAGGGATAGAGGTAGCCCGATCAAGATCCTGTGGTTTCATCATCCCAGAAATATCAACAATCTCAATCTATCAATATTAACAAACCATAGGCCGTAACGTCCAAGGAATCTAATTAGCAACCATAGGTAGCATCCTCTCAAGAATCTCATAGAAGTTGACCAAAATATGATCTGAGTTAAGGCTTCTATTCATTGGAATGTTAGAAGCTGATTTGGGTTGGATTTATGTTCATTGGAGGCCTGAGTGTTTTAATTCGACTGGGGCTTACTGCTCTATTTAAGAGTTGCCTAATAGTTTTGATTGAAGTGGGCCTAATATCCCTTGGAATGTTTGTATTTAATTTATTTGGGGCTTATGTCCATTGGAGCACCCAAAAGGTTTTGAAAGGGATTTAGAAGTTTTATAAGAACGACGGATTTTATTGAGATGGGGCTTACATCCAATTGAAGGCCTATTTTTTGAATGACTTATTTTGCATGGTTATTCTATGCTTCAATAGGAATAACTTTACTAGGCATTGGATGGTTATAACTAATTGACCTAAATCTTAAGTAGCTCGTGCAAGTATTTATTGCCCTACATCTTTGGATGATTTTAAATTACAATCTGATTATCTTACATTTTGTGCAAAGCAAGCGTTTGATGATGCGCTTGTGTGGTTAACTGACCACCTCGCACAATGATATAGCTAGTGTAAGCTACACAAGTATCTATCTAAGTAATAAAGTGAATGAAAAGAATAGAACACATGAGGAAACATTGTATCCTACGAATGTTTCTAGTACTGTCTACTCAAGTAGCACGATTATCCTGCTGAATATAATTGAATGTGAGGTTCTACAATATACTAAAAAATGTTAAAAAGAGTACTAGGAAAAAAAATGTCTTGGACTCATGATAATGAATGTTGCAATATTTCCAAAGCAGACTCATTGAAGTTTGTTGTGAATCAAAGGATATGCACCATTAGATCTTTGTTGAGCTTATAAGGGTATAAAGTAATGCTCTCACCTTACTACGATGATTTTATCTCCTTAGACCCTAGAATCATATTCATCCCATGTCTAGGTATAAAAATTTTATGTCTCAATTCTGCTATTTATACCAACATTTCTCGGTCGAGGCAATGAATCACATTAGGTTTTGATTTCACACATGTCCACTGCATGAATTAAATAAACTATGAGATCAATTGAGAACAACTATAAATCATTTCATATGCAATAATCTACATTAGGAACAATACGCTTCATTCATATCATAAGACCAAAATAAAGATTTTTAACCACCCATGGAAATGATTTTCTACAAAATAGATTCTATTATGAACATTATAAAAAGGGTACAAGAGATTAGGTGGAGAAAATATCACCTGGAATAGCGTTTAGGGGATTTACAAGATTTTGGCCGAATAAGCACACGAGAGGGACAAAGTTACCTTCATTATAAACGAGCTCCCGTTCTTGTGTCCCTATCAAAGTGACTCTCGATCGGGAAGGAGATGTCTTCGGGGGAGGCGATGTCAGCAAGGTAAGAGCTCGGTTCCCTCCCTCTCTCTCTCTCTCTCTCTCTCTCTCTCTCTCTCTCTCTCTCTCTCTGAGGATCGGGAGGCAACGATGGGAGCTAGGGCAAGGACGTCAGTTCTCTGTTAAGGAGGAGGAAGATCAGATGGATCGTGGGAGAGAGCAGGTTGAGATGGCAAGGTAGCGAATGGGGAACACGATGGCTTCGTTCGGTCGGCTTTTAAAGGTGTCGAAGAGCAGCAATCGAGGCCGGTTCTACGCTCAAATCGCAGGATGCAACTCAAACGGCGCCGAATCGACGGGATTTATTGCGAGATTTGCGGGAGCTTTCGGCGGGATACGAGGCATTCCCGATCTCTCTCTCTCTCTTTTGGTTTCTTATATAAAGGTCAACAAAAGTAAATACATCAACCTCTTGTATGTGAAGATGTACGACATGCAACAGACGTAAGCATCCACAAGCCCCTACAAAAGACCGTTATATACACAAAATGTTATCTACGAATAAAATGTCAAATGAATACAATGTATGCAAAAACCTACGGACCACTGAAGGAGACCCGTCGTGCACCCAGTATATCACCTAAAAGCAAATATATAGATCCTTTTGCAACCAAAGGTGAAAGACATGTAGCAAATGCAAGCTCCTACAATCCTTTTGCAACCAAAGGTGAAGACATGTAGCAAATGCAAGCTCCTACGAGCTGTTGTAGGAGATATGTTATACGTCAAATATATCTCCTACAAGCAAAATGTAAGAGAACCATAACAAATGTAAGCACCTACGTGTTAAAGCAAGAGATCCGTTAGTGCACTACAACCCACTTGCATAAAGCAACAAGCAATGCACGATAGTCTACCTGTACAAAGCATCAAATAACTCAATTCATAAGCTGCATGCCACCGGATCCGCAACATTCATGCAAGCAGACAGAAGGCGTTTGCAAATATTCCAAAATGCTCCCCCCCCCCCTTGCCCCCCACATATGCACCATTAATTGGTAATGCAACTATGAATCTCATGGAGAGTTCGATCCTGGCTCAGGATGAACGCTGCGGCATGCTTACACATGCAAGTCGGACGTGGAAGTGTGGTTCCAGTTGGCGGACGGGTAGTGCAGTAACGCGGTAAGAACCTGCCCTTGGGAGGGGAACAACAAACTGGAAACGTGCTAATACCCCGTAGGCTGAGGAGCAAAAGGAGGGAATCCGCCCGAGGAGGGCTCGGTCTGATTAAGCTAGTTGGTGAGGCAATAGCTTTACCAAGGCGATGATCAGTAGCTGGTCCGAGAAGATGATCAGCCACACTGGGACTGAGACACGGCCCCGAGAAACAAGATTATTTATACACGTGACGTCTGGGAATGCTGGCGGGTCAATAAATCTGAACTCGATCCTCCAAGCAGGTAAGTAGGAGTCAACAAGGTTCATCAAATAATCATAAAATGCCTCTAAATGCCCGCATGAGACCCGGCGAGCGTGTTATAAGTACACACGTAATGTTTAGGGATGCTACGCGGATCAATAAGTAAATTCAAGTTCGAACCTAATCCTTCTATGGGAATCAATGGGAGTCAACAGGGTTCGAACCATATAACAAGTGGCGACAGGTATATTTGTCTTAATATATCCATATTAGGCCTTCAAGACCTATAACAATGAGAATTCACTAATAAAGGCATAAAGCCTATGAAACTCGATCCCCTATCGACAAGGATTAAAACAAAAATAGAAATGATCCCATACACCCCGATGATGACCGTGTTAAATGCAAATCTCAACCGAAGGGGTTGACTCCAAATATTTCAAATTCTATCCAAATACCCATGAAGATCCAAAATTCCAAGAAATCCCAAATCCCATAATATTTAAAATTAAAATTCAACACTATCAATTATTAAAGCAAAATCCATCCACCCTCCGCAACAGTTTGTCGGGGTGGACAAATTAAAATTTACTTCAGCTCCCATAGAGCTAATGCCTAGTAGAAAATATCACTAGAATTCATTCTCAAACAATCTCCTGCCAGTAAGAATGTGGTACGTGTCCTCTGACAATGGTTTCGCAGCTAAATGGCACCGTAGGATAAACGGTTATGACCCAGGGCCCTCTAAACCGAGTGGTTTTCTCGCCAAACGGCATCACGAAATAACGGTTATGGCCAGAGCCAATACGTTCCTTAGTGGCATCAAATCCTTGAGATATTAATCAATAGGAAGTGATCGATAGGGCATAAATCCCTCTGTAAGCTAAAGTGGATTCAAATTTGTCCCCTTAGATAAGCATTCACCCCAGGTCTATAAGGTCCCCTTGGACGAATCAACCCATGGCTGCTGACAATGATCCTTCTATCAGGTTGGATTGACTACCTCCTCTAACTAAGTAGACAAGGGATCACGATGGCCCAGGATGACGGAACCATGGGATCTTGATCAGGTCCATCATCCATTCCCCCACCATCTGCTTTAAGTGAAAGATGGTGAAATTTCCAATTTTAAATATAAAATCTTCAAACTTTTAACCATTTTCAAATATCCATTGCCCATGCTGCTACTATATGTCGGATACCATGTATTTACGGATACAACGTATCTGATTGATGACTAGCCTTAATCGAAAGTTCTCTCTCGTTATCGAGAGGGGTAATTAACTATAGGGGCTTGCGCCTATAGGAAACCAGAACTCAGATCATAAAATCCTCGCAAAACGAGGGCGAAATCTCTGGGTAGTGTCTTATCTACAAACTCATCTGCCTTCCCAAAATTTACCCCATAACTTAATTCTGTTTAAACCCCCCCCCTAAAGATAAAGCAATAGCGGGCGGAGGCCGGGGCCAATAGACTAGCTTCTTTACCCACATTCGTCCTTGATGAGAGAACTATTGCCTATTTAACACTACACCTGGGCGCCGGTGCAATGGCCCTTGCACACTTATCGTTGTATTCAGGCCATACAACACGTCGCTTCTAGGAGACGCCCTTGCATTAATACGATTTTTTAAAGAATTTATGTCATAATTATTCGACAAGTTTTACACTGGCTGTCGACTACCTAACGCAACCCTCCACTTTTCTTATCCAGGACTTGGGTCCTGGCAACGGCAGTATTGCACAGTTAAATAAAATTAAAAAGCCACCACACAATATTGGAGGCAAAAAGGTGGGTTGGTGGAAAGTTGAGAGGGAAAGCATAATTAGATATTTCCATGCTTGAACTAACATGAAAAATATACATCAACATAAAATTAACTGAGATTAATTTGATGGCAAATACAATTAGTTATTTTAAGAATATTTTTCGTTAAATTATTCTATATAATATTGTCTTAGTCTCATATTTGACCCATTATTACTCATGAAGATAATTATATACTAGCTAATATTCCCTCTACTTGGGAGATTGAACAAGCTATCTTTAGCATGAAATACGAGAGGGAATATTGTCCGTCCTGATGGATTCTTGTTGGAGTTTTCTACTTCCTATTGGAATATCAACGAATGGATCTTTTTCATGTCATTATTGAATCTTATTGTGGTACTTCCATCCCTAAATATTTTCTCTTCACCCTCTTCAGTTTTCCTAAGAAGAACAATCCTATACTCTAAAATTAGAATCAGCCTATTAGCCTTTGTAATGTGTCTAACAAGGTTTTCGGTAAAACTCTTGCTAACAGACTAAGCATGATTACATCCAAAATCATTTCTACAAATCAAAATAATTTTAAGAAAGGCAAACACATTATTAATAACACTCATATAACTAATGAGTTGATCCATGCTACTAGTTAAAAGCATGCTTCAAAAGTCAAGCATTGCAACGCGACAAGGTTGCACCTCGTTTCCATCTCAAGCTAGGGTTGGATATAAAATGCCACATGTTGTCGCATGCTAGAAGGGAGTATGAGAAGTGCTCGTGTTTGAATGAATCATCTCCATCTCTGCCTCCTGTAGTAACACTCATCAAGTGCTACCATTGCAGCATGCTTGCTCATCACCATCAACAAAAGCGCTCCCAATCACATCATCAAGCTTAATCCTCTACAAATTCTATTAAGAACACATTGACCTTCTATAGAAAGGCGAAGATGTGTGTGATGCAATAGTATACGAGGTTGTGATGGCAGGGCTAGGCATCGAAACAAAAGGTGACAGCAGCATTGGAAGTGTTTGTATGTGGGGGTGTAAAGCAATCGCTTCAACGTGTTGAACACCTTTTTTTACTTTTTTCTCTCTAATTTATTTATATTTTGTTCAGTTTTGAAGTAGAGAAGACTTGATATTGGAGGAAGAATGCGGCAATGCAAATTATTTTTCTATAGAGTTTTATCCTAGTGTTGTTGGACCATGTTGGAGTTACCACATGCATGGGACTTCATTTTCTGTATTATAATATTTGTTTCTTTTATATTGATGATTCTTTAAAGCCACGACAGGCAGGAAAGTCGAAAATAATGTATTCTAGTAAATGCATAATCTATTTCTCTTTCTTATCGACCTTTGAGGATATAAATAGTACAACTTTTTTTTATTCGAGGTCAATGACTTTTTTTCTGGAAGGGTAATTAAACATTCACATCATTTAAAATTATTACTTGAAGTAGTTTAAATTTGATTAAATAAATATCTACCATATGCATAATTAATGTTAAGAATGCTCTAGTTAATAAAAGTGTAGCTTTGCATTGCGCTCTACGCATTGAAGCAAAAAAAAAACCCTTGTACATAGCATTCTTATTTTAAAACATTAACAATAATCTAACACGTAATAATTTTCCTTTGTTGTCGTGATTACTGCAATTTATTTCAACATACACATGATACTATCTTTTGGCATGATGGAGCTAAAAAGTCTCTTTTATATATGCTTCAAATATTATCATGCAATATAGTATTAATTTTAGTACTCTTTTTTTTTTAAAATAAAGCTATCCCTAACTATCTATTTTTATGTGAAACCATTGGAAAGATTTATTTCGATGGATAGTATATGCAATTGAAATGTTTTAATTGGCTTATAAGTGTCATTATTATTGAAAGTGGAATCTATTTCTCATATTTTTTTTTCTTTTTCATGATGCCAACATGATGATTTGGAATTATTTTGCTAACTTTAATATTACCCTTACCTAACAATGATAATATTCAACCTTGACTCACGAAATTGGCAAACTATTACAATTATTCCTCTAAATGTCAGAGTCTGCATCTTGCTTTGCATTTCTTAGTTTATTTGAAGGGCTAAAATTTGGCTAATTATGATAATACTAAAATTGACAAGCTTAACATCCCCAACTACACTTATAAGGAAAGAACTACCATCAAAAGTTTGAACCTTCTTAACAAGTTATCCTTTAAAGGATTACATATAATTTTGCCAATCACATTCACTTCCTATTAACAATACTAAGTATCACTGCATTAAGATTTCTAATAGTATTGATCCTTTTTTTTTTCTCACATTTTGTTAAAGGATTTAGAATTGTCGAAACTACGTCTAATTTGATCCCATGAGGCAAAGGTACATAGGCAATTGGTTATAAGTTGTACATATTTATATCGTGCATGCATGCATGCCTCCTCTCTATTTTCCTATTATGAAGAATGACAAAACCCCCTAAGTTTATGGACCTATTCCTATTTGAATCAAACTATTTCTCTCTACTATAGTTGAGACTCTTATTATCTCTCCTATTTTCATCCTAAATGTCATCTCTATCCAAAAACTCCCTTAACAAACCCCCTCATCTCTCTTTAAGAAAAATAATCTCCTCTCCCACTAATTCACTTCTTTCTCTTGAATCCTACAGCATACTGCACGTTAAATAATTAAAATATCAAAAAGGTTTTTGCTTATGCTTTAAATTTTGTTCATGTAAAAGAATTTTTATTCCTCATAGGATTCTTCAACCAATTAGATTTTGATTTAATGACCTTCAAATACTAAAAGATTTGTTAGAGCATCCAATGTTGTGGGAGATGAATTTTTCTTGTTCTAGAGGAGAATAAACCATTTTTTACCAATTAGATTTCAATGTTATGGCCTTCAAATGCAAGATCAAATCTATATACATTCTATTTGACATCACTAAAACTTGTGGCAAGTATCCTTTTAAGATGTTATAAGAACATGGCCATCCAAAAAATGCATCATAATTTTTATAATGGTCATCTATGCTTGCGTGAGAAAATAATTATGATTTTAAGGCATAGAACCTTTCAAATAGCTAGGAAGCAAATAAATGGGCTGTTCATTATATTTAGAGTGTATTTAATCTTTTTTATTGGTGAAATACATAAATAAAAGTAAAACTAAACTTTTAAGATAGCTTGTATGGTTCATGTAATCATTGTTTTTCTTTGATAACTAATGAATAGTTAAATCATTATAAAAATTGATGAAACTAATCTATACTTTCATTTCATAACGTGGATCACAATCAACAATGCGATTTTAAATTTGAATAGTGGGGGAAAACATAAAATTAGGAAAATAAATATATTCAATACAATTAGGTGCCCTTTTTGCTAGAAAATGATGCCATTTGTTGGTATTTCCCAAAACAGCCTAGGTCATGTTTTAAAAGCAATTGTCTTTTTATTTCACCAATACTCATGGACATGCATAACCTCCACGATATAGATAACATGCCACGCACAGTAACAAATGACCAGAGTCAATCCTAACATGAAAGTTTGGCACAGCTGTAAAGGAAGATGCCATTTTGCGTTCAAATAAAACCAAAAATATCACTTCATAATGCTAAAACCACCTTAAAAATATTATTTATCCAGTATTGCGGATGATGGAATGTGAACAAGATTCGTGTCAGTTAGGAGATGTGCCTTAGGTCAAGCATATGCTTGAAATGGACCAAAATCCAAAACAGAACAGGAAATTATTGATTTGTAAATTGTAACATAAAAATCTGACTGACTGTAAAGGTCCCCAGACTAAGGATTCGTTTGGAACGGCTTTCTTACTGCTTAAAACAGCTTTCAAGTATAAAAAATAATTTTTTTACTAGAAAGCTGTTTTAAGTAGTAAGAAAGTCACCCCAAATGTAGCCTAAACCACACATGCTGCAAGTACCTTGGATTGCAATTGTATAGCCTCGCAGGCAACAGATTATAGTTCAAACTCAGCTACACTTAAGCTGATGCCCTAATCATAACAAAAAACGTCATAAAACCCCAGCTGCATTTCCAAGCAGGAATTCTTCGTTAGGGTCAAAGCGTTCATGCCATGAAAAGCAACACACAAGTGAATGAAATTAAAAAGAGCAGTTTAAGGTAAAAGTTTCCAAAGTAGAACAAATTAAGGAGGAAAAAAGTGATCAGAGAAGTCGTATAATAACGAAACCTTGGAAGAACTCTGGTTGAAATAAAGTCCCTTGAGTTGCTCTTTATCAAACATGAGTCCAGTAGGAGGTTTGTCCTTTCCATTAGCATACAGTAGAAATTGAGAATCTTGCATAAAAACTTCAGCTGATGCTAGCTGAATTGCAGACGAATACAATGAAAATTTTCAGATACTAGTTTGAAGCATAAAATGAAATTATATTCAGATTAAACTACACATTTCTATGCACCGAGAATGAATAGTTGAATACCCTTTATTTCATTTTTAAGAAGACAAGAAAGAACAGAAGGGATTGGAATGTTCAGATAGAGCCTATGTTGCACCGATACACCTATTTATGAAGGCGTACTGTATCCGATACACCGATACACGAATACGCCTCTGATACTCCACCGATACGTGTCGGATACGCCAAAGACGTATCCATTAAAATACTATTTAATTTCAAAAGGACACGCGTATCTGATACACGTGTCCGTTGAAAAACAAAAAGAAATCCGAAAAAAAAAAAGATGCGTCATATTTCAAAGACATTCAAAGTTCTCTCATTTCCGAGATGGATTTGAGTCTCTTGATGATATGAGAATATTAGACATTACTAATCTTTCACTTGATGAGCCTGAATTAAAAGCTATGATATTTATTGAAGATGATATAGAAGTTCAAAGACAAACCACTGAAGAAGCTAATCATATCATTCCTTCTATTGAATAGTTGAAACTTTATGTGCTAGACAGTTTATGTTTATGCTTTTGTTGTTGTACTAGACATTTAATGCTTACTTATATTTTGATATTATAAGCTACAAGGCTACAAATGATGTTGTTGTCATTTTTTTTTTGTAATTTAAAATATTATGCTTTGATTATTTTCTTAATTTTTATGTATGATTTATAAATTATGATGTCGTGTCCGCGCCGTACCCGTATCCTGTATTTTTAAGAATTGACGTGTCCCGTATCCGTATCGTGTCGTATCCTTATCGGTGCAACATAGGATAGAGCTTAAGGTATTGCATAAACATACTGTGAACTTGCTTAAGTTAAATTGTATTTTATCAAACAAATTCTCAGATTATAATATGCAATGGGATATGTTACAGGCTAATTCTTTTTTTTTTTTTAATTACGATGTTTAATACTTGTGTCAACACTACCGCTACTAAAATTAGCACTCCAAAAGCAAGACCAACACTTCTACTAACAATGCTAGAACAACCACTTTGGTTGTTGACATAGATAAATGGTGTCGTTTATCTTCAACTAAAAAAAATAAAGGATAATTCAATCTGAATGTTTCGCCAACCATATTGAATAAAATACTTACTTCCTCGGCAAACACATCAAAAGGCCTTTGCCCATCCAATACCATTGTCCCAGTAAGGAAGATTGCTTTTGTGATTTTTTTTGGGCAACATTCAAGAGCATATGACACACTTGCACCACCACAGCTATGACCTACCAAAATAACCTGTGACACCGTATTGGTAATGTTATAGAGAAATGTAACACCAGCATGTATAAAATATATGTATAAAAAAGACAATCATCACAAAAATTATTTCACCTTTTCATCCTCAGGAAGGTTATGCAAGTAATCAATAAGAGGTTTTGAATAATCTGCCAAAGTCTTTATACTATTTATATCTGTGTTGTCTATACCAGATGCAGCCAGATCCAGAGTAACCGAATGAAGTCCAGCTTCCTCCAGAAAGGGTACAATCTTATACCAACACCAGGCTCCAAACCCTTCCCCGTGGACCAGAATAATCTTCTTTGTTTCAAGATTTCCAAGAATAAAGGGTACCTATTGCACAAGAAATGTTTATGACTTCTACAACAAAGTACACAGTAATAGCATAGAATATGAGGATGAAAAAATTATCAATATCTAGATTTTTTTTATTAATAAAAAGTGCTAACTGCAAATATAAGGCTAAAGAAAATAATAGCAGTGAATAGATGTAAAACAAAATGGATTTCCTTCAGGTAAAACTCCAAAATTACTGATTTAGGTATCACTATTATATTGAAAAGGCACGAGACACTTCATCAAAGATGGTCAACTTTAGCTTGTAAGGAATTGGGGCGTACATGGACCCCTCACAAGATCCCATTCCCCGAACTTCTTGCAATATGTATGCCTCCTTTACCCGGGAATTATTTAGTACCTTCAACTAAGTTAATTGTTTACTATAAAGACTGAGCCCACCACTTACATAAATCTCTCCAAAGAGCTCATAATTGGTAGGAGGCTCATGCAAACATATTTTTATGGAGCGATTATTCAGTAACTTCACTTAGAGCAATTATGTTTTCTGTATGCTGATGGAAAACAAGCATTTGTTCCATTCTTCAAAATTGTGCAATATGAGGCTCACATTGAGGACCGCCTAAGCTCAATTCCAGTAAAAAACGCCTCAACGCTTATGCCACGAGCTTTTTTCATGAGACTTACACCTCAGCTTGACTAAGGCCTGCCATGAGGGGGTGCCTAGCCTCCCTAGTGTGAGGCGTATGCCTCACCCTATTTATATTTTTTTTTATTAAAATTTATCTAAAACCTAAACTAAAGCCCTGAACAAATCACTCTTTTATGCACCCCAGAATCACAACAACTTCCTCTCGACTGGCTCGACCTCCAACCTGCCGCCTTCGCCACAACCACCACTGTTGTAGCCGCCACTGGAGATCACTTGAAAGTCGCACACCACCACCACCTCTAAAAATTTTAGACTCATCTTTATGTTGAGGACAAAAATTTATGAAAAAGGAAGATCACTTGAGGATGGCTTTAATAAATGAAGAAGAAGCAGATTATGAGGCATTCAACTCCACATAATGAGGCAAGGAAGAAACCAATTTGTTACGGCCATAACTTAAATTAAGTGATGACAGAGCAGGTAATTTTTTAGTTGTTGATAACTATTTCAGCTTTCTTTAGAAATTAAATATGGATGAATAGGAAACTGAGAAAGGAAGAATTTGAAGTTAAATTTCATGTTATATAATACTTTTATACAATTCATATATTTTTTGTTATTTTGCACTTGTAATATTTAAATTTCAATTTTTGCATAATTTATCACTTGTCATTTTACGTCTAATACAATTTTTTGTTGTTGTTTTATATGTAAGTTAATTTGTCACTTCATAGTACAATAGAAAGTTAATATGTCATCATATAACATATTATTTAGGTATTATATAAAAAATCACTTTTAGCCTTTATTTTCACTTTACAAAATTTTTGGATTTTGAAGTTTATACCACAAAACGCCTTGAGGCTTACGCCTTGCCCCACAAACGAAAAACGCCTCAATACGCAATTGCACACTTTTTAAACCTTGATTTGTCAATAATTAACTTAGAAAAGTTGCAAACTTACTATAATGGCAGATGATGTAGTTTGGTTTGGCTAGTTTCCTTTGGTAGTGGAAATTTCGAGTTGCTTCAAGCAGTGGACTTAGCCTTGTGTGCATGAAAAGGTAGTGATTGCGTGGTGGTTCTTGTAGCTGGTGTATCACAAGTTATTTATGGTGCCTAATTGGAATAGTTGCTAAGTAGTTTAAAATTTTAGCTATTTTACCATATGGAGGGTAGTGGTTGCATTGACATGATAAGGAGTTTAGGTTTCAAATCAAAAACTGAATTTGATATTATTTTATTGTGAATAAATTTAAATTTGCATTGAGTTGACCCTGTATAAACCGTATACTAGCATAGGTTATTAGGAATCTATAAATTACTGTTCTTACATGAAATTAAAAACTTTGGCATAAATCATTTTTTTCTTTACAGTTTCAATCATATTTGTTCAAGTTGAATGTTTGATTCTTTCGAATGAAGTTTATATGCAACTACCTAATTTCAAGGTTACTTCAATATTTTTTTTATTTATTTCATTTTATCTAAATAATTTAATGTGTTGACTTGCTAGAACTATTAATCTTAATAAAAAATTGAAATATATGAAATCCAATTTGTGAAAATTACTTAAAAGCGTATGCTGATTTTGTGTTTTTAATTGGTCGATAAATTTCTCAAATTATTTCAATCATTTCATTATCATTTGAATTCTATATCTAATATTACCATTTTACATTTAAACAAAGCGTGTGATTAAATTATTTGATGGCCTGTGAAATGTGAATCGCCAATTTTCCATGCATACATTTATACTAGATATCATATTAGTTTCATTATAGAACTCTCACATTGACTCGTACTACATTACAAGATATAATAGTTTCAAAATTTCTTAAAGTTTATCATGAAAGCTTTTCTTGTACATACTGTTAAATGATAAATTGCATATATGAGTTCTATTAAACAAGTGGTTCAACGGTTCTATTTACAAATTACTCTATGTGAGTTCTAATTTTTTTCTTCTTGCCTGAAACAAGCATAGTGCTTTTAACAGGATTTTCACTATGTATTAGAACTAGCATCATTATGGATTGCAAATTATGAATATCTTTCTAATGAAACAATCTAAAGGCTAGGAAGCACGGACACTTCCAAGACAAGGATGTCAAGGATGTCTTTGACACACCCTGAAATGCCTCAAAATTATGCTGGAAGCAGTTTAAGACAAAATAAAGTTCCGGCAAAACCAGACGTGACCCAACATGGCTTGACATGCATTTAGGGACAACCCATCCATGAGATAATGAACACAAAATATGAGACAAAAAAAAACTGACATATTAATGTTACTTTTGGAGTATTGTGAACAATTAATAATTATTTATTTTATCATTAATGGTATTTTTTTTTCTATTTTTAATTGTTAAACTTCTTTTGTGAAGTATATGTATATGATATTATACTGCACTAGGTGATGTCTTCTAGTAGAAAATACTATAAATTACATATTTAATGTTAATAATTTAAAAAATATAATATTGACTCCTTGATATGTCTTGTCCTACTTTTTGTTGTTATGTCATGTCATATTGGGGGTGTTGTTTCATGTCTGTCACCCTGTCTATTCCCATGCTTCATAGTCTGATTGCGTTATTCCATGCTTAAGACATGGCCATTATCACCACAATCAATGTGATAGGAAGTACTTGTAGATCTCAAGTATTCCTATCATTCTTCGAAAAGCAGCGAGAATTCTCCACAAAAATCAACACAAAATCACAAAAACAGTAGATAATTTGTATTTTTTTTATGAAAGGGAAACGGAGAATAGCAAGATACAATTGATCCTCTATTCGAGAGGAGGATCGATCTCTCCCAAATCTCTAGACGCCGCTAGAGCCCAAAGAAACCTAAATTTAAGAGATCTCAAATTTCCGCCAAATTCAAGATGCCCTAACCCTAGTAAAACAAACTATTTAATGCATATAAATCAAAAGGAAATCCCTAAACAGTCCCTACATTCAAATTTTCCTCCCAAACCCCTCAAAAATCCTTCCTAAAATGCTCGTTTGGTGCTTGCGGTACAGTCGGCTACCGAAAGAGGCGGACATTTAGCCTCGGTTCCGCCTGGTCCAGTCCCGCGTAGACCGGCTGGACTGGTCCAATGGACCGGTCTAACACAATGCCACTTTGTTGGCCTACTCAACTATTTTCGATTGGCTTTAACAATCCACCTTATTGATGTGAACCTAAATTCTATAGCCAAGGAGGAGAACTCTATATTAGAATTTCACATGATGAAATTGATCTACAGAAAAATCTGACTTATACTAAAGAACCAGAAGGATTACTTGATTTTGATACTAAACAGCTCAAAAATCGGCAGATTTCATGTGTTAAAGTGAAATGGAAATACAGGCCAGAAAAAGAAACAACCTGGGAAAGAGAGGAAGACATTAAATCAAGATTCTCTCATTTGTTTGATGATCACTAAGGAACTGAATTTCGAGGACGAAATTTAAATGAGGGGTGGATTATAAATACCCAAAATATTCAAGTAAAAGAAAATATAAATTTTCTTTAAATGTTAATTGAATCATATGTTACTTATGAAGTCAATTATATATTAATCACTAGTATAATAAATAACTGTTATATATGTCACGATTTTTTTAGTATTTTCATTAGAACCGCTACATTCCACTAACCAAGCCATGCATTGGCTGGATTAGATCCTACCGCTGAGAATTTTGGGAAGCCTGTAGTGGGAAAAGCACTAGAGATTATAATATAAAATAATCTAAATAAAAGGCATTAATCCTATAGTGGGCTGAAATTTTCCCAGTTATGCAGTATTGATATTCTTCTCCCATTTTCCATCAGCTGACTTAGGGTGAAAAGGAGTTGTAGGCCGTGGAATGTTATGAGAAGAATTCCATAAATATTTTTCAGCAAATTAAGGTAAGGTAAATTAGGCAAATGTTTTAGTTAGTGGATGAAAATTTTATTTGAATGAAACCAAGTGCAGTTTGTTATTTATCTAAGTAAGGCAATTGCTTTTAGTTGATGCAAATTCAAGAAATAATATGGGAAGTATTGTTGTTGCTGATAGTAGTTAAAAACAGGTTAAGGCTAAAGTGGTAGCAAAAAACATTAAAGAAGAGGACATAGAAGAAAAGGAAAAGGATTTAATGGAATGATAAAGAGTGCAATTGGGCTTGTATACAAGAGAAAAGAATGACAAAATCTAGGAGAACAAATTCCTAGCAAAGTGAGATACACAAACAAGGTTATAAGAATTAGTAAATATTTTATTATTGTACTTCATCTTTATTATGCTTATGACCACATCTATTTCAGTTTATTTTAGTTATTTTGTATAAATAATGATGAATATGTATGAAATTGTTTATGCAGAGAGTAATCTTTATCAATGTTAATGATTTCGTAAACAAAAAGGATAAATATTCATAAACTAGTGAATGAGCAAAAAGGGAAGCTAAAGTGCAACTAAAGCGCAGCTAAAGTGCACCAAAAGCGCAGCTAAAGTGCAACTCATCTAAAATGTAATTAAAGCACAGCTAAAGTGCAAATAAAGCGTAACTAAATGGCAGCTAAAGCGCAGCTAAAGGACAGCTAAAGGGCAACAAAAGGGCAATTAAAGGGTAGCTAAAGGGTAGCTAAAAGGCAACAAAAGGGCAGCAAAAGCGCAACTATGTCATCAAAAGCATATGTCATTAGAGCTAAAAAGGATGACTATATGGAAAGTGAAATAAGTTTTATTTGGGGGATAGGCCCGCACAAGTAAAGGCAAAAGACCCGACGAGATAAGTCTATACTCTCAATTCTAGAAGTTGAGAAATTTGATTCAACCCTGAATGAGTGCAAATTATTAGGTCCGGTCAGCCAATGAAAACTTATCACGTGGACTGTGTTTTTTGAATGCGCTTTGACTGCGCTTTACCTGCACTTTATCTGGGCTTTACATGCGTTTTACCTGCGCTTTTGACGTGCTTGACTTAAAATTCCACGGACACTTGTACATTCCACATGTCAATATTTTATTGGTGTCCGGACGTATCTCTACGTCAGGTGACCGGACCTAATAATTTACCCTGAATGAGAGAACAGTTTCCATTCTAAAAGCTAGGAAGTTTGACCAAACATTGAATTGGAAAACTGAAATGATGCAAAAGCTTATAGTTATTATATGACTTATTTAAAGATGTTGAACAGTTTTGGCAAGATGAATAATATTGCTAGGCACTTTTAGGCTCAATATGAAATTTCAATATGTGTTTTAACTATGTTAACATTGTTAAGCATTTCTTAATTGTTTATTATTCTTATTTGTTTTATAAATTGCTCATATATTTCATTGAGTCTGGCTTATTAGCAGTTGTTATACTGCAGGAAAGAGGAAGGAGCCCTTGGGACAGTAAAGAGATGATCGTTCTTTTGGTGTAAATATATTTTGGGTGTACAAAGATATCTAAAATGAGATCTGAATGCTAGATGTATAGACTTTTGGATATATGAGTAAATTTTAAAAGTTTTAGTAGAGCTCTGTATTTACTTCAATTATATTTGATGCTCATGAAGAGACATTATATGTTTTTCATTATTAATTATGGAATTTGATAGGTTGGCAAGTTAGGAGAGGCTAAATAGATTTCTTTTACTCACTCTATTCGGAAAGTAATGGCTCGGAATGGGTGTTAGTAAGAAGGAATCAGTTTAGATTTTCCTTCTCTGTTATATTCCAGATTGATAATTAGGGGGGTAGGCCAAATTGGGGTGTGACACCAGCAACCCCCATAAATGAGCCACCCCAAATGACTAATAGGAGCCAACACAAGACTCGGAAACAGCACAAAGGGAGGGGAATGGCCAGCAGCAGGTTCCAACGCCCAGGGAATAACAAAACAGAATTCCCAAGAAAGGGAAACCGAATTTTGCATGGAAAAATAGCAGAATTCCAACCGGCCACCATAAAATCCTAAAATAAGCATAGAACACCAAACAGCAAAAAGAATGGGAAGATATGGGCCAAGCCCAATAAAGAAATATTAGCCCAAAATAAATGCCCACTAAGCCAATTAAGAAACAAGAGAACAAGTTCAACATGAGTGGAAAATCAAATGAGAGAAATTACCAAAGAGCACCAAACCCAAGCATGATCACGGGTTGATTTCCATCATAGGGCACATAAGAAAAATATAATCCAAAATTATATAACATCCAAAACATAAATAAAATATAAAATATAAACTGATAATCCTTGATTGCACCACTTATCCATATATTTTTAATTTTCAAGCCCAATTTTGACCCTTTTTACAATTAATCATGACGCAAAATAGAGGCGAAAAACAATGGTAGACATATTTCCCAACAACATTTATCATAACTTTGCTAATCATAATCAAGTGAGTAAAAAATCAATCTAGCTAGATCATCATAAAAATATCTCATTTTTTACTAGATTCATCATATTCACTGATATAGAAGCGTGCATAATTTAAAACTTCAAAATAAACTACAGAACTTCTAATACTTCCATAAAAATTTCTAAAAAAATTTAATTTATATCATTTACTTTTTTTCTACATTTCGATATAGGATAAGTTGGATCACTTATCTATGGTCCCACATACTATTTTCACTTTCTTGAATAATATTCATTGTAACATTTAAGCTAAACGCTCAGTGAAAAATAATTCTAATATAAGATTCAAATATACAAGAAAGAAACAATAATATTTATGCTAATCTTTTGAACTAACATAATCGTTTTTGATTATACACATCATTAGCTTCATAAAATGATAACCTTTAAAGAAAACCTGCTACGACATTTAAATAAATAAAAGACAACATTAAACAAAAAGCATAATTATCTATAAAAACATGAAATATGTCCATCAAATTTTATATCATAAAGGCTACCACTTTATTTTCATTTTCATTATTAGTCATTAATTTCTTAAAAATGTAATATAATACATATAGGTTTTTCGCTCATTTATATCATTGATCGTTAGCTAGCCCATCAACACTAAAGACCACTTATAAAATTTGAACAACCTAACATAACAATTATTAATGGCTCCTCAACCTCAACGTTAAACCCTATAGTATCAACTAACTAGGATCAAGAGTTGAAACCTTTCTTTTTTCCTATAGAGTCTATAATACTCAAAATATTTGAATTAAATGTAAGTATAAAGTTTCTATAAAGGATAATTGATTTTTTAATTTCATTCTATCTTGAATTTTAAGTCTACCTTGAATTTTAAGTATTTAACTTATAATAAATATTTAACTAATTAATAAGTAATCAATTAATAAATAACTCATTTCCTTTTAATGTTTCAGTAGTTTTTCCACTAAAAGTCACATGCATTAAAAGATGTCTGTGAGTGGGAACCCTACGACTGCGATGTTTAGTGGAATAGGAATTTTAATATTATATATGTAGTCAAAAGGCATTATAAGAATAGATTATGCATAAATGAACACTACCCAGTGTTAAATTTTCCCCTCCCATTTCCCGTCAAGTGGCTTTTGGCATTCGAATGAGCAGTATGTCGTGAGCTTGAGGGAGCAGGTATTGCTGGTTAGAGCGGATCCAGACTGGTGGAGAGTTGCTGAAATTGCTAAAATCAATGGGCAAGTATAGAATTCGGCAGAGGTAAGGGGTTGTTACTGTGTATATTTAATAGGCTGCTGCAATGGATTGAAATGAAGAATTGTTGTAGTCATGACTAATCAGTGAGAAAAAGAGAGAGCTACAAGCTCCGAATAAGTGCATGGCTTTTGGCTGTTGGGGAGAAAGTCATAAGATGGGAACTTAAGGAGTAGGTAAAAAATAAATTAGCATTTCTTAAATCAATATTTGCTGAAATATTCATTGCTGCCAGGTGTTATAATCTATAGTGTTAAAATTAAGTTGTTAAAGGCTGGTTGCTAAATTAATATTTTAGAATTCAGTTTTGGTTGGTTGAAATCAGTAAAAAAAAAGGGGAAGAGCTGCTAAAATCAATAGATAACTAAGAAAAGGGGAAAGAGAGCTAAGTGAAGGAGTAGGTTGAATGAGGAGAAATTCAATTGATATAGTATATAAAAGGAGAAAAAAATATGACCTAGAATAACTAATTCCGAGTGATGTGAGATATCCAAACAATGCATAAAAAACAGCAGAAATTTTATATATTTGTAAATTCATAACTATTATGTTTATAATAGCATTCTAATTTCAGTTTATTCATTAATTAGTAATTACAATAGCACAGTTTATGAAGCTATTATTATGTGAGTACACCGGACGGGACAACCGTCTGGTTAAGCGTTGGGTACCCAGCGGTACCGAGTGCAAGTACCGAGCTAGGTACCCAGCAATGGGGTGATGTGGCACAATGTTATTGGTCTCCAGACGCTCTCAAAACTCCACACAGAATAATAAATCTAGTTTATGATTGTTAAAATTGAATGGTATTAAGAAGTAAAAATAAGTCATATATGGGAGATAGACCCGCATAAGTAAAGACGAAAGACCTGACGAATTAAGCTCACATTCTCAAAATTCTAAAAGTTGGGAATTCAGACCCAACTTTAAATTGAAAAGCTGACAATGAGCAAAAGTTTATAGCCATTATATGATTGGTGTAAAAGGTGTTTAATAGTTAACAAGATAGAAAATAATGTTATATGTTTTTTTATGATTAGTAGGGAAATCCAATATATTCTAAATTAAATTGTTAACAACATTATTATTATTTATTATATATTGCTTGTGTATTTTATTGAGTCATAGTTCATTAGCAGTAATTATATTGTTTTTGTATTTCATTGAGTCATAGCTCAATACAACTATTGCTAAAAATTAGGGCTCAATAAAATACACAAACAATGTATAAAAAATAATAATAACATTATTAACAATTAATTTAAAATATATTGAAATTCTCCACTGATCATAAGAAATGCATAACATTATTTTCTATCCTGTTAACTGTTCAACATGTTTAGACAAACTATATAATGAATATAAGATTTTATACTTCTCAGCTTTCTAATTCAAGGTTGGGTCCAAATTCCCAACTTTTAGAATTAAAATTATTTTATAATCCTAGGTTGAGTCCGAATTATCAATTTTTATAATTTTGAGTGTGGGTACCTCATCAGGTCTTTCGTTTTTACTTATGCAGGTTTATCCCTCATATATGATTTATTTCTTCTTTTCAATATCATTCAGTTTTAACAATCATAAATTGTGATATTATAGTCACTAATTAATGAATCAATAATTACATAAATAAACTAAAATTATATTGTTATCATAAATATAACAGTTATGAATTTACACATATGTAATATTTTTACTATTTTCTATGCATTGTTTTGGCATCTCACCTCACTTAGAATTCGTTCTTCTAGGTCATATTTTCGTTTCCTTTTATACACCACCTCAATTGAATTCCTCATTCAACCTACTCCTTCACTTAATTTTCTTTCCATTTTTCTTAGTTATATATTAATTTCAACATCTCTTTTACTTTTTCTTATCGATTTCAGTCAACTAAAATTGAATTCTGAAATATGAATTTAGCAACTAACCGTTAGCAACTTAATTTCAGTATTATAGATTATATCACTTGGTAAAAATGAATATTTCAATAAATATTGATTTAAGAAATACTATTTTTTCTTATATACTCCTTAAGTTCTCATCTTAATATTTTCTCCCAAGCAACTAAAAGACCTGCATTTATTTGTAGCTTGCAGCTCTTTCTCTCTTTTTCTCATTGATTAGTCACTACTATAGTAGCTCTTATTCCATTTCAACCTATTACAGTAGCACCTTTAAATATACACAGTAGTAGCTCCTTAACTGAATTCCACACTAGCCCACTGATTTTAGCAACCCACTAGCTGTCTGCATTCGCTCCAACCAGCAATATCTGCTAGCTCAAGCTCACGGCATATTGCTCCTTTGAATGCTAGAAGCCACTTGACAGGAAAATGAGGGAAAAAACTAATGTTGGGTAGTGCTCATTTATGCATAATATATTCATATAATGTCTTTCCACTATATATATAATATTAAAATTCATATTCCACTAAACATCACAGCTGCAGGATTCCCACTTACAGTCATCTTTCAATACATGTAGCTTTCAGTAGAAAAACTACTAAAACATTAAAAGAAAATGAATTAATTATTAATTGATTACTTATTAATTAATTAAATACTTAAAATTCAAGGTAGACTTTAAATTCAAGGTAGAATGAAATTCAAAAATCAATTATCATTTATAGAAAGTTTATGCTTACATTTATTTCGAATATTTTGGGTATTATAATCCACCCCTCCTTATTTAAATTTTGTCCTTGAAATTTATTACCTTAGTGGTCGTCAAGTAGTTCAAAATAAGTGTCAGTAAGAAGGGGCCAGTTTAGATTTTCCTTTTCTATTATAGTCCAGGATGACTATAATAGGGGTCAAAATGGGGTGTGATAGAATCTCCTCTCATCAAAAAAAAAATTTCTCCCTATGTAGGTCATCATAATTTTTCAATCTATCTCATATTATATAACCTTTTATTTACTTCTTTCAACTTAATATCATCATCAATGACATTTAAAATTGTTTAGAATTTATATTCACATGTTATCAATTAATCTATTTAGCATGCATCTAGAGTAAATATGATATGTGAAAGCCAACATCTTTGCACTTAAATAAATACTATATTATATCAAACATTCTTTATTGAAAATATCTTAAATTTCTTTAAATGGTTGATCTTATAAAAATTTATTGGATTTCTTAAAATTATTATGTCATGCTCTTTATGAAGAAATGTCTACTTGCATGTGCATAAGAATTCAATGGAATTATATAATTTGACAAATTTTGACCTATGAATAATTTGCTCATGATGTTCAATATTGAGCATCTCACCTGAATTATCGGATCTTCTTCAAGACGAATTTCTTAATTTCTATGCCTCAACATCTTGTCATTTTATCAACAACCTAATAATAAAAAAATTCTCCATTTAAGATAACTTTCTAATGAGAAAAGAATCAAAATGATCAACAACCTAATAATAACAAATTTCTTCATTTAAGATAATTTTCTAATGAGAAAAGGATCAAAATGATCTCTCAACTCTTTGTGCTGGATCAAAATGATCCCCACCAACCCTTTTAAGGGACCAATTTGGTCCCTCAACTCCTTAAAAAGGGGCCTTTTTGGTACTAATATCAATTTTTTTGGTTAATTATGTTAAATCAAGGGATATTTTGGTCATTTTTAATTAAATTATTTATTAAATAAAATTTTCAAGTAATAGTATTTTTTAAAAAATATATATTAATAATTCTAGTCTATAATGATACTAAATTAAAACTAGAATCATCAATAATTTTTTTATTAATTAAAGAAATGTTTAATAAAAATCCTTTTAAAAAAATTATTATTACTTAAATGTTTAATAAAAAAGAATTGGGGACCATTTTGATTTCTCACAAAGAGTTGAGGGACCATTTTGATCATTTTCTAATTTTCTAATCTACCACATCAAAGCAAAGTCAATTGATAGCAAATAGAATTTTTACTTCAAATTGATTTCTCTTCATTCAAGTTTTCAATCCTAAAAACTCCAATTCAAACTCAATTTAAGGAAGAAAATATTAAATTAGAGTTCTTATCAAAAATCTTAAATCCTTCTCTTCCCCTTTTCTTCCTCTCCCATGTCTCCTTCTTCTTCCCCTTCCCTTTTTCTTCTTCTCTTCTCCATCTCTTCTTTTTCTTTCTTTCCTCTTCCCTTCCTCTTCTTCAACATCTACTCTTCTTCTTCTTTTTATTTTTCATCTTCCTGAGAACCATTATCCCTTTTTATCCATTTCTTCCTCTAATTGCTGTTAAAAAGGCAATTGGATATAGGATAAGGATTATAAATAAATTATTAGCTTCTAACAATTTTTTTTTCTTTCTTACAGCCCCAACATTTGTAGGTCATGATTTTTAGGTTAAAAGCTGAATTGCTACACTATATTAGTTGATTGAACAGTTAAATTAAATAAGATAATAGATTTTAATTAATTAGAAAATTAATTATAAAATGTTGATATACTTATTTATTTCAATACACTTTTATGTATCAAAATGATCGAAGTTGAATATATAATTTGTTGCGGATCTATGATTTATGATTTTGATGATAGCAAACATTCCTTATTTCTCTACGATTGTCTTATGTGTTAACGTTTCAGGTCCACACGATCAGACTGCAATCTGGAACCAGCTCAAGATTGGGTAGACTAGGTCTGTGTCAGTTTGTAATCTTTTTCCTTTCTTGAGTCTGTTGTATTTGGTGTGGAACCTGTTGTTTTGTAACTTGGAAGATTTTCTGTTATTCCCTAAAATATTTCTATTTTTGGTAATATCGGCCGGGACGATATTTATATCGTCCGGGACGATATGCCCAAAAACAGAAACCCTATTTAGGGTATCCTCATTAAGGCAGCCGTCGTATTCATATCGGCCTGGAAGATACTTGTATCAGCCAGGACGATATTCTCAATTCAGAAAGAATCAGCCGTCATAATCAGTTTAGGTATTCTTTATTTTAGGAAATCGGCCAGGACGATATTCCTATCGTCCAGGCCGATCTAACACAATTATGCCTAAATTGATCTGGTATCTTTGGAAAGCATTAATGGTTGATTGATACGATCACATCGTCCGGGACAATCGCAGGATCGACCGGAACGATGTTCTGGACGATCTACATCGGACAGCTCGAATTCAGGACGATGATCAGGACGATTGAAATCGGTTTTAAACTAATC
>NW_021319178.1:12084488-12094284 GCF_001605985.2 Dendrobium catenatum | reverse complement strand
TTTTTAAAAGATTTCAGAAAAGTAGCAATTAAAAAAAAATTAGCCAATAATACAAAAAAAAAGATGCCAATGACGCCCAAATTGGAAAAAAATATACACAAAAGTATATCAAAAATCAAAAGATGTTGCAAAGAGCGCAATTCAAATTGACAAGAGGTAAAAATGAGCCCACAAATTTTAATGCTTACCATTTCTGTACTTTTTAAAACTAAGAAACCCTTGATACTTTCGATACTTGATTGAAAATCTGATTGCCTGATTTCAACAATTCATGCAGTGAATCTTCTATTAGATATATTTTTATGAAAGGAGTTTTGAAAAATTAGTGTTTTTTTTCTAATTTATTCCTTGATTTAGATATTGAATTAAAAAAATTTTTAGCCTTTTTAAAGAACTTGGAGTTTGGATTTATCAAATTTTGAATTTTTAACATTTTTCTTAGGGCTATGCGTTGTCAACCAATTAACTATATAAGTTTTTGATTAAAACCAAGAGGAAACTTCCTCATTTTTAAGAATATTATTTTTTACTAGATCAGGAATGTTTTTGTCTTTTGTCGTTTTGTTTTTTGTTTGTGCTCCTGTGCCTCCTCTCTTTTTGATAATGTCAAAGGGGGAGAACGTATTGTTGAATTTTTATACTATTTCGTGTTTGTATCTTAAAATTAAAAACAACAAAATATTTTTATCTCCCTAGTTTTAAAAGAGTTATTCTAGTGAGGGGGAGATTAGGAAGAGTTTTTACTTTTTTGAAAATTTAATTTGAAATGTTTTGCCATCATCAAAAAGGGGGAGATTGTTGCAGATCTATGGTTTATAATTTAATGATAGCAAACATTCCTTATTTCTCTACGATTGCCTTATGTGCTAACGTTTCAGGTCCACACGATCAGACTGCAATCTAGAATCAGCTCAAGATTGGGTGGACTAGGTCTGTGTCAGTTTGTAATCTTTTTCCTTTCTTGAGTCTGTTGTATTTGGTATGGAACCTATTATTTTGTAACTTGGAAGATTTTCTGTTATTCCCTAAAATATTTCTATTTTTGTTAATATCGTCCGGGACGATATGCCCAAAAATAGAAACCCTATTTAGGGCAACCTCATTAAGGCAACCGTCATATTCATATCGGCCTGGAAGATACTTGTATCGGCCAGGACGATATTCTCAATTCAAAAAGAATCAGCCGCCATAATCAGTTTAGGTATTCTTTATTTTAGAAAATCGACCAGGACGATATTCCTATCGTCCAGACCAATCTAACACAATTATGCCTAAATTGATCTGGTATCTTTGGAAAGCATTAATGGTTGATTGATACGATCACATCGTCCGGGACAATCGCAGGATCGGCCGGGACGATATCCTGGACGATCTACATCGGACAGCTCGAATTCAGGGCGATGATCAGGACGATTGAAATCGATTTTAAACTAATCAACCTGGACGATGTAACCAATTTTTTTCTGATCGTCCCAAATCGTCCCGGGCTGATGAGCTGAATTTATACTGATAATGTCGGCAACTTGCATTAATGAGCTCGTTTTGAGCTTTTCTATTAAGCTTGGCATGACACTTTGTAAGAGTCTTTGGCAGCCATTGGAGCTTCGTTCTTGTGGGGGAGACTTGAAGAGAAAGCTTGAAAGGGAGTGAGGAAAGGGTGGAGTTTGAGAGAGGGAGAAGATCCTGTGAGGAGGGACTCAAGGGAGTGTGGTGGGGGATCCACACGGTTGCTGCCGGCAGCTCGCACCTGAATACCGTCGGATTCAAGGCTTGTCTCGAGGGAAGTTCACCAAAGAAGAAGATCTCTTTGGTGTCAAAGGACCCGGCGACTCCGCCGCACCGGAGAAGGTGGAAGAGATTTTGTAAGGGCTTTCCCCTAGCTTATGGGGGCTAAAGGAGAGACACTTGTTTTAGTGCAATACTTGGAGGGTGCCTCCAAGGAGTGGACGTAGGTCAAGATTTGACCGAACCACTATAAATCCGGTGTGTTCTTTCTTTATTACTTCCGCATTTAATTTCCACATTTTGATTTTCATTGTGGTGAATCTTAGTTTTTGTTTTAAGTTTAAGTTTTGTCTTAAATTCTGATTCACCTCTCTCTTTTAATTAGCCTTGGGCCGGTTAATAGGGCTTAATATCCCTAACGAACTTTCAAGTGGTCTCAGAGCACTTTCTAGTGTCATCTGAGCACTTTCATAATTTAATAAAAATAATTTCAATAAAATTTGGGAATTGCTAGAAGTGGGATATAATTTTTGGAAGAAATTTTATTTCACTTTTTGAAAAATTTCGGTATTACAACATTTCTTTTAAAAAATTTTATGAGAAGTTAGCTCTGGGTTTAGGCATGTATTTTTATAAAACGTGTAACCATCTTACTTAAGTCACCCATTTTCCTTCATATGCAATACACATTGATCCTAACTACTAACTTAGCAGTGTATCTGATGCCCACCGATAGCATGCCCAAACCACCTAAATCTATTTTCATTATCTTACTTTCAATAGGAACTAGTCTCATTATTCCTCCATAATATAATCACTTTACACACTATCTTTTTTTACCAAACTTAAGTCAAATCATTCACAATCCATCAACACTCAGTTTGGTGACAATAATTGTTAAAGCCCAGAACTAAGATAAAATATAGTATCTATGCATAATTATATTATTGTAAAATTTACCTAAATAAGATATTTTCTTATTATATAGTACTCCTAAGGAACAATACACATAATAAGCACATCCAAAATCTCTTGGTTGATTACTTCATCTCACGCAAAAAAGGTAATGCATTCAAGAGAATTTGATTGTAACAGTGACATCAAAGCCTACTTTTAATCTCATGATCACCAAAGTTGCATGTAGATATATGAGGCCCGATGTTTAAAATTGCGTATTCGAATATTGAGGTGTTTTTCATTAGTGAGGTGAGGCGTAAGCCTCAAAATCAAAAGATTGCGTAAATATAAAATGATAAATTTGTTATATACTAATGAGTGAATAATATAAAACATAAAAAAAACATAAGATATAAAGTGAAATCAAAATATCTCAATAATAAGAGAACATGAAATATAGTTCAACTCAAAATATATCTTTCCGAAAACCCAATATTCTTTCAATTAACATATAATTCTGATTTCCAAAAATAAATAGCAATGACATATCACATAATAACTCATAAGTCATCAGCACTGTCATCACTAAGGGGTTCTTCATTTGAATCATCATTATGCTGAACTGCTCTCTCCCCTTCCTCTTCTCCTATAGAGTCCAATGTCGGACATTTACTTCAAGATTTATGTAAGTTTTAATATATATAGCGTGATGCGTAAACCTCATGCCAATGAGGCGAGGCGGGCCTCAAGATGGGCCTTAACCAAGTTGAGGCACAAGCCTCATAAAAAAAACTCGATGTGTAAGCATTGAGGTGTTCTTTACTAGAATTGCGCAAAGGCGGGTCTCAAGGCAAGCCTCATATTGCGCAATTTTAAACCATGATGAGGCCTGTAGAATATGCTGGAATATGCCATTTTTAACAGAAGAATTTACAAAGATTTAAAATGGTCTCAAAGTAAACAAAGGATTTGTAAAAAGTTCCAAGTCAAGAAACCATATATTTCCATTCATATAATATTACATGTTGATGAATTTTCAAACAAAAGAATTTATTCACAGCTTTAGGTCAAATGCAGCAGCTTCCATATAAAGGATACATTGCATTTTTAGTGTCCTAAAAAGCTAAATAAGTAAAACAACTTATTAAAAACTACAGGAATAATGTAGAAAAAGAATATTCAATCTCAGTACTTCTTCACTATCCCTGATCCAATGCTTTTGAAACATAGCTTCCGCATCAATGTTTTTAAGGATTTAAAGAGAAAGTAGCAAGCCTGCCTCGTCTGGCACATTTCATGAAAAATGGTCAAAACTCTAAAGCTAAATGATTCAATATAGTTTAATAATAAAGCACGTTAAGTGACAGAATCCAGAGAAGTGGGATGCCCTGACCTAATACCAGTACCTCCGCTATGAGATCAAATACAATTTCAATCCAACATCTTGTGGTCAATTACTGATTTCCAAGCTCAAAGATTGGCCATGAAGCATAATAAGACAAACTTAACCCTTTCTACAACTACTAACTTTCTTTAATAATTAAATAATCAACTAATCAGTTAGAGTTAAAAGCCGTGGACTTCCTCAAGCATATAATAACAATTATAAAATTCAGAACCTACCTGCTTTCTGAAAGAAGTAGAAGGAGTGTGCTTGCGAGAGCTCGTGGACCCGATCCGTCTCGACATGGAACCATCAAACCTCTGTGACAGCTGGTGCTGCTGCATTGCCATCACAAGAGCATGACGGTGCAACAAATCATCTTCTGCTGGTATTTTTCTCACTGAGCGCGAGCTCCTCTTTCCCCGAGATCCATGGCCCTCACTGAATCCTTTACTCGGAAAACAACCCAACCAATTTCCCATTGCAGAAATGGGACGACAACTATGTAAAAAATCGCTTCAACTATTCTGGGTAGTGAGTGGACTGATAAGCAGGGCCAGATCTTACAATGTACGATGCGGAAATGAGAAGGTAAAAGATAGGGTTTTGACCGGAAACCAGATAGAAATTTCTTCTTAGAAATCTGAAATATATAGTTCAGGAAGAAAGAAAAAACACAAGAAACGCAGAAGATAGATTCAGCCCAACAAAAGATAAGAGAAGAATGGGATATTGAGAATGACCAGAAAAGGAGATTAGCGAAACACACTGAAAACGAAGGAAAAAAAAGCCATAGAAGAACGATGACGAGATAAAATTCAAGCAGAATGACAATAAATATGAAATCTGCTCCAGTCCTACAACCGACAAACTAGCGGATTTTGCGGAGTTTTAAAGAGCCGAGTGATGTAAACCCCCTAACAAAGCAAAATCACATGCTTGCTTAAAATTTTTTTTGGTGAACTATCCAAAATCAAACATTTTGGTGCTAATTTACTAATCCTGGAATTGAATAGAAAAGTTGAGAGAAGGGGTGCTACTTTGAAGCAATTATTACGTGCGGTTGTGAGACTATTCAGAGAAAAATCAGGATGCGTCAAGTCATCCGATACACAGCAGTACATAACAAAAAAGTAATGTGACACGTACCTCCGAATGTCATCTGGTGATCACACGTAATAATTTCACGCTACTTTGACCTCTTCTATTTAAAGTTATATATATAAGAGCTACATTTTGAGTCATTTAGATCAATGAAGATAAACTAATATACATTATCATATTCGTAAGACTCAAATCTAAGACCTCTTAGTTGATAGTCAAAATTCTTAACCAACAGATCAAGATGAGCTACGTAAAAAGGAGCTCCATAGTAAGCAAAGAAAAAAAGCCTTAATTTAATTGTAATTTAAGAAGAAGCATAAATATATATAAATTTTGTATTTTAATAGAAAACACAAAATAATTTTACCATTTTTTATAATTCAAAAGGTTTTCGTTAGAAAATGCAAAATATTTTGCATTTTCTAAAAAAATTCAATATGTTTTGTTGCATTTTCATTTTAAATTTTTTTTTTCTTAAATTTGATATTTATCAATTTTTTTATTATAATTTATATTTAAGATTAATTTAGATAGTTATAAGGTAAGTGGTAAATTTTATGTTAGTTATAATTATGTGTAAATTTTATTTTAGATATTTATAAAAATTTTAATAATACTTACAATTTTATAAAATATTTTGAGTTAATTTTATGTCATCAATGTATGTTATAAAATTTATGTTATTAATGTTGAGTTAATTTGATATTTATTATAATTTTAAAATTCTTAATTATAACCATTATCGTATCACCCAACAACATCCATTCATGTTGGTCATGATTATGATTGGTCATGAAGAGGGACCAAGGCCATTTTAGCACTAGCACAAGAATCTAATACTTATTACTATGAGTAAATAAAATTAAGTAGTATGCCTTATTTATATGTTTAATAATAATAGATTATTATCTAATATCTAATTTTGATTCCCCCAATTCCATCATGTGCCTACCAAATGAGGGGCCCACATTCGTACTTTTTTTAGAACAGGGTATCTACCCGTTGCCGTCCCCTTACGAGACACATGGCGGCATAACTAATCCATCAGCGGAACCTAATAGAGCCGACCCACAAACACCGACCCCACTCTTTGCTACTCCCCTCAAAGAAGGCGAGCTGCTTGAGGGGAGATTCGAACATGGGTTGGGGGTTCCCAACCATGCCCGCCCACCAACCAATCTAAGCTCAGCGGGTACATTCGTACAATTTTATAGCATCTACTTGGGTAGATAATTATTGGTCATGATGTTGACGCCATGAATTTTTATTTAAAAGAAACTAATATGCATGATACAACTAACACACTTTATTTTTACCCCTTACTTTAAATTTTATTATATTGATTGTGTTATTTTGAAAATTATTCTATATTGTGATGATGCCAAGCCAAGATTGTAAGAAAGTTGGTGAAGGATCTTTTACTCCTTTATTAGTGATGGGAATCCTTCTTCATAGGATAGGTAGTAAAACATCATCCATCCTTTCTTAAATATACAAGTGATGTCAAATGAAGCATACCACTATTATACACATGTTTGAATATTAGATCGAGATAAGTTGTTATATAGATTACTTGTGAAAGCCTTAAAATTGTATAGTGATCATACAACAGAATTTTTTATTGGATCTTGATGAAAGTTAATGTAAGAGAGACTTAGGCTTCGTTTGGGACGGCTTTTTTATTGCTTTCTAAAATGGAGTTTTAGTACAATTTTTTTTTATTTTGTACTAAAACTCCGTTTTAGAAAGCAATAAAAAAGTAGTCCCAAAACGAAACCTTAAAGAGATGTAACATCATTTAGTCAGGTTTTATTTCATTCATATAAAGTACCATGAGATGTTGTAGTACAACTTAGGAATAGAAGAAAATGATCCAAATTATGAGGAATTAGGTTTACATGTTAAACTATATTGACAATAGTGTATCATAGAGAATGACTTCATATAAAACTTGTTTGATAAATTTATAAGTGTACCATTTCTGAAAGTTAAGAAGATACCTTTATTTGGAGCTAATTTGTAAAAGATATAGTGAAAATTCGAGTTTTATATGGCATACTGACTAACACAAACACAAGTGTAATCTCCCATGTTTAAACTACTTAAGAGAAAAAATATTGAATTTGCAAGGTAGTTGTTGACATTCATATGTAGTTGTTAGCATATTCATGTACTACTAGTACATGAAAGTTAGATATCCTAGATGATTAGTGGGTGGGGTTCGTAGAATCATGTAATCAGTGTTATACTTATCTGTCCTAGACTACTTGCATGAATGTGTGTAGCTTCATTTTATTTGAAATGTATAGTGTCATTATTCCATATAAAGAAAAATTTATAATTTTCTTATAATTTATCAGTATTTTACATCTATATGAAAGTTCTTTAGAGTGAATATTATATTAGGATATTATATTAATTTAAAATGGAGAAAATACTATCATAATACTCATTATTTGATCTTCCATTGTCAGTATAAAAATTTTCTATATAAAAAAGAAAAAAATGGCTTCTTACAATATAAATTCTATAAACCTATATACTACTAAGTTCTCCTATGATGTTTTGGAATAGATATATCCCAAGTGTATATATGGTAGGTGCTCATCGTGGACTCCTCTACAATTGTTACTCCTCTACAATTATGACTTTGTCATCATCCTATACTCTTGTGGTGGAAATTTAAGTTTGCTAGAAAAGCATTTATTATTGGGTGGGGGGTCATGGCAGAACTATGGATGCTTATGTGATAAGAAATTCTTAATTAAGTCAATAACTATTAAAAGCACCCTACTATAATTAGAAGGATGAGCACTGCTACATCGATGGTTCTATATTTGAAATTCCTATCCCTAAAATCATTTATGGATAGAGGATCTTGTATAATTAGTCATTGAGTGCCGATGAGCATCAATACTTGATCACTATAGAGCAAAAATAGTATCTCTTTGGAACATTAGGTGTTGATCTTCATAAAACCTCAAAAATTAAGCATTATGGATCATTAGATATTGACCATTGGCCCTAATATCTCTCTTGACCTCAATGGGTCTACTCTGTATAAAAATTATGGTTAGTGGGCTGATTGAATGTGATATAATCAATATAAATGTATTGCTTCACTATACTCAATAACTTTGAAATCTCATTTAAAGCCAATTTCATCAAACTATCATTCTCATCATAACCAGTAGCAAATGGTTTCATGATGCCCTTATTATGCATATAAAATAATCCACATGAGCATGCATAGTACATATCTTGTTCAACCATTCTCAAAATAAATTAGTGTATCTAACTTAAACTTTATTTTATAAATGGCTTACCTCTATCCATTCCCCCAGTGACCTAGGATAGTAAGTATCTGGTGGTTGGGTTGGAGCCTTCATTATCCATATTAACACCCAAAATCTATAACATAAAATCTAGATAGCCAACTTTTTTATGCTATTATCTTACTGTGGAGTCACTTGCATTATATAGGCCAGTCAATTGTTCCATAGCTTAATATAGTTTTGGTAAAAGCATTTTATCAATATTTAGCATAAATGCTTGAGAGATTTATGAGATTACTACATCATGTAAGGTGTTATGATAGTTTTTATGTACCTAACTCTAATGAAGAGCATCAATTTTGTCCCTATAAGTCCTTTCATTTTTAGCTAGTACCTCTTGAGCATGTTTCTCACTCCACATGCAGGTTATGAGATTATATAATCATTATTAATAAATAAATAATTTATGTCTATCTATGAAAATTATACCAAAGTTAAAGTGGTCTTCTAATGATATACCTTAGGAAAGATGCATGGAAAGTTGTCCTCTCAACATGTAAATGCTCACAAGACCAAACTTGTATGATAGGTATAAACACCCAGCTATATATACACATGTGGGCTTTGTTAATAGATCAATTATTTACACATGTGTGTAAGCACATAACCTTATCATGATTACTAGACAAAGATTACTAAATATTTTAGTAATGGAAAATGCTATAATTAAATGTGCAAGCCAGAAGTATTCAAAAGAAAGAAACATCCCAAAATGTATAGAATGTAGGCTCTAATATACCATTAAAAAAATAAATGGTATATCATCATAAGAATCTCAATAAAATTTCCTTTTAAGGTAATGTAATGGTATTATTGGTGCACATGGGACTAGCCCATATGAAAGCTAGCATCACTTTCATTTTTAATTGAGTGATAATAAACTATTTGAGCATTTAGACATCTTATTATTGCATTCAAAATTATTTAACTTCATTAATCGAGCCCAATCATTATAGTGCAAACTAAGGGCACACCATCCACCCTTATGTTAAGAATTCATTTTATTCATCTTGAACTATCATCGTCATCTCCCCTATGGGTAAGTGGAATGTATTCATTAGAGGACATCTTTTATCCATTAAAGTTATAATGTAATGATGGTCAAGACGCATGAACTGTAGATGGTGAATTCAATCATTAAGCCCAATCAAAACACTCTTTGAATGTGTTTTGAGACAACTTGAAGGTGCAAATGGCACACCAAGATTGCGGGGGGGGGAAATCTTTTACTTATTCTCAAAAACCTGATATGCATTAGCATTAAATAAAAGATATTAAAATAAAAAACCAAATCAAAAGAATGTTTTTTTTTTTTTTTTACTATTTAAAAAACAATATTTTCTTTCTTTTT
>NW_021319178.1:12054522-12084478 GCF_001605985.2 Dendrobium catenatum | reverse complement strand
GTAGGTGCTCATCGTGGACTCTTCTGCAATTGTTACTCCTCCACAGTTATGTTTATGTCATCATCCTATAATCTTGTGGTGGAAATTTAAGTTTGCTAGAAAAGCATTTATTATTGGGTGGGGGTCATGGCAGAACTATGGATGCTTGTGTGAAATGAAATTCTGAATTAAGTCAATAATTGTTAAAAGAACCCTGGTATAATTAGAAGGATGAGCACTACTGTATCGATGGCTCTATGTTTGAAATCCATATCCCCAAAATCATTTATGGATAGAGGATCTTATATAATTAGTCATTGAGTGCCGATGAGCATTAATACTTGATCACTATAGAGCAAATATAGTAAATCTCCTTGGAACATGAGACGTTGATCTTCATAAAACCTCAAAAAATAAGCATTATGGATCATTAGATATTGACCTTCATAGGCCCTGATATCTCTCTTGACCTTAATGGGTGGTCTACTCTGTATAAAAATTATGGTTAGTGGGCTGATTGAATGTGTTATAATCAATATAATTGCATTGCTCCACTATACTCAATAACTTTGTAATCTCATTTAAAGCCAATTGCATCAACTTATCATTCTCATCATGACTAGTAGCAGATGGCTTCATGATGCCCTTATTATGCATATAAAATAATCCACATGAGCATGCATATTACATATCTTGTTCAAACATTTTCAAAATAAATTAGTGTCGCTAACTTAAACTTTATTTAATAAATGGCTTACCTCTATCCATTCCCCCAGTGACCTACGATAGTAAGTATTTGGTGGTTGGGTTGGAGCCTTCACTATCCATATTAACACCTAAGATCTATAACAATCCATATTAACACCTAAGATCTATAACATCACATCTAGGTAGCCAACTTTTCTATGATGTTACCTTATAATGGATTCACTTGCATTATATAGGCCAATCGAATGTTCTATAGCTTAAAATAGTTTTGGTAAAAGTATTTTTTTAATATTTACTCAGCCATGCCCATCTACCATCTTTAATATTTGTTCAATCCATGCAATTGACATAAACTTGATGTTGGAAAATTTTCCTATTACATGATTTGGAAGGTACCACTCCAAATGCTTCCAACTGATAGGTGGAACTCAAGTTGTCTAAATATATATCCTTCATGGCTAATGATAGGAAACTAAGCCATCGCACCTTACATATACGGTGTCCAAAATACTTGATCAAAATTTAGCATAAATGCTTAAGAGATTTATGAGATTACTACATCATATAAGGGGTTATGATAGTTTTTATGTACCTAACTCTAATGAAGAGCATCAATTTTGTCCCTATAAGTCCTTTCATTTTTAGCTAGTACCTCTTGAGCATGTTCCTCAATCCACATGCAGGTTATATGAGATTATAGAATCATTATTAATAAATAAATAAATTATGTATATCTATGAAAATTATACCTAAGTTAAAGTGATCTTCTAATGATATACCTTAGGAAAGGTGCATGGAGAGTTGTCCTCTCAACATGTAAATGCTCGCAAGACCAAACTTGTATGATAGGTAAACACCCAACTATATATACACGTGTGGGCTTTTTTAATAGATCAATTCTCTATACATGTGTGTAAGCACATAACTTTATCATTATTACTAGACAAAGATTACAAAATATTTTAGTAATGACAAATACTATAATTAAATGTATAAGCCAGAAGTATTCAAAAGAAAGAAACATCCCAAAATGTATAGAATGTAGGCTCTAATATGCCATTAAAAAAATTAAAGATATGGTATATCATTATAAGAATCTCAATAAAATTTCCTTTTAAGGTAGCATAAGGGTATTATTGGTGCACCATGGACTAGCCCATATGAAAGCAAGAACCACTCTCATTTTTAATTGAGTGATGATAAACTATTTGAGCATTTAAGATATCTTATTATAGCATTCAAAATTATTTAACTTTATTTATTGAGCCCAACCATTATAGTGCCAACTAAGGGCACACAATCAACCCTTATGTTAAGAATTCATTTTTTATTAATCTTGAACTATCATAGGCATCTCCCCTATGGGTAAGGGGAATGTATTCATTAGAGGACATCTTTTATCCATTAAGGTTATAATGAGGTGATGGTCAAGACGGATGAACTATAGATGGCGAATTCAATCATTAAGCTCAATCAAAACACTCTTTGAAATTGTTTTGAGACAACTTGAAGGTGCAAATGACACACCAAGATGGGGGGGTTTGTGGGGTGTGAATTGGTTTATTTAAAATCTTTTACTTATTATCCAAAACCTGATATGTAGAAATGTTAAAGAGACAATATATTAAAATAAAAAAAAAACCAAAAGCAAAAGAATGTTTTTTTTTTTACTATTAGAAAACAAATATTTTCTTTCTTTTTCAAAACAAAATTTCAACCAGAGATTTTATCACCCAAAATTTCTTTCACAAAGATAACATAAAACCAAATAAGGGTGTAAAAAATAAAATGCAAGTAAGTATAAAATATTTAAACTAGATTTATAGTTGTTCGGTCAACACCGACCTACATACACTTCCCAAATGTCTATTGCAATCTGGGATCCTGAGCTAGTGATTTTGATTATAACAACATTATTGATACCCTGTTGATTTATCCCAGCATATATATTGTATATTCATTTTTTATGTGTACTAACATTTCATGTATGTTATACACCTTACAAGAAGTTTTAGAGCTCAATATTAGGTAGAATATCAAAGTATTTTATAAGAGCATGTATTTTTATATTTATTTATTTATTACTTTTCTTGAGTCAAAGTGTTGTAAAAGGTGTATACTAACCTAGCGACCAAACACACACACACATAGGAGAGTGAAAAAATTGAAGATCAAAATTTTTCAGAACTAATCATACTATACGATCTAAATCGTATTGAAAGATCAACCATCCAAAAAATATTTAAAATGACTAATTATGTAATTGATATTTTAAAACTAATTATACTGTACTGACAAGATTGTACAATACAATCGGGTTAATTTGAAAACCCTAGTAGCCAATCAGATTTAGGTAAGTATTTAAATTTTTGAATTTTGAATTGATTATTTAGTACGATCCATATCATACTATAAAATATATAAAAACTTATCTAAATTAATTCACATGATTAGTTAATCAAATCAAGGCTTAGTTAATATTACAAATCGTACAGTACTATGTCAATCATACTGGTGATTGGTAGAGATGATTTAATATCATCCTAAAGATTGTCCTGGATGAAATCTTAATTTTTGAAGTAATCATACAATATGATGTCAATTGGAATGGATGAATGGTAGAGATGATTTTCGTAGTTCATCATATATGATCTGAAAAACATTGAATTAATCATATTGTATGACCACAAGATCGTATAGTATGATTGGTATGAAAAACTTGAACATATTATACTAGACTAAATGGGTCTTTGAACTAATAGTACTGAATGATTCTTGATCATAGTGTATGAGCAATTTCAGTTGAATTAAAATTTTAAGATTTTTTTTAAGCCTTGTATAAAATTTTCTTGTTAGACTCTTGAAGAGTGTTTAACTGTTGAAGGAATACTATGAGAGAGCTTTGTGAGGTCAAAGAGCTTGGAGAGGGAGAAGAAGAAGGAGAAGTTGTGTGAGAGGGAGAAGCAGTGTGAGGGGGTTCACACGGTTGCTCCAAGCAAGCTTCTGCATTGATTCCTCCAGGTGTTGATGTTGGTCTGTTAGGTAGTTCTAGGGAGTAAGGCTTCAAATTGAAGATTGAGGTTCTCTGCCTTTTCTAGAAGGGTGGATTCCAAGTTCACTGCCTTCACCATGAGGGTGAAAAAGCTTCCAGGTACTATGACTTCACCAAGAGGGTAAAAAAGCTTCTGGTACTCTACCGCATCAGGTTAGTGAAAGAGATTATGTAATGCATTCTCAGCTTTATTATAGGGGAAAAAAGAGAGACACTAAATGTTTAGTACTTTACTAAACTCGATGCGGTAAAGTGAGACGTAGGTTAACTTTTGACTGAGCCACCATAAAATCTAGTGTGCTTGTTCTACTTTACTTTTCACTTTTTATTTTTTGCATATTTCTTGCACATTTATTATTTTTATAAACTTGTGATTGGATTATCAAGCTTTGTTTAGTTTGATTCTTGTTGGAAAAAATAAAATAAAGAATAATATTTTGTTATTTATTTTGTTACAAAAATCAAAAAGAGCAAAATTGCATTATTTTTATTAAGATCTTCTACTTGCATTTGTGTTTAGTTTAAATAATAAAAAATGATTTCATTGAGTGAATTTTTAAATAAATAATTCACCTCCCCCCCCTCTTGATGTGCCTATGACAGTTTAACAACCTCATTTGAACTTTTAAGGTCCTCCACTTTTGGAATTTGCACAAAGTGATTCTCCTTTAACACATAGTTAAATGAAGATAGGGGTGTCAATTCGGGTCAATGGGTCAGGTTCGGGTCCAACCCAAGTTGACCTGGGTGTAAACGGGTTGACTCGAACCTGACCCGTTTAGCTAGACGGGTTCGAATAGCCAACCTGGACCCAACCCAATCGGGTTACTGGGTTGACCCAACGCGACCTGCAAAACCTAACTTATTCAACATTTGAGGCTTCACTACAGGTGAGGTCAGAGGCTTAGTGCAGCAGACAAGGCATCGAGGCCAGCTCGGCAGGCAAGATGTCTAGGTCAGTGCGGGTAAGGCCAGTACGGGTGAGGCCAACACGGTAGGCGAAGGCTGCAAGGCCAGCGCAGTAGGCGAGTGCGACATGTGGGTAACGCGGTGCCATCGCAGTAGGAAAGCTAAGAAAGGGTTGTAGTGGTCCAGCAACCGGCACACGGGTTAGAACTTCAGACCAGATGCGGCACGACGGTGCCACAGAAGCCTTTTTCGGGTCAAATTGAGTCGACCCATGGGTTTTCGAGTCAACCTGAACCCGACCCATTTTTTTAACGGGTAGAAAATCTGAATCCGAACCCGACCCATTTCATAAATGGGTTGACCCAAACCAAAATTTTTTCTAGTAGGTTTTCAGGTCGTGTCAATTTTTGACAGGTGTATGTGAATATGCCCTTCTCCCTTACCATAGGAGGAGAATGACCTTTATAAACTTCCAAGAAACTCCCTCCTTATGCCTCCCAGCCCAGTGGAGACGTCATCCCTCTTTTAGCTCCTCACTCTAGTTGAGATACTACTCTCTACTTTCGTCTCCTTAACCCAGTGAAGATAATGATTCCTCTATTCACCTCCTCGGCCCAGTGGAGATGTTGATCCCTCCTCAGTCAAGTGGATATGTCGATCCCTCCTTTCTCTTCCTTGGCCTTATAAAGATGTCAGACCTACTTCTACTACGTGCAAAACTGGAGATATTATCCCTCCTTTTACCTCTATGACCTGGTAGAGATTTCAACACTCGCCTTCTCAACTAGGTATCTTTTGTAGAAAAGACTCTTCTTACAAAAGCTATCCTCCAAAACATCCACCAAACACAACAGGAAGCTCCCAGTTATTGGCTTGTCGGAGCAACTGTGTGACCCATCTCACACTCATTGACTCTCTTAAGGCACTCTCCCTCTCTCAATCTCACCTCCTCTCTCTTCTTTGCAATGTGGATTCCCTCCAAGCTCTCTCATAGAAGAAAATGTCTTTGTAGCTTTAGAACTCTTGTCCCTCAAGACATAAGATGAGATTACAAAGTGTGCTCTTAAAAACCTAATTTTGAAATTAATTGCCTTGACCGCATAATATGACTTGCAAATCATATAGTATGATTAATTTCATCAAATATCAACTTGTACAATTAGAAATAATCCAGTAAAATTAGTTATAATGAACTAAGCAATTTCATTTAATTACTTTATCTATGGAATTAAACTAAGCAATTTTATCTAATGTTTGATTAGATCCTGATATATAGTCATTTAATTTATTTTGAATACCCATTTAGTTTCAAAAACACTATGATCAGAGAGTCTACTTACAAATTCTCATACATCATTTCTAATAAATTTATTAAGCCCTTCTTGCATAGCCATAATCTAGAATTCATTAGTCAGTACTTGATCTAGACTAGTGGGTTCTATCATAGAGATAAAAGTTGGGTGGCAAACCTCTTTTGTAAGACCATGCCTAATTCTAACCCATATAGATGGGTCTCCTAAGATAAGCTCTCTAGGGTGACTAGATGAAACCTCTATTCCCTAAGCAATAGATCTTGAGCATCTTTTTTATTCTCTAGTTCAATAATGTCAACTCTATGAGTTATCTCTTATTTTTCTTCATCAATAATTCTAGTCTCAATAACCCTATCTGATTCATAAAAAGTAATATAGGTTAATTCCTCAATAACTATGTTTCTTTTATTGAATATCCTATAAGCCTTGTCTACTGAGGAATATCCTGAAAAATATCACTTCGTCTACCTTAGCATCGAATTTTCCTAAATAATATTTTCTATTATTTAGAACAAATCACTTACATCTAAAGAAATATAGATGAGAAAAATTTGTTGTTTTAGCCTTAAGCAATTCATAAGTTATGTTATTCAACTTGGATCTTATGTTCACTCGATTAAGCATACAACAAGCAATATTCAGTACCTATGCCTAGAAATATTTACAAGATAATCTACACCCACTAAGCATTGCCTAAGCAGCCTCTACCAATGTCTTATGTTTCTTTTGACTACATCATTTTGTTGTGGGATTCTAAGGGATTAAAAGTATGCTTTATCCCATACTCTTAAAAAAATAATTCAAATTCACCTCCATGGTCATTATAAATTGTTGAAATTAAACATCCTATTTTTCTCTAAATCTAAATTAAGCAAGTTTTAAACTCTTTCAAATAATTCACTTTTATTTTCCAAGAATTTAACTCCCGTGAATCAAGAATAATCATAAATGATTATGAATCCAAATGATTTCCCTCCTAGACTTGCTATTCGAATAGGTCCAAATAAGTCCATATGAAGAATTTCTAGAGGTCTAAGGATACTATATCCTTAATTGAATGAAAAGATGACTTGGTTTGTTTTCTTAATTAGCATACATCACAAAAAAGTTCTTTGGAGAATTCTAACTTAGGGCATGCCTCTAACCAAATCTAGCTATGTGATTTTTCTAAGAATTCTCATACTTGCATGGCATACTCTCCTGTGCCATAACCATGATTATCAAAAGTTATTTTCAAACACCAAACCTCACTTGATTTATTAATGTAATTTAAATCAATCATGTAAATATTGTTGATTCTTAATCCTTCTAAAATAATTTTACCATATAATATTTTTAAGCATTTAATAGAAAAAAAATTGATATTAAAAATTGTGTTGCAAAGTTAAATGATGCTTAATAGATTGTGTTTTAAACCTTCAACTAATAAAATATTTTTAATTGTAAAACTATTATTTTTACCTATTTTCCTGCACCCACTACATTTCTAGTATTGTTGGCTTCGAGTATAACTTTTTTTTCTTCGCTCTTGGCCTCTACTGTGATGAATTATTTCAAATCCCCAGTCGTTAATCTTGAGCATATACTATCCAGATACAACATGCTCTCTTTGGACTTCTTGTGAGGGCACACTTGATTACTGACAGAGTCACCAATACTATCTTTTGCCATTAAACACTAGCTGGTTACCTCCTCTTCAGCCTTAGTTTTTTATGATTTTGAATTGGATTTTTCCAAAAAAAGTCTTTTGAAATATTATTTTTGCCCTCTCTTATGTTTCCTTTATCCTCACCATTGCCCTTAGTTGGGTGGTTGTTGATGTTCTGGTAGTCAAATCGGATATATCCTAGCCTTTTGCACTCAAACAAAACTACATTAGTAGAAAACTTGTTTTATTTTACATTTATACTTTTATATTTTTCAATGTTACACTTTTGCTTACTTTTCAAAAAAAAATTTAAACTGTCAGGTCATCAGTGCAATATCATCATTTTCATCTACTCTTGAATTGTTGCAGTCTATATCATCAGTGTTTAGTGTTATTGTTCGCTCATTTTTCTTTTCATCTACATCTGCATGTCTTTGACTAACCTTTTGCTCCTAGACAATTAAAGAGCCAAGTAGATTGTTAATAGAGTAAGAATTTAAATCTTTTTTTTTTCAAATATTGCAGTAACTTTTACATCCCAAGACTCATGGTAAATAGTGCAAGATTTTATTGACTTACTCATAATTTGAAATATATCTATCTAAATCATGAAATGAAATAATGATTTTTATAAACCTAGTATACATATAAAAAATCGATTCACTACGTTACATGCAAAATAATTCATATTCATGTTAAAGAAGATTCATGCGAGATTGTTTTACTTTACTAGTGCTTCGTATGTTATAAAAAATCTATCCCATATTTTCTTGTCACAAGTACAACAACAACAAAAAAACTCAAAAATAATCTTCAGATTTCAAGGCACAAAAAATAATTCAAATATTTTGTATTAAATTGTACAATTTCACAATCATTGATGTTCAATTCAGTAAAAGGATTTTCTACTTTTACTAAATTGGTCATGATTTTTTTGTGAAAATTAATATTTTTTTTCTTTTCAAAATAAAATTTAATCAAATATTTTATCACCCAAAAGTTCTTTCACAAAAATAACCAAAAATAAAACCATTGTGCAAAAAATAAATTACAAGTAAAGAGTACATAAACCATTTTTATAGTGATTTGATTGATATCAGCCTACATCCACTCCCCAAAGGTCCTCCTCTTTAGGACTTTGCACTAAGTGATGCTCCTTCAGCACACAGCTAGGTGAAGAATCTCTTTTCCCTTACCATAGATGGAAAATTACCTTTATATAATCAAAATAATCTCCCTCCTTTCACCTCTTATTCTGTCGGAGATGTCATCCCTCCTTTATCTCCTTGCTTTGACGAAGATTCCTTTCCCTCCTTTCGCCTTCTTGGCCTAGTAGATATGCTGGTCCCTTTTTTTTCTTCCTTGACCTGGCAAAGATGAAGATATATCCTTTCATCTCCTCAACTCGATGAAGATGCCAACCCTCCTATTCCTCGTAAATATGGAGATACCATCCCTCCTCTTGCCTCCAAAGCTTGGTGGATATGTTGACACTAGCCTCCTCAACAAGGAGTCTTTTATAGTAAAGACTCTTTATTTTAGAGTTCTCCTCTAAGAGTTTCACTAAACAAAAAAGGAGAACCCATAGTGCAAGATAAACAGAGCAATCGTGTAACCCCTCTCATAACCCTTGACTCTCACAAGGCACTCTCCCTCTTATCTCTCTCATTTGTGATGTAGACTCTTTTCAAAGCTCTCTTACAGAAGAAAATGTCTTTGTTTCACTAGAACTCTTATCCCTCAAGATATAAGATGATCTTATAAAGTGGTTTCTTAAGAAATCTTAATTTTTAAATTAATTTTCCTCATCGTACAATATGATTCATGGATCATATAGTGTGATTAGTTCAATTCCATCAAAAATCATCTTATTTGATTAGAAATGGTCTAGTATGATTAGTTATATCAAATCACAGATAATCCATAATGAATCAAGTTCATCTAGTTAAGCTCTTTATAAATCATCCAACATGATAAAGATCATAACAATTATTATTGATGATTTGATCCTAATTTGACTCCTTAATATATGAGATTAAATTAGGTAAATTTATGTAATGTTTGTACTAAGGTTTTTAAAAATCAGACCAGACCGACCGGTTCGGCTTCTTAACATAACCAAATTTGTTCAAGACCACCTTGAGTCGATAGTCGATCGTCTGATCGATGAACCGATAATGATTTTGAAAAACCAACTAAATTATATATATATATATATATATATTCTGAATGAAAATTTCATGATAAATGTTTTGATTTTAGTTAAGTCATGAATTTGAGATAAATACATATTATTTACTGAGTGTTGGCTCATCATACATTTGGAAATGTTTTTTAGAAAAAATTGTTAAGAAATGATAGCTACGAGACGACAGTATACATACCATCGTAGAGGACTTCAAAAAGAAAGATTTTATGTTTTATGTATCTGTTAAATCTTGGATTTATATCTGTGTAGTTTGTGGGAGTTTATGTAACTATTGATGTTGAAGTTTTTAGTATTGTGAGAGAAGAAATAAATTTGGACAACTTTGGTATTAATGTTTTTAGTGGGTCTTTCATAATAATGGATGATGTTATGTCATGTTATTAAAACTTAAATAAAATTGTTTATTGTTTATACATGTTTTTTGTATGATCGATTGTTCTCGCCCTGTTATATCGGGCTAGCTGGGCCGGGTCGTGACAAGAGTGATATCAGAGCAAATGTTTAATAATGATCAATGAAAGAGCCTATAAGAGAATTAAATGAGTCTTAGAATGTGTATGAAGTGTAAATTTATGAATTATTTTGTCTTATAATTAATATAATTTTTCTCAGGAATATGGATCCTAAGCAGAACGTCATTGATGGCATTGATGTGGAGGAAGGGAGGGAGCTATCAAAAGTAGCAGAACCTTAGAGAAATAATTATAAGAACACTATGGAGTCATTAGATCAGAAGATGGAAGAAATGACTCAGATGATAAAGACCTCCCAAACTCAAAGTAGTGGAAGTCGTTCTATGGACAAGAACCTGAAACTATTTCAGGATATGAAGCCTCTGTTATTTTCAAGAAGCGAACCTATATAGGCTGAGGACTGGCTGATGCGGATAGAGAAGATACTGGAGGGCATGTCTTTACTAGAGGATAGGAGAGTGATACTAGCTGCTTATGCCTTTGATGGCGAGGTAGAAAGGCGGTGGAGGAGTCAGTTGTAAGAGACCTTTGGAGGAAGACCAAGAAGCCAAGTTACTTGAGAGGAATTTGTTAATGTATTCAAGGGCTGGTATGTGCCTATGTCAGCCATGAGGCAGATGTACGATAATTTCAACAGATTGGTTCAGAGAGAACAATCTGTTTCTCAGTATGAGATAGAGTTTACAATGTTGTCCAGATATGCCCCTCACCTGATACCCAATGCTGAAGAGAAATGTCACCACTTTCTGAATGTGTTAAAGGACATGATAAGGCAGCCACTCATTCCTTTTTGAATAGAAGATTATTTTGTTTTGGTGAAAATAGTCGGAAGGATTGAGATGGACATACATGAAACTCAGAAGATGAGGGATTTTTAGAAGAGGAAGATGGAGGGTAGGTCAAAGCCCTCCTAGTTTGTACAGTCTTCTCAGTCAAGGGTTTCTACTTTGAAGAAACCCATATCCAGCAACTCTGACAACAGTGCTTCAACTACTATTTTATGCAGCAAGTGTGGGAGAATGCATAAGGGAGAGTGCCTCTCTGTTACTAATACTTATTTTTGGTGCCATCAGCCTGGACATATGGCGAAGTCTTGCCCACTTTTGGGATAGCGATTTACTACAGAGGTTAGTTCAGGCAATAATAATCAGAGGATAGCTGGTAAACCAAGAGTTGTGCAGTCTATAGCTTATGTGCCTTCTCAAGGTCAGACTTGTCAGAATATTTAGTCTCGAGTCTATGGATTGTCCCATCAAGAAGCTAAGGGGTCTCCTGATATGATTACAGTTGCATTATTTAATTAATTATAATGAATAATTTTTTATGATATGAATGAACAATGAATGGATATGAACAAACAATGAATGATATGTTTTATGAATGAATATTGACTTATTTATGATCAGGGACAATATTTTTATGAGATAGACCTGTCAGAATTATGTTTGATACTGGAGTATCACACTCCTTTTTTCAGAAGAGTTTGTTAGATCTACAAGTTTGCTTCATACAATTATGATTATGTCACTATCAGTTTTAATGCATACTGGAAATCATATGGATGCTAAGTAGAAATGTCATGTGGAATTGAAGATTTGTGTAAAAACTTAGAGGCATATCTGATTGTATTACCCCTATCTGAGTTTGATACAATCTTAAGCATGGATTGATTATCTTGCCATTTCATGACTATAGATTGTAACAAAAAAGAGGTTAAGTTTTGTATGCCAAGAGAAGAGAAATTCAAATTTCAAATGGATAAAGGGGTAACTGCTATTATTGTATCATCCCTAAAGTCTTTTCAAAGGTTGAAGAAAGGTTATGAAGGATTCTTGACCTATATTAAGGAAGAGAAGAAGGCAGAAAGAGATCTGAAAGATATCCCTTTTATTCAGGAATTTCCAGAAGTATTTTCAGATGATCTACCTGGTTTACCTCTAAATAAAGAAATAGATTTCTCTGTTGAGTTAGTGGCAGGAGTTGTACCTGTTGCTAAAACTCCTTACATAATGGCAATAAAAGAACTTAATGAGTTGAAGGAGAAACTACAAGTGTTGCTTGAGAAGGGATTCATGATCAGGCCTAGTACCTCCCCTTGGGGTGCTCCTGTTCTTTTTGTGAAAAAGAAGGATGGAATCCTAAGACTCTGTATAGATTACAGAGAGTTGAATAAGTTGACAGTAAAGAATAAGTATCCTCTCCCAAGGATAGATGATTTATTTGATCAGTTGGACTGTGCTTCAGTGTTTTTCAGGATTGATTTGAGGTCATGGTATCATCAGCTTAAGATTAGAGAGGAAGACATTGCAAAGACGGCTTTCAATACTAGATATAGGCATTATGAGTTTGTAGTGATACCCTTTGGTTTAACGAATGCTCATGCAGTGTTTATGGATCTCATGAATATAATTTTTAAGCTATTTATGGATCTATTAGTGATAGTATTCATAGATGATATACTGGTATATTCTCCAAATAAAGAACTGCATGTAAATTACTTAAGGATTGTGTTACATGCATTAAAAGGAAATGAATTGTATGATAAGTTTTCCAAGTACAAATTTTGGCTGAAGAGTGTGAACTTTTTGGGGCGTGTGATCACTGATGGGAAGATATTTGTGGATCATCATAAGGTGCAAGCAATAGCAAATTGGCCAAGACCATCTACAATGACTGAGATTAGGAGCTTTTCGGGATTGACAGGCTATTACATAAGGTTTGTTGAGGGGTTTTCACAAATAGCTATGCCACTATCCAGATTGACTCATAAAGAAGTGAAGTTTGATTGGATAGCTTAGTATAAAGAAGCTTTTCAAAAGTTAAAACGGTGTTTGATAACTGCTCCAGTCCTGACTATTCTCTCAGGATCATATGGATTTTAGCTCTACAGTGATGTCTTACATAAAGGGTTGGGTTGTATATTGATGCAGAATAGAAGAGTTATTGCCTATGCTTCTAGGAAATTGAAGAATCATGAAAAGAATTACACAACCCACGATCTGGAGTTAGCTGCAGCAGTTTTTACCCTAAAGATCTTGAGGCATTACTTGAATGGAGTTCGGTGCGAAGATTTTTCTGACCACTAGAGTTTGAAGTATATCTTCACCCAGAAGGAACTGAATTTAAGGCATAGGAGAATGTTAGAACTCATTAAGGATTATGAGTTAGACATTCAGTATCACCCGGGCAAAGTAAATGTGATTGCAGATGATTTGAGCAGGAAGAATTTAGGTAGTGTAAATTGGATGATTACTCACCAGCAAAAATTGATTGGGGGATTGAAGAAGCTGGATATTTCAGTGGTTCAACCTAATGATACAGAAATTATAAGGTTGAATCAGACTATTATCCAATCAACCTTTCCAGAAAGGGTACGAGAAGCTTTTCCATATGATGCAGATTTTAAGAAGACACTGGATATGATTAGTGTGGGACACACTGAAGATTTTGAACTTGATGATGAAGGATTACTTCGTTATAAAGGTAGATTGTACATACCGGATGTGGGTGACTTAAGGAAAGAAACCCTTCAAGAAGCTCATTTATTCTAGTTACACCATTCATCTAGGCAGTAACAAAATATCTCAGGATTTAAAAGAGGTGTTTTAATGGTCAGGAATGAAGAAAAGTGTGACAGATACAATATTAAAATGTACTTCAAGTCAGATGGTTAAAGTTGAATATCAGAAACCAGAAGGATTTATATAGCCCTTGCCTATACTTGAGTGGAAATGGGAGGATATTGCTATGGATTTTGTGGTTGGTTTACCTAGATCCAGAAGTGGATGTGATGCTTTATGGGTGGTAATTGACAGGTTGACTAAGTCTACACACTTTTTACCTATCAAATAGTCTGATCTAGTTGAGAAATTGGCAAGCCAATATGATGGAGAGATTGTCAGATTACATGGGATACCTAAGTCTATAGTGTCAGATCGGGATGGAAGATTCACTTCCAGATTGTGGAAGAAGGTTCAAGAAGCTATGGGTACCAGGCTTACTTTTAGTACAGCTTTCCACCGTCAAACAGATTTGCAGTCAGAAAGAACCATCCAGACCTTAGAAGATTTGCTCATGTTATGTGTTTTGGATTTTGGTGGTAAGTGGGAGATATATGTACCTTTGATTGAATTTTGCCTACAACAACAGTTTCCAAGCAAGTATTGGTATGACACCTTATGAGGCTTTGTATGGGAGAAGGTGTAGGACACCTTTAAGCTGGGCTGAGATAAGGGAAAGGAAAATTATTGGTGTAGATCTGGTTGATGATGCTACAGAAAAGATCAGGTTGATCCATGATAGATTGAAGGCAGTGCAGGATAGATAGAAGAAATATAATGATGCCAAATATATATCAGTTGAGTTTGATGTTGGAGAGTTAGTATTCCTCAAAGTTAGTCTTATGAAAGGTGTGAAGAGATTTGACAAAACAGAAAAGTTAAGCCCAAGATATATAAGTCCATTTGAGATTTCAGAAAGGATTGGAAAAGTGGCCTATAAGTTGATTCTACCAGCACACATGAGTGGAGTGCATAATGTGTTTCATATTTTCTCTTTAAAGAAATATATTTCAGTTAAAGCTCATAGGATTAGTATCGAAGTGGTAGATATTCAATCGGATTTGACTTTTGTGGAAGAACCAGAGAGAATTATCGATTATGATGTTAAACAGTTGAGGAGAAGTGCAATCCCTTATGTTAAGATGTTATGGAAGTACAGTTCAGAAAAGTATGCCACCTGAGAGAAAGAGTTAGAAATGAGGGAGAACCACCCTCATTTATTGGCTAAGGTATGACCTTACGTTATAGTATTGCTTTTAAATTTTGAGAGCAAAATTTTGATTAGAATGGGAGAATTGTAAAACATGAAAACGACGATCGTAAGTCATCGCACGCTTTTCGATGCGTCGCAATGAGACTTAAGTGAAAATTTCAAAGTTAATTTGATGAAAATAATTTTATAAAATCCTATGTAAAATTTTGATCGATTTGGTATATAGAACTTGTATCCAAATTGGCCTAAATTTGGAGTTAAAAATTTTGGAAGCTTCTAAATACCCATAATACCCTTACTTGTTTCTTAATCCAAATTTACTTAAGTGAGGTCATAATGGACAATTGGCATGTCCCTTTCTTCGCCTCTCATTTCATTCGCACGAACGGCCTAACCGAGTGAAACACAAGGGAGAGGGTGGATGGGTAAGGGTAATGGACGAGCGGCTCCGATGAAGAAAGGTAGGGAAATTGTAGAGGAGAACAAGGGGAAGACTAAGGTATGCTTTATTTATGTATTTTTCCTTTCCTCGTAAAGTTTTCCTAAAGTGAAAAAATCTAGGGTTTCTCTAAAAACATTTTTTCTTTCAAAATTTCTTTACGAAAACTTTAAGGAAGGATTTAACGATGAAAATGAAGTATTTTGAGGAATTTTAGGAAATTTAAAAATTAGAGTTTTTGACCTAAAATTTAATTTTTGCACCACACCTTTACAGAAGTGATTCCTAAGAATTTTGGAAATATTTCTAAGGAAAAATTTTAAGTTTTTAGTGAAAATTTTATTTTTAATTTCCCTAATTAATTTAATACAAAAATTAATATGATAATTATTAATATATGTTTAGGAATAATTTTGGAGCAATAAATTGATAAAATTTATTATTTATGATTTTCCAAAAATTAAAATTTAATTAAATCTGAAAATTTAGATAAATTTAATTAATTTGTTTTAGTGTCGTAAGGAATAATTAAAGGGAAAACGAAGGGTTTAGACTTAAGAATTAAATTAAACTTTAAGGAATTGAATTATTACACATCTCTTTTGTAATTGTTTGAGTTGTGATCGTTAAGGTGAAAGAGCTGTGTCGAAGCGACACTTTGATGAAGTATCGTGCTTAAGAGAGGTAGGTACTTGTATTTAAATTAAATTCATGTCTCTAAATTCTCTAAATTTCATTTTATGTTAAATAAAACATGTTTAGTTTATAAATGTTCTATTTCATTCAACTATCACATGTTTGGGGTTTCTTTATGTTATTACGCAAGAAAGATTGTATATTTGCTTATTGTCACATAACTGAAAATTTTTTAGGAATACATGAGAAAAATTATGCATGAAATAAAATAAACAAACACATGAATTTCTAAATAACTTAAGCCCTATGAGATCTATTATAATTGCATGTACATGTTGATCCGGAAGTGCCAAAATGATAATGGTGTTTTACGGAGTCAAATGGTAAATGAGCTTGTAAAAGTCAAATGGTAATTTGGTTCTTCGGAGTCAAATGGTAAAGGAAATGGCCAAAAGACTGTGTACTTGATCAGTACAAAATACTGATACTTTCGGGACTAGTGTATAATTTATGATTAAGTATTTTATGCAATAAATTAAAGATTATGACGAAAGGAAAAGTTTATGAAGAATGAAAATATTTAAGGAAATATTTAAAGAAAATTTTGTATGGAAAGGTTATCTAGTATATGCATATCAATGTTAATTATGATTTTAGTTTCAAGTATTCTAAATAAAAATTTCATGATAAATGTTTTGTTTTTAGTTAAGTCATGAATTTGAGATAAATAAATGTTATTTGCTGAGCATTGGTTCATCCTACGTTTGAAAATGTTTTTGAGGAGAAATTATTAAGAAGTGATGGCTACGAGACGACAGTATACCTACCGTCGTAGAGGACCTCAGGAAGAATATTTTTTTTATGTTTTATGTATCTGTTGAGTCTTTGATTTGTATATGTGTAGTTTGTGAGAGTTTATGTAACTATTGATGTTGAAGTTTTAGTTGTTGTGTGAGAAGAAATAAATTTGGAGAAGTTTGGTATTGATGTTTTTAGTGGCTCGTTTATATTAATAGATGATGTTTATGTCCTGTTATTAAAACTTTAATGAATCTTTTTATGGTTTATACGTGTTTTTCGTACGACCGACTGTTCTCACCCCGTTATATCAGGCTAGACGTGCCGGGTCATGACAATCAGGTTAGTGAAAGAGATTGTGTAAGGGATTCTTCGCCTTACTGTGGTGGCTAAAAAAGAGACACTAAATATTTAGTACTTTACTAAACCAGATGCGGTGAGTAGGACGCAGGTCAAGTTTTGACCGAACCACCATAAAATCTAGTGTGCTGGTTCTACTTTTCTTTTCACTTTTTATTTTTTTGCTTATTTCTTGCACATTTATTATTAATTTAAACCTATGATTGAATTATAAAGCTTTGTTTAGTTTGATTCTTATTCGAAAAATGAAATAAAGAAGAATATTTTGTCATTTATTTTTTTTACAAAAATCAGAAAGAGCAAAATTACATTATTTTTATTAAGATCTTCTGCTTGTATTTGTGTTTAGTTTAAATAAGAAAAAAGATTTCATTGAGTGAATTTGAAATAAACAATTCACACCCCCCCCCCCCCCCCTTGGTGTGCCTAAGACAGTTCAATAAGATTTAACAACCTCACTTAAAATTTTAAGGTCCTCCACTTTTATAATTTGCACTAAGTAATGTTCCTTTAACACATAGTTAGGTGAAGAAGCCCTTCTCCCTTACCATAAGAGGAGAATTACCTTTATAAACTTCAAAGAATCTCCCTCCCGCCTCCCAGCCCAGTAGAGATGTCATCCCTCCTTTAGCTCCTTACTTTAGTGGAGATGTTGCTCCCTACTTTCGTCTCCTCAACCCAGTGAAGATATTGATTCCTCTATTCACCTCCTCGGTCCATTGGAGATGTTGATCCCTCCTCAATCAAGTGGAGATGTTGATCCCTCCATTCACCTTGTTGGCCTTATAAAGATGTCATGCCTTCTTCTACTCCTCGCAACGCTAAAGATATTATCCCTCCTCTCACCTCCATAACCTGGTAGAGATGTCAACACTCGCCTTCTCAAATAGGTTTTTTTTTTTGAGAAAAAGACTTTCTTACAAAAGCTATCCTACAAGACCTCCACAAAACACAACAGGAAGTTCCCAGCTATATGCTAGTGGAGCAACTATGTGACCTCTCACACACCCATTGACTCCCTTAAGGCACTCTCCCTCTTTGAACCTCACCTCCTCTCTCTCCTTTGCGATGCGGATTCTCTCCAAGCTCTCTCATAAAAGAAACTATCTTTGTAGCTTTAGAACTCTTGTCCCTCAAGATATAAGATGAGATTACAAAGCGTGCTCTTAAAAACCTAATTTTAAAATTAATCGTCTTGACCGCATAATATGACTTGCAGATCGTACAATATGATTAATTTCATCAAAGATCTACTTGTACAATTAGAAATCATACAGTACAATTATCTATATTGAACTAAGAAATTTCATTTTATTCCTTTATCTATGGAATTAAACTAAGCAATTTTATTTAATGTTTGATTAAATCCTAATATTAAAGTCATTTAATTTATTTTGAATATCCATTTAGTTTCAACAACACTATGATCAGAGGGACTACTTACAAATTCTCATACATCATTTCCAATAAATTTATTAAACTCTTCTTGCATAGCCATAATCTATAATTCATTGGCCAGTGCTTAATCTACACTGGTGGGGACCTAATTCTAACCCAAATAGATTGGGTCTCCTAAGATAAGCTCTCTAGGGTGACTAGATGAATTTCTCCATTCTCTAAGAAACAGATCTAGAGCTTTTTTTCTATTCTCTAGTTCAACAATGTCAACTCTATAAGTTATATCTTCTTCTTCTTCATCAATCATTCTAGTCTGAACAACTTTATCTAATTCATCAAAAATAATATAGGTTGATTCCTCAACAACTATGTTTCTTTTATTCAATATCCTATAATTCTTGTCTACTGAAGAACATCCTAAAAATATCACTTCATCTGCCTTAGCATCAATTTTTCCTAAATGATATTTTCTATTATTTAAAACAAATCACTTACATCTAAGGAAATGTAGATGAGAAAAACTTGTTGTTATACCCTTAAGCAAATCATAAGTTATTTTATTCATCTTGGATCTTATGTTCACTCGATTAAGCATAGAACAAGCGATATTCAGTACATATGCCTAGAAATACTTTGGTAGTCTACACTCACTAAGCATTGCCTAAGAAACCTCTACCAATGTCTTATTTTTATTTTGACTACAACAGTTTGTTGTGGGATTCTAAGGGCTTAAAAAGTATTCTTTATCCCATACTTTTGAAAAAAATAATTCAAATTCACCTCCATGGTCATTATAAATTATTGAAATTAAACATCCTATTTTTCTCTAAATCTAAATTAAGCAAGTTTTAAACTCTTTCAAATAATTCACTTTTATTCGCCAAGAATTTAACTCACATGAATCAAGAATAATCATAAATAATTATGAATCCAAATGATTTTCCTCCTAGACTTGCTATACTAATAAGTCCAAATAAGTCCATATGAAGAATTTCTAGAGGTATGGTGGTTACTACATCCTTAATTGAATGAAAAGATGACTTGGTTTGTTTTCTTAATTGGCATACATCATAAAGAAGTTCTTTGGAGAATTTTAACTTAGGCCATGCCTCTAACCAAATTTGGCTATGTGATTTTCCTAGGAATTCTCATATTTGCATGGCATATTCTCCTATGCCATAACCATGGTTATCAAAAGTTATTTTCAAACACCAAACATCACTTGATTTATTAATGCAATTTAAATCAATAATATAAATATTGTTGACTCTTAATCTTTCTAAAATAGTTTTACCATACAATATTATTAAGCATTTAATATAAAAAATTTGATGTTAAAACCTTTATTACAAAGTTGAATGATGCTTAATAGATTGTGTTTTAAACCTTCAACTAATAAAATATTTTTAATTGTAAAATTATTAGTTTTACATATTGTACCTACACCCACTACGTTTCTAGTATTGTTAGCTTTGAGTATAACTTTTTTCTTCACTCTTGGCCTCTAGTGTGATGAATTATTTTAGATCCCTAGTCACATGTCTTGAGCATCTCCTATCCATATACAATATGCTCTTATTGAACTTTTTGTGAGGGCACACTTGATCGTTGACAGAGTCACCAATATTATCTTTGGCCATTAAACACTAGCTAGTTACCTCCTCTTCAATCTTAGTTTAATGATTATGAATTAGATTTTTCCAAAAAAAAAAGTCTTTTGAAATATTATTTTTGCCATTTTTATGTTTCCTTTATTCTCACCATTCCCCTTAGTTGGGTGGCTGTTAATATTCTGGGAGTAAGACCGGATATATCCTATCCTTTTGCTCTCAAACAAAACTACATTAGTAGAAAACTTATTTTATTTTATATTTGTACTTTTATATTTTTCAATGTTACACTTTTGCTTACTTAAAAAAAAAAATTAAACTGTCGGGTCATCAGTGCAATATCATCATTTTCATCTACTCTTGAATTGTTGCATTCTATATCATCAGTCATTAGTGTTATTATTCCCTCATTTTTCTTTTCATATGCATCTGCATGTCTTTAATTAACCTTTTTCTCGTATACAATCAAAGAGCCAAGTAGATTGTTAATAGAGTAAGAATTTAAATCTTTTTTTTTTTTTCAAATATTGCAGCAACTTTTACATCCCAAGACTCATGGTAAACAGTGCAATACTTTATTGACTTACTCAGAATTTGAAATACTAAAGCATGAAATGAAGTAATGATTTTTTGTGAACCTTGTATCCATATCAAAAATTGATTTACGGCGTTGCATGCAAAATAATTCATATTCATGTAAAAGCAGATTCATGCAAGATTGTTTTGCTTCACTAGTTATACAAAGTCTACAAGAAAAAACTCATAGATAATCTTTAGATTTCAAGGCATAAAAAATAGTTCAAATATTTCACATTAAGTTGTGCAAATTCACGATCATCAATGCTCAATTCAGTAAAAGGATTCTCTACTTTAACCCCATTGACATAAAAGATAAAAAATAACCAATTTGAATCATATGCCATGTACAAAAATTGATAGATTGTAAAAAGGTGGACATACAACATTTTTAAAAATCAAACAAAATTTTATAAAAAAGCGATGATCAAATAATCAAGTACCCTTCTAAAGTGTGCCATGTGGATCTACTCAAGGTATGTAAACAAAACAATTTGAAACCTTGCTTAGATACTAATTGAAAGTGCTCTGAGATAACTTAAAAATGAACATGGCACACCATGTGGGGGGGAATTAGCTGTTCTTTTAAAAATATATTACCTAAAATCCAAAACTTAATATACAAAAGCATTAAAGAGAATAAGATATTAAAATAAAAAACCAAAAGCAAAAGATGATTTTTTTTTTACTTTTAGAATTTTTTTTTTCTTTTTAAAAATAAATTTCAATCAAAGATTTTATCACCCAAAAGTTCTTTCACAAAAATAACCAAAAATCAAACCATAGTGCAAAAAATAAATTACAAGTAAAGAGTACATAAACCATTTTTATAGTGATTTGATTGAAATCGACCTACGTCCACTCCTCAAAGGTCCTCCTCTTTAGGAATTTTCACTAAGAGATGCTCCTTAAGCACACAGCTAGGTGAAGAATCTCTTTTCCCTTACCATAGATGGAAAATGACCTTTACACAATCAAAAGAATCTCCCTACTTTCACCTCTTATCCTCGCGGAGATGTCATCCATCTTTTATCTCCTTGCTCTAATAGAGATTCCTTTCCCTCCTTTTGGCTCCTTGGCCTAGCGGAGATGCTGATCCCTCATTTTTCTTCCTTGGCCTAACAAAGATGATGATCTATCCTTTCACCTCCTCAACTCGATGAAGATGCCAAGCCTCCTTCTATTCCTCGTAACTGTGGAGATACCATCCCTCCTCTTTCCTCCATAACCTGGTCGAAATGTCGACACTAGCCTCCTCAACTAGGAGTCTTTCATAATAAAGACTCTTTGTTTTAGAACTCTCTTCTAAGAGTTTCACCAAACACAAAAGGAGAACCCATAGTGCAAGATAAACAAAGCAACCTTGTAACCCCTTTCATAGCCCTTGAATCCCTCAAAGCACTCTCCCTCTCTCAACCTCATCTCTTATCTCTCTCCTTTGTGATGTGGACTCTTTTCAAGCTCTCTTACAGAAGAAAATGTCTTTGTTTCTCTAGAACTCTTATCCCTCAAGACATAAGATGATCTTATAAAGTGGTTTCTTAAGAAATATTAATTTTCAAATTAATTTTCCTCATCGTACAATATGATTCATGGATTATATAGTGTGATTAGTTCAATTCCATAAAAAATTATCTTATTTGATTAGAAATGGTCTAGTATGATTAGCTATATCAAATCATAGATAATCCATAATGAATCAAGTTCATATAGTTAAGTTTTTTATCAATCATCTAGTATGATGAAGATCATAACAATCAATATTGATGATTAGATCCTAATTTGACTCCTTAATATATGAGATTAAATTAGGTAATTTTATTTAATGCTTGTACTAAGGTTTTTAAAAATCAGATCAGATTGGCCAGTTCGATCTCTTACCATAACCAAATTTGTTCAAATTGAACAAGACCTCTTTGAACTGGGTGTTGAATCGTCTGATCGATGAACATATTATGATTTTGAAAAACCAACCAAATTAAAAAAATAGCCATTTGTTTGAGATCCGACAATTCAATTCATGATCTAACATATTAACCTAACCTTTATTTCTTATTCCATGTCTATTCCTCATCCCGACCCCAACCCCAACCCCTCTTATGACTCTATTCCTATTCTCTCAAATTCTAGTTCAATATTCACTACTCTTCACTCCTCCAAAACCACTGATGCTTCTCGCCAGCCTTACCATTTATTTCGTCAACCCAGTCTGCTCTTCCCTCCTCACTCAACCATCATCCATAGGATTTTTGAGTATTTCTTCTCAAATTTATTTAATAATGTTCTTGTTTCTACCTTTTAAGTGTGCAATCTTTAGTTATTTTTTATGGTATAAATTTTGAGAAAACCTAGTTTGAAATTAGAACATTTTTTGAGGATATATCCTTTAAGTGTGAAATAACATTTTTTTAATTTCATCTCACATCCTTTGTAATTTGTATATTGTATTCCTTACATGTACTTCGATTCTTCCTCATTAACGGGTGTTTATTTCACAAAGATCTTGTAGTGTTATCCCATTGATTAAAATCGATTTAGCATTATTCACCCAAACCTACTAAACATATTGGCCAAATAGTCCTTCAGAGAAAGAAACAACAAATTCTTATTCATGCTCTCAAATTATCAGTTCCCATGTTTTTTTAGTTGATCTTAGATTTTTTATTTCAAATTTAGATCCCAAATGAAAATTTAAAGCTTCAATATGGATATATCTCTTCAAGCTATAACCATATCATCTACTTATAATAAGTAGATCATATTAAAAATACAAAACCAATCTCAACCAATCATGAAATAGTCAAATCGATGATATCACTTCATTATCTAGAAGGAAAACATGATCTATGCCTTCTTTAGAAGCAAAATTTTCAGGCTGTCTCATAGAGATATTCTCATATAAAATATTGTCATAAAATCGAATAGCACGAATTCAAGATTTTCTTGTGAAAGTAGAGATAGGAGGATATGGATTGAGCTATGTTTAAGTTTCATTATTCAATCTATATTTTTTTCTATTTAAAGGGAATTCATGAATGCACATGCACCTATAATTAGTTATATAGCTTAATTTTGTAGAATTTTGATTCTTAGAATTCTCATGGGCTTCATAATTTTTTTTTTTTGTTTAATTTTTTGCCGCATTTTTATATGATTGCATTATTAGTATGTAAATTATATTATATTTAAATAAATTTAACATTTATTATTTTATTATGTCATCCAGTTCAACCCTGATTTGACCCTGGTCGAGCTATTGAATGATGTAATGTCTCAAAATACCCTTAACAGTAGTGTAAAATGTCACACATAAACATAATATTATTCCATCATCTATCATATGATACTCTTCATTATTTGGAAATTTATATAAAAATTCAAATAACATTTCATTTACAACATAAACGAAAGCATATAAAAACTCCAAATTACATCAAATACAAACTTACAAAGCCACTAATAAAAATCTCAAATAGTATCCAACAAGCTGTCTACAAACCTCAACATTAGACTTACAAATAGATTTAAATACTAGCATATAAAATTGAAATATTTGGAACTTAGTCTGCATCGACCTTTTTCTTTCCTTTTCCTGTAACAATAGTCAGTATAAAATAACTAGTGAGCTATGAGGCTCAATAAATTATGTAATTACATTAGCAGTTAAATTGCATGATTATAAATTTCATAATATTGAAAACATAAATAAAACAAACTTGACATTATTTATAAAATATCATAAAATCACATTTGACATTAATTTTTACTTCTTCTGATGTCTATACTAAATATCAATTTTAGTCTTTAGAATATTTGACTACACATTTATAAATATATTTAATGAAGCCTAGGTAAATTTGATATTATCTTCAATAAATTACATAGAGATCTCTTTTGCCTCTTTAGGGGTCTCTTTTGCCTCACTTATAATACAGTGTCACACATGGAGACCATTTTTTCCCCACATGCAATTATAAATTATACATCATTTTATAGCCAAATTTTATTTTAAATTGATATTCACAACACTTCACATTTTCATAATTCATAAATACTTATTATGGCTATATACATTCCATAATTTTTATAACTTTATCCATTGCATAAAGAGATAACATATTCAATATACACATGATTGAACTTCTTTTCAAAAACTTGTCAACTAAGAAAAGATTTATACAATCATGCTTATTCGAAACTTCAGTTGTTCATATGAATATTCAATTGCTTATACATAAATACTTGAATGCATTCTCATGTTTACTACTGGAATCTTCCTAATGCATTTAATTTCTCAAACAATTCAAATGATATTATAAATATATATAGAATGAATAATTCTCGTATTTGTAAATTAAATTTACATACTTACCTTTCTGATAAGCCGTCTCTTTCAATTCTCTACCTCGTATTCTTCTACGCTTGTAAGTCGCCTACAACCACCTCTTCAATTCTATGATTTCTATAATTTATAATTCAATTAAAGTGTATATAATAAATTTTTACTAACATAAATATTTACCGATGAATCCTAAAATACAATCAGGATTATCATCTTTAGAAATTTTATTGACTTTAGAAAATTTAAAAGATAGCAATAAACCTTATAATTTCTTACCTCCTCCTTTCTTCCAATGTTCTTTCTTCTTCTATCTATTCCTCTTAACTTTCCTTTGTTTCTTACTCCAAAATTATTTTTCCTTCACTGATAATTACTACAATTTTCTCAAACGTTTCCTTCAGCCTCAGCCTACAGTGTGCTGAAATCTACCAGAATTCACTATAGTAAATTCTGCTACAGTGTTTTATATGAATTCTTCTACAGTCCTGCAAGCACCGAACTCTGCTACAGGACTTTCTGCTGCCGAATCCCAGCAAATCTTCCGCCTCTTGCTACAGTGCTTAAAAATATTGTGTTGATACTTCCAACATGATTTATGAGGAGGAACCATCCGCTGTCACATCCGACTTCGTCGAGTGCACTTAGCGGTCCGTAAACCCTGGCTGACCTAATGGGTCACCCAGGCTACAAACCCATTGCCGGCGCTTTGGAGCTCCCACTTAAGGGCCGACTGCCACTCGAGGAAATCGAACTCAGGAAGAGGGGTTCCCAACCGAGCACGCCCACCAACCGAGCTAATTATCGGTGGGTTATCGCTCTAGTTTGATTTCTATACACCAAAAGGAAGAGTGGGCCCCACCTCTCAACTTATTTCAAATCAATTCCTACCAGCACCTATTGGGATAAATATTTATACAATTATTTGGATAATTTGCTTGAAATAATTGATAAGGTTAGATATATTATGAAAATTTCTATTTTTCATTACATTTATTTTCTAGATATTACAAATTTACGTTAGATATTCATGATTTAGTTTTGATTTGTTTTTTCTTTAAATATTTATAGTTTTAGTTTTGAGAATTTATGTTAAATTTAACATAATATTTATTTTAAAATTTTTAGTTTTCTTAAATATGTATTGTATACTCGCAGATGTCTTCTCATATATCGCATAGTTATTTAATATGTTTCAATATGAGTTCATGGGTACTTAAGTAATGAAGCTACGAGCAAGAATGATTTTTTTTTTTTTTGGGACATTTAGGCTATTTAAGGCAAACTCACACACACAACGCATACACAGAGACTCGAACCCAAGATCTCGTGGTTGAAAGACTAAGCTCTCAACCAACAGGCCAAGATGAGTTGTGTAGCAAGAATGGTTTTACTCAACTAGAATTATGTGACAATAGGACTTTGACTCAAGTAGGCAACCCAAGGAGATCATCCTCTCAAGGGAAATTCCAAGAATTCTGGTAGAATTCTTAGGCCTTGTAAATTCATATCCTCGGTGAGAGTCGCCCTCCTAGAGCAACTCGCTAACATTACCAATCATCAAGTTGTCAATGGCTTACTTCGATCTAGTATTAGGGATGATTTCCCCCTTCCTAAAGTGGGCACGACATTCACATTTAAATGGCACAAGACGTGCATAAGTTGTTGCTAATGAAACCGAAGGACTCATTAATATAGCTCGTCCAGTTTGATTCATCCCAAGGGCTCGCCTTCCTTGACTCGGCCACAAACACTAGGAAAAGGAAGCTTGTCCAAAATTGAAAGCTAAGACAAAGGGGAAGAACAGCACAAATCATCTATCATATCACAAAATGTTTCCCGAGCAGCTCTTATTGGGTCTAATTTATCAATATATTTTTTATTTTTTATTTGGATAGCCTTCCTTGTAGCCCTTGGATCCTTATAAATAAAGGGTGAAGATGCACATTTTGGATTTTGTTTTTGAAATATTTGAAACATTATTGACAAAGTATAACATTCCTCTGAGACTTTTGTTAGCTTTTCCTAGATGACTCAAGCCCTTTCTTTTCTTTTTTATACTCACCATGAGCTCTCAAGTTCCTATCTCTTATGATTGCTTGCTAATATGGCCAGTATCATTCATTGAATTATTTTAATCTAATATCCTTGAAGTTATAGTGAGCATCGATTTATGTAAATAATAATAAGACATGTACAATTTGACAAACACCTGAACCTTGAGTCGGTGATGAACATAGATGTCCTCAACTACACAAGTTGTGATCATATGTAGATGGAGGAAAACCATTAGAGGCTTCCGGTCATCCCTTAGTCGCACCCTACATACTATGACAGTGTTGTAGGTTGAAGCAAAGCCCTCATCCTCCGCATCATGCCCATCATCCTTTGGTGCATCAAGTTTATTGTCGTCCTTTGGTGCACAAGTATATTGCCATCCCTCGGTGCATCATGCCCATCTAGGCCTTCTTCGACATCATCCTCGATAGCAAGTGTTGCTCATATGTAACCATCCTTGAAGAAGAATCTGCTTGCTGTCCTGTATGATAAGCTTTAAATGCAAGAAAGCTCCCGAATCAAAACTTCTCCATGGCATTATATTTTTCATCTTTCTCTCTCTATTCGAAGACATGATGTTCCAATGCAGCCACTTACGACTCTAGCAGAGCAGATGTCAACTCAACATGTGTTAACCTTGTCTGTAGATTTTTTTTTTTTTGAGCCATGATCTTGTTGAGGGCTTCCTCAATGCTCCGACGATAAGGTTCAACAAAGGGAGAAGGTTATTTTTATACAAGGTTTCTTAGGGGGTTCGGGTAGCTTGGGGGGTTGGGAGGTCTGAATGGGCTGGGGGTTGGAAGGAGTGGGTGAGCTAGAAGGTGAAGAAAATATTAGGCCCGGTTGGTGCCCTATGAGTTGTAGTTTGAGGAATGTGTGAGGTAAAGTGGATATTTCTGTCAAGAATTCAAATCTGTGGTGTGTGTGTGGGGGGGGGGGGGGGGGGGGGGGGGGGGGGGGGGGGGGGGGGGGGGGGGGGGGGGGGGGAGATTAGGGGGAGGACTATCTAATAATGTCCTCTCCTCTCTGGTTAATCCTCTAAAAGAAATTAATATATGTACATTTTCGAGACCATCAAATAAATTAGACGCTTAAGCTTTGCTATACATTATATCGCTGCCCTTGCGAATAAAATGAGGACTTTATTTAGACTCCAATGGTGCGTGGACTGTTGTATGCTCAAGAAATCATATCTGTAAGCCAAAAAATGTTGTCATCCAATAAAGTAAAAGCCTGAATGGACCTCACATCTAAAATGTTGGATGCACTCACAATTACAATATGTACAAAGCCATTTATGTTGCTGAGTGGTTAGCCTTTGGCAAACTTCTTGGTAATTGCATCAAACTCAGCCATTAAGAAATCCCTAATGGATGCTGGCCAGTTCTAAAATATAAATTGATATGCATTACAAGCTACACTAAGAATAATAGCTGGTGTTCGGTAGTTATGCAGAGGAAAGAAAAGATTTGACAATAAGTAAATGATGAATTTCTTCATAAGTTTAGGAAGTGGAGTTGTGTCATCCACACTAAGCTCCTCCTTTATATGAAAATTTCCCGATGATTCGAGCACTTCCCAAATCGAAATGATTTCATCTATTCGGTAAGCCTACAATCAGGGAAATTTCATCAGTATTGAATGCTAACCTCCGCTTCTTGATGATGAAGCACTGCTTCCTGATATCTTAGAATGACAACTTATATATTAACAGAACATTCTAAACGAAGCGGGGCATCAACATAAACTGATGTAGCTGCACTTGCCTCAGTCTATCTAAAAAATCATGGCATAATATTTCAACCAACTGATCGCATACTTTTATAAATGTCGAAGTTCTGCAACGAAAACTTATCTTTGGAACATATCCTTGCAAAATTAGGTGTAGTGGATAAGACCAAAACGTTAACCTCCATCCTAAGTGGGTACCCAGTGGAACCCATATGCGATACCCGGTGGTACCCATAAGAACCCATCAGTACCCAGATGCGGCACCCAATGGTACCCAGAAGTACGTAGGGTACACAAAAGCTCAATAAGCATACAAGAAAGGTACACATGAGCAAAAAAAATGGAAGAAATCATCACTGAAATGAAATGCTAAATTCTTCATTCGAACAATAAACATTGGACATCAAAACACATCGGTGCCCATCGGTACACACTAGTACCCACATGTACACAATGGTGCACACTTGTACACACTTATATAAAGTATAGAAAAATCCTAAACCTAAACCCTAATTTGACATTAGCAGAACAAACAGAACCACAATATCTCTTGAAAAGGAACTTTTTATCCTGGTAATAAAAAACTTACCATAGCCATGGCTACTGTTTTTTTACAACAAAAATCTGGTGCAAATGAAAGGAGCTTCGGACAAAGATGAAGAGTGCCTGAAATGCCTCGGTCGATTATATATATATATATATACAAAGAAATGGCCTTGATTTTCTTCTCAGTAAAAAGTAAGTTCTGCATTTGGTCCGCGTCTGGTCGTCGGGCCACGCAATAAGCTGGAAAAATGTGCTAAATATAAATAGTGGGGTCGTCGGGCCACACATGGAGATATTTTATTGGAGTCTGAATATTGAACTACCATCCGTAATCCACACCGAATAATTTTTTCCTATATGGTTGCCTTTTATTTCTTTTCCAAATTAAAATGTGCTCTGAG
>NW_021319178.1:11994174-12054422 GCF_001605985.2 Dendrobium catenatum | reverse complement strand
ATTTAAGGCAAACTCACACACACAACGCATACACAGAGACTCGAACCCAAGATCTCGTGGTTGAAAGACTAAGCTCTCAACCAACAAGCCAAGATGAGTTGTGTAGCAAGAATGGTTTTACTCAACTAGAATTATGTGACAATAGGACTTTGACTCAAGTAGGCAACCCAAGGAGATCATCCTCTCAAGGGAAATTCCAAGAATTCTGGTAGAATTCTTAGGCCTTGTAAATTCATATCCTCGATGAGAGTCGCCCTCCTAGAGCAACTCGCTAACATTACCAATCATCAAGTTGTCAATGGCTTACTTCGATCTAGTATTAGGGATGATTTTCCTCTTCCAAAAGTGGGCACGACATTCATATTGAAATGGTTCAAGACGTGCATAAGTTGTTGTTAATGAAACCAAAGGACTCATTAATATAGTCTCGTTCAGTTTGATTCATCCCAAGGGCTCGCCTTCCTCGACTCGGCCACAAACACTATGAAAAGGAAGCTTGTCCAAAATCGAAAGCTAAGACAAAGGGGAAGAACAGCACAAATCATCTATCATATCACAACATGTGTCCCGAGCAGCTCTTATTGGGTCTAATTTATTAAGATATTTTTTATTTTTTATTTGGATAGCCTTCCTTGTAGCCCTTGGATCCTTATAAATGAAGGGTGAAGATGCACATTTTGGACTTTGTTTTTGGAATATTTGAATCATTATTGACAAAGTATAACATTCCTCTGATATTTTTGTTAGCTTTTCCTAGCTGACTCAAGCCCTTTCTTTTCTTTTTCATACTCACCATGAGCTCTTAAGTTCCTATCTCTTATGATTGCTTGCTAATATGGCCAGTTATCATTCATTGAATAATTTTAATCTAATATCCTCGAAGTTGTAGTGAGCGTGGATTTATGTCAATAATAATAAGACATGTACAATTAGACAAACACCTGAACCATGAGTCGATGATGAACATAGATGTCCCCAACTACACTAGTTGTGATCCTATGTAGATGGAGGAAAGCCCTTAGACGCTTCCGGTCATCCCTTAGTCGCACCCTACGTGCTATGACAGTACTGCAAGTTGAAGTAAAGCCCTCATCCTCAACATCATGCCCATCATCCTTTGGTGCATCAAGTTTATTGTCGTCCTTCAGTGCATCATGCCCATCTGGGCCTTCTTCAACATCAGCCTCAGGAGCAGGCGTCTTCTTCTCATATGTAATCGTCCTTGAAGAAGAATCTGCTTGCTCTCCTATATGATAGGCTTTAAATGCCGGAAAGTTCTCAAACATAAACTTCTCCATGACATTATATTTCCAATGCTTCTCTCTCTATTCGAAGACATGGTATCCCAATGCAGCCACTTACGGCTCTAGCAGAGCAGATGTCGACTCAACATACGCTAACCTTATCTATAGAACTTTGTTTTGAGTCATGATCTTACTGAGGGCTTACTCATTGCTACGAAGATAAGGTTCCGCATAGGGAGAAGGTTGTTTCTATCCAGGGTTCTTAAGGGGCTGGGGGAGCTTGGGGGGTTGGGAGGTCTGAATGGGCTGGGGGGGTTGAAGGGAGTGGGTGAGCTGGAAAGTAAAGAAACTATTAGGCCCAGTTGATGCCCTATGAGTTGTAGTTTGAGGAATGTGTGAGGTAAAGTGGATGTTTGATCGGGGATTCATGTGGGGGGGCTGGGGGAGGACTATCTAATAATCTCTTCTCCTCTTTGGTTATTCATTCAAAAGAAATTAATATATGTACATCTTTGAGACCATCAAATAATTCAGACGCCTCTGCTTTGCTATACATTATATCATTGCCCTAACAAACAAAACGAGGTCTTAATTTAGACTTTACTTGTGCGTGGACTGTTATATGCTTAAGAAATCATATTTGTAAGCCAAAAAAGGTTGTTAGCCAATAAAATAAAAGCCTGGAATGGACTTCACATCTAAAACGTTGGATGTACTCACAATTATAATATGTACAAAGCCATTTATGTAGCTGAGTGGTTAGCCTTTAGCAAACTTCTTGGTAATTGTGTCAAACTCAGCCACTAAGAAATCCCTAATGGATGCTGGCCAATCGTAAGATAAAAATTGATTTACATTACGAGCTACACTAAGAAACTGGCTAATGCTCAGTAGTTACGTAGAGGAAAGAAAAGGTTGGACAATAAGTAAATGATGAATTTCTTCACAAGCTTGAGAAGTGGAGTTGTGTCGTCCAGACTGAGCACCTCCTTCTTTATATCATTTGAAGATTTTTCGGTGATTCAGGCACTTCCCAAGTCAAAATGATTTTCTCTGTTCGGTAGGCCTACAATCAGAGAAACTTCATCGGCATTGAATGCTAACCTCCGCTCCTTGATGATGAAGCACTACTTCCTGATATCTCATAATGACAACAACTTATATACCAGCGAAACATTCTAAACGAAGTGGGGCATCAACAAAAACTGATGTAGCCGCAATTGTCTCAATCTATCCACAAAATCATGGCCAAATATTTCAACCAAGTGATCACATACTTTTCTAAATGTCGAATTTCTACAACGGAAACTTATATTTGGAACATATCGCTGAAAAATTAGGTGTAGTAGATAAGACCAAAACATTAACCTTCACCAAAAGTGGATACCCAGTGGAACCCATATGTGGTACCCATAAGTACCCAATGGTACCCAGATGCGGTACCCAACGATACTAAAAAGTGCTCAGAAGTATGTAGGGTACACAAAAGTTCACAAAAGCATACAAGAAAGGTACACAAGAGAAAATAAATGGAAGAAAACATCACTGAAATGAAATGCTAAATTCTTCATTCGAATAGTAAATATTGGACATCAAAACACACCGGTACCCACCATTACACACCGGTGCACACCAGTACACACCGGTGCACACCAGTACACACCGGTGCACACCAGTACACACCGGTACCCACAAGTACACAATGGTATATACTGGTACACACTGATACAAAGTATAGAAAAACCCTAAACCTAAACCCTTACGTGACATTTGCAGAACAATTAGAACCAACATATCTCATGAAAATGAACTTTTTATCCTAGTAACAAAAAATTGACCTTAGCCATGGCTGCTATTTTTAGAACAAAAATCTGGAGCAAATGAAAGGAGCTTTAGACAAAGATGAAGATTGCTTCAAACAAGAGATACTAAAACACCTCGGTCAATTTTGAAAAAAATAAAATGCCTCGATTTTCTTCTCAATAAAAAGTAGCTTTTCGCGCCTGGTCCGAGTCGGGTCATCAGGCCATGCGGTAAGCTGGAAAAAACCTGCTAAATAAAAATAGTGGGGCCATCAGGCCACACGTGGAGATATTTTATTGGAGTCTGAACATTGAGCTACTTCCGGAGTCCACACCGAATAATTGTTGCTGTAATAGGTTGCCTTTTATTTCTTTTCCAAATTAAACGAAAATTATAAAAATACATCAATAAACTTTTAACAACATCTAAGTTGCATTTTTTGTGATGAATTTGACATTAATTTCTTGATTTGGTAGTGCCAATGGTAACCAAAAAAATGTTTCAAGGAATTTAGAATTCGTATAAGACAATCCATTCATGATATGCTGATCTTAACCAAATAATAAAAGCAAAAGTTTCACTGAAATGAAAAACCTTTTTACAAAGACATACCTCCATTAACTCTTCTTACATTCAAAAATAAAATTTTTTACTCGTAAAATTTATTTATTTATATCTATGGGTATGCACAGTTTTGTGTTTCCAGAATCATTTTTATTTATGACCAATTCATAGTAAAAAATTCCCCAAGTAAATTAGAAAACTTCAGGATATTTTTTAATCAATATTTTCAAATTGATAAAAGCCTATTATGGAGTTAAGAAGCAACACAAACGAAAGATTATTCCTTACTGTTACTAAACCATCCAAAGGCCAATCAAGACGTGTCACATTCTAATTTTTAATAATAATGTCTTTTTTGTAGTAAAAAAACACTAAATACTTTACTCTTTTCGATGTGAGCTATTTACAAATTCTTTGAACGCATTCAATAATTTTTATTTGAAGCCTAACTTTCATTAAATTATCAATAATTTTATAATAACATACAAAATAACAAATTTAATTTTTCATTTTCAAAACTTAACTATTAATTTACAACAACAATAATATCAAACCTTTATCCCACTATATAGACCTTTATCCCACTATATAGGATCGACTACATGAATCATTTTTCTCCATTGTGTTCTGCTAAGAGTCAATTTTCATTTAAATCTAATAAAGAAAGGTCATTTCTTTCTTAGCATAAGCCAAATCTAATACATCTACTCTCCTAACCAAGTCATCAAAAAGCCACCAATTTATGTAATTAAACCATCTAAGACGACTTTCTCTAATCTTATTTTCCACTGTACCTACTCTAGCCTTTTCACATATATGCTCACTAAAAACTTAACTATTACTTTAATTAACAAAAAAAAAAAAGATTTCAATGATATTTTCTCCCTATCTTTTAATCAATGCCTAAGGAACAATTATTACGTCCTCCGACCGGATGCAGAGGAACATTCGGTCGTAGGCAAAATCCCGCCTATACCGAGGTGTAAAAAAACTCGGTACACCTCGGTATAGGCAGAATTTTGCCTACGACCGAATGTTCCTCTGCATCCTTACACCGGACCAAATAAAAGTTCATGCCTAAGGGACTATTTGGGATGGCTGTAATATTTTATAAAAATAATTATAAAGTTGTGGAAAAAATAACTAAACTAATTAGATTCCAAAAAGTAGCTTTTCATCATCGAAACATTTAAAAATCAATGAGAAAGTTATAAGAAAATAGTGGCCAAACGAAACTGTATTTATCAATCTGAAAAGCAAAGCACCTACAGAGTTGTGCCAAACAGACTCTAAAGCAGGTTGAAGAAAAGAAAATTACACATAAAATATTAGAGAGGAATAGCAGCTACATAGTCAGAAATGATTTTAAAAATTATGTATTTAACCTACTCCACTCATTTTATGCTGATTCTAACCTCCAAAGCTAGCTAAAGTGAAGCAACAAACATTTACGCAAACGGGTAATTTCAACTGAACAGTCGTTTGAACTTCAACATAAATACAATTTTAGATGTTCTGTTAACTGCAAAAGCATAATGACCTGATTATCTGAATTGTATTTAATCATAATACTAACAAAAACTTTAGGCATCTTAGGCTTCGTTTGGGACGACTTTCTTTCTGCTTCTTAAAGCATCTTCATAGTATAAAAAATTTAAATTAAAATTTTTTACTAAGAAGATGCTTTAAGAAGCATAGAGAAAGCCGTCCCAAACGAAGTCTTAGTACACACTGAAACTATGTGCACCTTTCATCTTTCCCACTCCAAGGCAGGATCCATCTTGATTGCACTTTGCTCGGGTGGACCATGACCTGTGCGATCCAGGTGCGGTCCAATGACTCGGTCCCAACCCATGATGAGTGGTAGTACAAACTGCGTAAAAGATGCGTTATCAGTTTATTGATGAAACTAGTACATGTACTCTCAAATAATAAGCAGAAATTTTTCTCATCTCATCAAATATGTCACTGTAGTTTGGGACGGCTTTCTTACTGCTTCTTAAAATAACTTTTTAATACAAAAATTTTAATTTATATACTAAAAAGTTGCTTTAAGAGGCAGTAGGAAAGCCGTCCCAAACGAAACCTAAATAAAATGTCACTTATAATCATAATGGATTATTTCATTAATGTGCTCCCTATAAAAACCAAAACAGTAACTGAAGTAATAGATACTTTTATAACAACTACCAGCAAACGAACTAACGAAAGACAATTATCCTCATCTATCTTGAAAGTATCACTATATGAATAAAAGCTTCTAGTGAATGTGCAAGAGTGCATGTAAAATTACAATATTCGTTATCTGCAGTAAATCTGCAGATTTTTTATCATTGCAAGAGAATTATGTGACGATTCTGTTAACTAAATGGAAACATAAATGAGTAGGTACGTGCAGAAAAATATTTTGCAATAACTTACACCGCAAGCCGTGCGCATCACAGAAAACTCTGCCTTAGTCACAGGTAAAGTAAAGCGCTCATTTGTTTTCTGAACAGCATTCATGACAGCTGCATGACGAAGAACAGCAAAAGCTGAAATGTTTTAGCAGCTTGCGGAAAATCTTTTTAAAAAAAATCCATTTAAACAGAGGACAAAAATATGCTATCCACAACAAATCAGCAAAAACAATTTAGCCTTATATGCTAGAGAAAAAAAAAAGGCTATTCCAATGGAAATTAGTCATCAAAACAAATCACAACCATTAGCCTCATCTTAGCTTTTTGAGGTCTACTTATAAATCCTCATTTTTCATCCATTCCCATTAAGCATTTTTCATACATTCCCATTCACAAATCATTTAACAATTTACATTCAATCATAATCCTTCATAACTAATGTTATCTACCAATCTAATAGAGCATTTCTATCTTTCATTTTATATTTCTAAATAGTCCAAATTTATTTTCAATTATCTCATCTATAATAGATGTCACTGTAACATTCTCTCTCATATAGTAATTTATTAATTTATCCTAATTTTATCATACATCTATAATCTATTTAAGAATCAGATTTCCATCATGCCCAACTTAACTTTTACTTCCCAACACTTTGTCTAATTGTAGCATTATAAAATTAACCTTTTGATCTCAATGATATCCTTTTCTCCCATAATATAATGGCGGCACTTTCATATTAACTATTCAAATTTAACTCTAGCCGTTATATATTAAATCGTTATTTAAATTATAAAAAAAAAAACTCTAGCCATTATATCATCACTCTTCTATATAATTTAAGAAGGATATTGAAATCCATCACACCAAGATATCACTTGTTATAAAAATAAAAATTGATGATTGATAATAAAACACCAACTAAGATTACATTATTGTATGTGAATTTTTGTTGTATTAATTTTAAGTCATTTTTTTCTAAACAATTTATTGATTAGTCATCAAAGCTAGAATTTCACTCAAATATTTCAGCCAACATTCCCAGATGTAGTATACTAACACTTCATACTATTGTAAGTTTCATAGTAAATGAAAAGAGAAGACTGAAAACTTCATTGGCACGAGTAACTTTCTAAGAATGCACAATTTCAGGATATGTTCCCATCTAAATATATAAGCTGCATGCCCCATAAAGTTTAATCTAAGATCGTTTATAGCTAATTCTAAGAAAGCCAGCAGATCAACCCAGACTGAGTAGCTTGGCTTTATGAATGCTTCTCAGAGATCTACTTGATGCTAACTTTTGTTGAACTGAATAATACATGACATTTCCTAGTCATATTAGCATGGGCTAACCTTTTTTCTTACTAGCTGTTAACAGAAATCATCTCCTACGCACATATTCAACTCTTTGTTGGAAAAAATCCTCACAGCATTCTCCAATAAATTAATCAAAATTAAATCTTAATTGGACTGTAATTACCTTAAATCAGCATCATAATCAATTTCTAAATCACTTATTTTAGTTAATTACTACATTATTATATATAATTAATCTATTCAATCACTAATTAATCCATAAGAGGAAGGATAAAGTAAAACTGAGAGGTTATAAGATTTTGTTCTTTCATTAAAGCAAAGAGTAATTTGAGTATTATTAAATTTTACCTGTACTAATCCGTATCACTCCTATTTCTGCTGATTTAGTAAGAAAACAAATCCTCATCATTGAGGAAAACTTTCATCCCATCTCCCTCGTCATCTCATTTGAACATTTCAATCAAAAGAAAGTGACCTGTCTCTAATTCTTTCTTTTCTCTTCAAATTTGATAACCCAACCAGAGTAGGTACCTCCCTCATTGATTTTACGGACAAATGAGTGAGTGAAATCATAACTTTTCAAACTTTTTTTTTTTATCTACAAGAAACCAAAGGAAGGACTTAGCTACAGGGAATTTTATTAAGTAAAATGATCAGAATTAAAATAAGCAATGCATGCTTCTAGGAAAGAGGAAGGACGTCAGAAAAAAAAAGATGCATAAATGCGGCTAACAATAATAGACATGCAGCTAGAAGGAAAGATGAAGATCAAATCAGGGGTTTCAATGAATTAATGATGACACATCATGCTTGTGGTAGGGATCGTGATAGAAGAGGCAGAGGTCGTGATATTGTTCATGGAAGAGATCAGGATAAGTGGAAGATGCCCCTTCTCAACCATTTGCTATGGAAAGGCCCATCACTAAGATAGGTTGTCACGACCCGGCCCGAATACTCAAATTAACGAGGCGAGAACGAACAGCCGGACAGTTAAAAACATTACTTTTAAATTAAAAAATAGTTTACTTTCTAATTACCAAATAAAAAATGAAGAGCTACTATCATCCATTTTCAACAAATTACTAATACAATCTTCACATCTTAATTATTTACATAAACCAGAATTTACCTATTTTCATCCGAGCGTCATCTTCAGTAGACATACTCATCTCTTTTAGTCATTTTCACTTATCAGGAGACTTCCCTTAAATCGTTAGTTAGTTTAATAGAGTGAGTTTACTACGTAAACTCCATGGGTAATCATCATTTCATTTGCAATAGTTAAGCATATAAAATAAGACATGCATCATATTCATATCGTTATTCTTTTCAATTACATATTTGTAGACATCTCACTTCATATAATATAGATCTTTCTTATATATCTTTCAAACGACATATTTCTTTTCCAATTAGCATTCATTCATTCATTTATTCTTTTATTTCCTTCTTTCTATTTAGTATAAGAGTACCGTCTAAAATATGTACCAATGAAAATACAATCATTTCCATTTCCTTTTAACGTGCACGGGTACATTGCTTCCCAAGCTAGTACCATATGGGGGTGAACCCACGATTAAAAAAGCGTCGAGGCATCCAAACAGAGGTGCGACTCAGTTCGAGACGCTAACCCGAAGCCTTGAGGCTTAAGCCTCAATATATTTGACAAGGCGTGCGATTTTTTTCAACGAGGTGTACGCGTCGAGGCATAACCCCTCGAGGCAGCGTGAGGCGACGCCTCATTAGGATTCGACGGAGCTCATAGCGAAGAACAAATTCCTTATCTTTCGACTTTCTTCCTTTGCTCATGCAGGTAATGGGCTTCCAGTACCGCTCGGTACCGAGCGGTACATGCTCGGTACCGAGCGGTACATGCTCGGTACCGAGCGGTACATAGTTGATATAATATTTTGTTATTTTTAGTCATTATTTATAATTTTAGATTAATTTATTTTAATCTTTTTGAGGCTTACGCCTCGATCCGCCTCGAGGCTTACGCCTCGCCTCGCTTAGAAAAAAAAGGCCTCGATTCCCGATTTCGTCTTTTAAAACCTTGGGGTGAACTCCTGTAATTTGCATACATCTTCCTTTTCCTTTTTTTAATAATTTCAGTTTTTCCATCACATGTCTTATTTATCCATATATATATATATACTCTTAATTCTTCCCCTGTTTTGTAGTTTTTGAGTTTTTTATATTTTTTCATATGTATTTGATAGATTTAGGAGTTGTATATTTAAGCATGTGAGGTATAGTTAAATGACAGGTGGATCAAGAGAATGAGCCTATCAAAAGTGAAGCCCATTACCTACCTAGAAGTCAAAGCTTGAGGACCGAGCAGTGTTCTTTAGCGCATTCTCAAGATTTTATTGTTCGGAAAGAATATCATTCATTTTGACCAAATTCAAGGAAAATAAAATTAAAGGATTTTGTCTGTTCCAAAGCCGGATTCAAGAAGGAGACATAAAAAAATAAGAAGGTCAAATTTCAAAAATCGACTACAAGAACTGGATGTTCAGCTATGGTTAGATTTACAGTCAGTGAAGATGGAATATGGATGGTGAAAAAATCGGTAGAGAGTCACAATCACGAATTGGCTAAGCCGGATGATCAACATTTGCTGAGATCATTTAGGCACATCAGTGATGAAAATACCTCCATTCTGAAATCAATGTCTGAAGCTGGCATAAGAACAGTTAATGCATTTTCTTATCTATCCGATGAGGTAGGAGAGGTAGGAAATCTAGGATCCACAAAGAGGGATGCATACAACTACATTCAAAAGGAAAAAAGAGTCAAAATTAAGAATGGGGACACCAATTCGCTAATCGAATTGTTTAAAGACCGGGCAGCTGCAGACAACATATTTGCATTGGATGTGCAAACTGATGAAGAAGACAGGTTGGTAAATTTTTTTGGATTGATGGGTTGGGGAGAATTGATTACGACTGCTTTGGGGATGTCGTAATTTTTTATACAAACTGTCATCTTAACAAATATAATTTAGCTTGTGCCCCTATTATTGGAGTTAATAATCATTGGCAAAACATTATATTAGGGGTGACATTTCTATCTGAGGAAACAATTGATTTTTTTTCCTAGCTATTTCGAACATTTTTAAAAATTATGGATAACAACCATCCAATTACTATATTCACTAATCAAGATCAAGTAATGACTAGGACGATAGAGATTGTATTATCTAATACACGGCATAGGTTGTGCCAATGACATATATACAAGAAGGCTCCTTCCAAAGTATGATGTTTTAATAGTAACAACAAAGTAAAAGGTCTATTTTATAGTTGTTTCAGCAAGTGTGATTCTGCGGAGGAGTTTGATAATTTGTGGAATGAAATGATCAGAGAAGAGAACCTCCAGAGTCATCAGTGGTTAAAAGATCTGTACAGAATAAAGGAGAAATGGTCTACAACATTCAACAAAAATTGTTTTAACATTGATATTTTATCTACACAACGTTGTGAGTTTACCAATTATGTTTGTCATGACATTTCAAAGGCTACAAGTTCTATCACCGAATGTTTCTTGGGGTTGGAAAAAGTTATAAACACTTGGCGTCGGAATGAACGAGATGAAAATTTTAGATGTAGTCAAACGAAAATATAACCTTACATGAAAAGTAGTCAAATATTAAAGCAAGCTGTCAACTTTTATTCCATAAAATTATATTCATTTTTTGAAGAGTTCTTACATGGTCTAGGTGGACTATGCATTGATCATTCTTCACCGAACTCATCAACATTTTCCGTCAAGAACACAGACCACACTTTTGATTCACACAAGTGGACTGTTATATTTAATTCTTTTGAAGGAACAATACAATGCAGCTGTGCAAAGTTTGAGAAAATGGGTTTATTATGTTCTCATTGCATGAGAGTTATGAGGCAGTTGTATATTGTTAATATTCCTCAAAAATATTTTATTCCAAGATGATCATCTAGAGCTCGGAAAGATTTATATACTTGACGGAAGATCCTACCTATGGGAAATAATATGTGCACATCGATTCAGGGTTCCCGTAACATGATTTTTAGAAATTATGTTTGTCGATTTACATATCAAATTAGCACAGAAGCACGGGATAATGAGGATGCAAAATAATGTATGATTGATGCTATGAGTGCAATGATTTTAAATGTTCAAAACATTATGAAAGGAAAAAAAATAAACGCATACCTGAGGGGAGCCTCAAAACAATTAAAGATCCTGCGAAGTGCCGGCCAAAAGGAATCTCTAATGCTAGATTAAAGGATCATTGGGAGAAGAGGAAGAGCAAAAAAGTGAAATCCACAGAGAGGAATCCTCCTACAATCATACATTTTACACCAGGAGAAATAGGAAGTCAGTTGTCCTTTATGTAACTGTTCAGTAAAACTCGGTATAACTCGGTATTAACCATTTTTTTGTTTAATTGAGAAATTTTTTGCATTATGGTTCAATTGTAAGTTGCACTTCGCCTGACGTAAGCATCTTTTGTGTTTTTCTAAAATAAATCCGGAATTTTTAAATTATTCGGTATAACTCGGTATTAGAAGATTTTTTGTTTCTTTGAGAAATATTTTGCTATAAGGTTCAATTGTAAGTTGCACTTTATCTGACGTATGCATCTTTTGCAATTTTCAAAAACAAATTTGGAAATTTTAAATTACTCGGTATAACTCGGTATTAGAAGGTAATACTCGGTATTAGACTATTTGTTTCTTCATTGAGAAATATTTTGCTATAAGGTTCAATTTTAAGTTGCACTTCGCCTGACGTATGCATCTTTTTGTGATTTTTAAAAACAAATCCGAAAATTTTAAATAACTCGATATAACTCGACATTAACAGGTATTACTAGGTATTAGACCATCTTTTGCTTTATTGAGAAATATTTTACTATAAGGTACAATTTTTAAAAATCGTTATAAATCAAAGCATTGTAATTTTTTTAAAATCACAACAAAAAAACACAGAAATGGCTTATACAAATTCATATTTTTATTTCATATTAGTATATAAAAGGGCATATGCAAAATCAGCGCTGAATATAGGCATATTACTTTGTCAGTTCTTATGGATATCCTATTGAATAATATTATCTTGGATCAATGTTTTCATATATTTACAACTAAACATTCCATGGTTTAAAATTGCACAATATGAGGCTCTCCTTGAGGCCCGCCTTTGCGCAATTCCAGTAAAAAACGCTTCGATGCTTACGCCTCGAGTTTTTTTTATGAGGCTTGCGCATCAACTTGGTTGAGGCCCGCCTCGCCTCACTGGCATGAGGCTTACGTCTCACGCTATATATATTAAAACTTACATAAATCTTGAAGTAAATGTCCGACATTGGACTCTATAGGAGAGGAGGAAGGGGAGAGAGAAGTTCATCATAATAATGATGCAAATGAAGAGCCCCTTAGTGATGACGAACAATTATTACATCCTCCGACTGGACGCAGAGGAACGTCCGATCGGAGGCTAAATCACGCCAAAAAACGAGTTGTATCGAGCAAATACCGAGCAATACCAAACAATAACGAGGAATACCATCATTTCAAGATCCAATACCGAGTTATACTGAGCTAAACCAAGAAATACCGAGATATACAAACTCGGTACAACTCGGTATTTCTCAGTACAGCTCGGTATAACCCGGTATTGGTCTTCAAAGAGCGGTATTCCTCGTTAATATCAAATAATACCTAGTTGTACCAAGCAAATGCCAAGTTTTTTAACAGGATTTTGCCTCCAACCGGACGTTCCTCTACGTCCTTACACCGGACGTAATAAAAGTTCTAGTGATGACAGTGTTGATGATCTATGAGTTCTTATGTGATATGTCATTGCTATTTATTTTTAGAAATTGGAATTATATGTTAATGAAAAGAATACTGGGATTTCGAAAAGATAGAATTTTGAGTTGAACTATATTTCATGTTGTCTTATTATTGAGATATATTTTGATTTCATTTCATATCTTATGCTTTTTAATGTTTTATATTATCCACTCATTAGTATATAACAAATTTATCATTTTATGTTTACGTAATCTTTTTATTTTGAGGCTTACGCCTCAAAACGTCTTGAGGCTTACGCCTCGCCTCACGAATGAAAAATGCCTCAATACCTGAATACGCAATTTTAAACATTGAAACATTCCACAATCAACGCTGTTGTCTTATGTTGGCAAGTTTGGAATCGTTAGGATTGGCCAGGTTCGTATATCATCGTCAAAAGCATTTTGTGTATTAGCGTATAAATGAGATATCTAAAAAGGGAATAAAATTAAAATTTTAATATTCAATATCATGACTCAAATCAAATACAAATTTTACGAGCACTTACAACTTCAGGAGCCACTGCCTTGTGAGTGGCTTTGGGTAATGAATCCAAAAATTCCCAAGTTTTTTTCCTAAGATTGCAGACCAGGAGTGTCCAATGCTTTTGGTTTATGATGGGAACAAGGATCAGGTTAACATTCATAAAAGAAAGTTCTAATGATATTAGCAACGAATCTCGTTGTGTCCGTCTGATTACATTAACAGTAATAACTCTGGAATAAATAGGATTTAAATTGAGAATTTGTTAAATGCACAGAAGTTCTGAATTACAAATGAAAACTCACCCAATGGAAATTAGAAATAAAGATAAAAGGTTGGTTGAGTACTGGGATCAGTTCATTCTTTTCGGATAATAAGTTTCCAAAAGCATCAATATGATTGTTATCAAGCTCTTGTGACATCAACAGCTCGTCTAATTGGCTTCTGCATATAATTGTATTTCTACTGGAGAAAATAGTATCACTCATACATAATTCAATTGATCTTCATTAGAAAATAATAATATATATATGAATATCGAGCAATACCGAGTATTTATGTACTCGGCACATGTCGGTATTGAAAATATCTACTCGGTACGTGGTGTTCCTACTATATACTTATCACTAAAAATTGGTAATAATCAGTACAGCTTATAAATACCGAGAAATATCGAGTTTATTTTTACAGCTTATGATAGGTCGGTACTACATGGTATTTGGTGTTCATACTTATTAATATCGAGCAATACCGAGTATATCTTTCACTCGGTATTGCTCGGTATATGGTATTCGTACTAGGCACTTGACAATAAAAACTGGTAAGACTCAAACAATTATAAAGTACCATAAAATAATTATTTGAAACTTATCAATACCTGAAAGTTTGTTCGGGATGTTAAGCCCTATGAACTTAGTCCCAAGCTAACCAAGAGGGAGGGTGAATTGGTATTTAAAAACTTTTTTCACAAAGAAAGAAAATCACAAATCAAATCACACCTCAAGAAATTAATGCGGAATTAAAAAGTGTGGAAGCAAAAATAAGAACACAAGATTTATAGTGGTTCGGTCGACTCGACCTACGTCCACTCCTAGGAGGCACCCTCCAAGTATTGCACTACAAAACGTGACTCTCCTTTAGCCCCCACGGCTAGGCGGAGAAGCCCTTACAAGAACCTCCTTTTTGCCACCCTGACAAGGCAGAGAACCTACCTCCTTTTGCTTCCTCCTGAAGCTGGCAGAGAATCACAACCAAAAGCAAACTCCTTACCTCTACCGACCCTTCCACGGACGAGAAACTCCAGACGAAAGACAAGCAGAGCGATCTTTGAAGCAACCCTTGTGAATCCCCCTCACAAGCTCCCCCTCACAAGATCCTCTCTCTCTCCCTCTCTCTCTTTCTCTCCTCAAGGTCTTCTCAGGTCAAGGCAGCAGCCAAAGGTCTTGAAAAACATTTGAACAAGAGCTCTTAAATATTTTGAATGGATCGTCCTGGCCGATCCTGCGATCGTCCAGGACGATATGATCGTATCAATCATCCTTAATTACTCCCTTGATTTCCTGATCAATTAAGGCATAATCTGGTAATTTCGTCCAGGCCGATAAGGGGATCGTCCTGGCCGATAATTTAAAAATACTGTATACCTTAACTGTCTAAGGCGGCTACTTCTTTCTATTTTGAGCTTATCGTCCTGGCCGATACACGTATCGTCCAGGCCGATATGTTAATGACGGTTGGCTTAATTAAGAATCCATATTTAGACTTTCTGTTTTAAGCTGATCGTCCAGGACGATATGAATATCGGCCTGGCCGATGTGGGAAAAAATAGAAATTCTAAGTCTCTCAAGTGTGTGTGTAGGGTTACTTAGCATCAGTCTCTTTGACCATTACAAGTAGACTCAAAAGGTGAAAATCAAAAGTACAGACTGACTCAACCCTACACCAACGCAATCTTGAACTTGGCTTCTTCTTGATCGTCCGATCTTCGATTCCAGAAAAGTTAGAAGCAACAAGCAGTCCAAGTAGTGTTTGTCAATCATCAAAACACAAGCCATGAAAATAGATTTGCAACAATACCGAGTTAATTTTTTATTCGGTACAGCTCGGTACAATAAGTTTATGATCATTGTACTTATCGATAATGTTCAATACATTAACTACATAAATGAATTACATTGCTCGGTACTCATCGAAACTCACTTATCCTTGAACTGCTTAAGAAAATTATAGATGAAAATCCATGTCTTCAGTTATTAATAATCGTCTTGGGTACTCTAACATTTTCGGTGCTTGTCATTCAATTATTTTTGATTCATCAACTTCATGAACTACAGCAGTCGGGCTATCAGCCGGAATAGCAGCATCAGTATCTTTCATTTTTAAATTTTCAACTTCAGAGGCATTAATTAGGGCTGTCAAAACCGGGTCACGGGTCGGGTTCGGGTCCAACCCGAAATCGACCCGACACTGTTTAACCCGACCCGAACCCTACCCGTTTTTGCAAACGGGTCGATTTTCTGAACCTGACCCGCTTCGGGTCGGGTCAACCCGAACTCGACCCCATTCGGATATATTAGGGTCAAGATTAATTTAATTTGGGCAATAATGTTTATAAATTTTTGAAATATCATTTACTTATTTCATAAAAATCTATTAAAACCCTCATAAAATAATTAAAAACGGGTCAAACCGGGTTGATTTCGGGTTGCCAGGTTAACCCGACCCGATTTTACAAACTGGTCGAAATCCTTAACCCAAACCCGACCCGATTCGGGTTCGGGTTGACCCGAACCCGAAATTTTCTGGTCGGGTTCAGGTCGGGTTTTCGGGTCGGGTCAAATATTGACAGCCCTAGCATTAACATCAGCCAGAGCAGCAGTAGCAACAATAGCAGCAGCAGTAGTAGTCTTTATTTTTAATATTGTAGAAGCGCGAATGACAGGCTTTCTTCCTCTGGGTGCAGTTTCTTTTTTACTATTTTTTTCAACATCAGGATCAGCCAAATGAGCAGAAGTACTCTCAGATCTCTTTTTCTTCCTGTCACCTGCTGTGAATGGAGTTTTAACCCGTTTCCTTTTTCTGTCATTCCTCAGCTGTACACGTCGAGCTATCCCTCCCCGATTTGCTGAAGGAAATTCCCCTTCTTCAGATTGGCTCACAGGTCTTATCTTCAAAGGATTCATGTACTTGGGCATGAGATTGGGAAACAAGCTCATCCATCGCTTTCAAATCTACTTCTTTTGTAATTTCCTCAACAATTTAGTCGACAGATTTGGCTACTTCGTTCAAATTGTTATGCTCAGATACAGTTTTTGAAGAAGATTTGATCGGACTGAAAGATTTAAAAGAAGCTGGAAAATTATCAGACAAGAATCTCTCTATAGCAGCAAATTTCAATTTAGTTTCATCTTTTATGTCGAATACTTGTTCCAATGCCGCAACCCTTCTTCCAAATATATTATTCGATAGTTCGACTGAAGAAAGTTTCATTACCAGTACGTTCTGCTAGGTAATAAGTTTGTAAATGGATTGATTAAGGACATGGTTTAAAAATGCGCAATAAAAGGCGCGCCTCAGCGCAATATGGTCTCTTTAAGCCTCGAAGCCCACGCAATAAGTTCAGGTTCTGAGGCTTACGCCTCAAGTTTACTGAGGCGTGCCAAAGGCGCGCCTCGCCTCACATATTTAAGGCGCCGCCTCTAAAAAAATTAACCTAAAATTTTTTTTTTCAGTTCGGACCTCCAGTTGCCAACGTGGCGCGCCTAGTGAGATGTCGACGTGGTATCAACATTTAAACCCTGGTAAAGGTCGAATGGCAGAGGCGACGTTTCGATTTTCAAGTTCCAGCAAACATTCCAACTTTCGAGCATTCACTCAGGAGCAATTTCAAGCATTCTTCACTCAGTTCCTTCTCAGATGTCGTCACCCCAAAGAGAAAGGTAACTTAATGTCATGTTTTATGTTCCGTACTGCGTATTTTATGGTTATGTTATGCGTTGGTGTTCAAGTTCTTCGTATTTTATGCTTACTCTATGCGTATGCATTACTTCTCGAAACTTTTTAAATGTTTGATACTTTGATGCCATTGTGTTTACTCTGTATTTAGGGTTTATGAATTTATGTTGAAATTTGAAACATAAACCCTAATTAAATTTTAAGCACCGAGTTATTTATGCGTATGGTGTGTGTACTCAATGTGTATTTTGTGCGTATTTTATGCATATACTGTACGTGATCTTTGCTTACGTTGGGCGTACTTTATGCGTGCGTATAATTTGCTGCCATGTTTTCTGCAATGTGCATTCTTGTGCATATGTTATGCTTATACTATGCGTGATCTTTGCTTATGATGTGCGAACTTTATGCGTGTATAATTTGCTGCCATGTTTTTTACACTGTGCATTCTTGTGCGTATGTTGTACATAAAATATGTGTATGTTATGCGTACATTATGCGTGCTCGTTGCTTATATTGTGCGTATGTTGTACGTTTTTTTACGTATCTCATTTACTTATTTTTAATATTTTTATTTTTTTTAATTTTCAGATATATGTTCGTCCAATTACTTATCGATGCTATGTTTCTACGTTTCGAACAATTTGTGATAACTTTGCTCAGCAAATTACTCCTAAAGTCGTGGACATATTGAAACGTTTAAAGATCATACAATTTTTGGAATTTCCTGGTTTTAGCAAAATGTCCCTCTTATTTATGAACTGATCTCAATGTGGAACATTTCAAAGCAATGCTTTGTTCTAAAAGGTCAACTCATTTCTTTCACTGCTGATGAAGTGGCCCTTCTTACTGGTCTGCCAAATAAATGAGAAGAAATATCCTTGCTTTCCTTAGTACATACTTCAGTTACATTATTGGAAATTAAGACAGACATGCTGGAGTTGAACAAGCAAACCCCCTCAAGACTATATTAAGAACGTTCATCATGTATTTATGTTCAAATTTATTTTTTCAACTTAACAACTTTAAAACCTTTCGATTGCTGCAAAGAATAGCAAATAATCCATATGATTTTTTGTCAAAAAATTGGACTGGTTCAATTAGGGAATTATTAGTTGGAGAGTTTAATAAGGTCTCATCCAAGATTTCAAATAAGAAGCCAGCATGTTACATCAACGATTTTGTATTTCTACTAATTATGAGTGTTAAGTGTTAACTGCTAAATTCATTTGAAATTTTATTGGCTCAATGCCTCAATGTGAGTGCTAAGATTTTTTGTCATTTGCTAAAATTTTCTTTCATCTTATACAGATTTGGTTCCTGCAACATACTTCTTTTCATGCTCCTATGTATGCTGATAAAAAGCCCCGTTTTCTACGATGGACCGATGATATTGTATATACTACAGAGGTGGTCATTAATTTATTTGTTAATATAAGGAAAATTCAGATTTATAATGTCATCCAGGGAGTTTCTCAGGCTGAAATTGATATAATTAATGTCAAGAAATATCCATCATACAGCTCTCCATCCCCTGATTCACCTCATCAAACCACCCCCCAATCTCCTCATCATACCCCACCTCCTCAGCAAGACCCCCACGAAGCTCCTCTGCAAGACCCCCACCAATATTCTCAGCAACCACACTTTAGTTTTTCTGCTGAAGCACTGAAATCTCTCCAAGAAAGAATTATCAAATCCTGCTAAGAAACATGCACAACTTTTCTTGAATTTGAAGGTAGGCTGAGCTCAAAGTTTGAAGACCTAATTGAAAGAGTTAAAGTTATTGAGGTCAAGCTCAATAATCACATTGATCAGAGCAAAATTTTTCCTAAGAAAAGATCTGTTAGCTACTCTTCATCTTCCAATAAGAAACATAAATCAGATATCCCTCTCCCCAGCACCAATGAACCAATCCCCCAAAATGAGCCAATCCCTCTAAATGAGCCAATCCCAGCAGAAATACAACTTATTCCATATACAAATCCAAATCAATCAATATCAGTAGATGACATTCATATAAATCCTGTCTCCTGTTTATGCAAATGAAATAGAAAATTATAAAGGTCTTCTGAGTTTGAGTTCTGAGAAGAGAAATTTTGCACATTAATGTTTGAAGAAATTCAATCAAACATAAAAAATGCAACTTATTTTATGTTTAAATATTTGTATGCGTATGGTATATGTGAGTTATGCGTATGGTATGCTTATGATACGCGTATCTTATGCGCATTATGTGCGTATTGTATGCTTATAATACGTGTATGTTGTGCGTATGGTATGCTTATGAAATGCGTACTTAATGATTTTTTTTGCAGGGACTATAGTGTCTTGTTTGTTAGTAACCTTCTTATTTCTAGAGCTGACATTGACGAGTTATTAACCAACAGTTATTTAGGCAATGAACATGTAAATATTTTTGCCTTTTTGTTAAATGAGAAGTGTAACCTTATGCCTGACAACTACCATAAATTTTTATACATCTCTTCAGTCTATTGGGTTAGTAACTTAGCATTCAATTACTCAGTTTAACTATAATTAATGGCTTAATGCAAGTTTTAATATTTCTTTTTCATTTCTTACATTTACTACTTGCAATTGAAGAATAACAAAAAGAAAAATTGTCCAAATTGTAAATTGACCATATAACTGAACTTTCTATTACTTCAAACAACATTTTATTACAGCCAATCATTGAATCCTCGCACTGGACCCTTCTGGTTAGTTTGCTGAAAGAAGGTGGAAATTTTATGACTCGTTTCCATACCGCGTCAAAGAGCATAGGCTTGTTGTTCCAAAAATGTGTTAGATGAACATGAAGTCATAAACTCTTCAATTTTTAAAAAATTTACAAATCTAATCATTGTTCTCCGTATTTTTCAGATTAAAGCCTTATATTCTGTCATGAAAGGAGCTTTTAATAGTGATATCAGAAAATAGAAGCTTTCTACCATTAAAGGTGTGCTAAAACAGAATAACTATGTAGATTGCGGAATATATGTCTGTAAATATATGGAAATGATAAGTCTTGAATGCAACACTGATTGGAAAGATAGTACCAGTTGGCAAGAAGACATGCCAAAGTATAGGGTAGAATTTGCATATGAAATATTTTATAAAACATTAGTAAAATAACACTTGCATATAAAACATCTGAATATTCGCTTGTATATAAATGTTTATTTCTGAAGAATATATTTTGGATATTCGCTTGTGTATCTTTTTCTTGTGTATAAATGTTTATTTCTCAATATTCGCCTGTGCTTGTATATAAATGTTTATTTCTCAATATTCGCCTGTTACTTACATTGATTTGATTAAAAAAAAACTTATTTAATGATTATACGCATATATTACGCATATCGTACGCATTGTGTAAGCATATAATACGCATATATTACGCATGGTGTAAGCAGATCATAGGCATAGACTATGCATAATCTGATGTTTGAAAGGGTTGTGTTTGACAGTTTGCATTTAAAGATTAGTGTTTCAATTTCTTATTTGTTTTAATGATAAAAATAATTTTATAAATATTTTTTAATGTTATAATTTTTCTTTGAATGTTTTTAAAGAATACGCATTACGCACGCACAAAACACGCATATCGTATACATTGTATACGCACAGTGCACGCATAGAGTACGCATAATACACGCACACAATACACAGTTATCCATATTTATTAAATTCTATTAAATGTTTTAATTAATATCTATCTTTGTTTTTAGGTTACTTACATTAAAATGATAAGGAATATGTTTAACACGTTGAACTTAAATTTGTTATTATACAGTAGACTCAATGTGATTATTATGATTCAATTTTTTAGTCTTGAATATGATATTTGGAATAAGTACAAAGGGTTTATAGCTCTTGGTGGACTGTATTTAAGAAAGAGAAATAAGGAATATGATGTTTGAAAGGATTTGTGTTTAAAATTTTCGTTTAAAGATCAGTGTTTGAATTTCTTATTTTTTTTTAATGATAAAAATAATTTTATAAATATTTTTTAAATGTTTTTAAAGAATACGCATAACGCACGGACGAAACACGCATACGGTTGCATAATACACGCATATATGACGCAGTTATCCATATTTTTAAATTTTTATTAAATGTTTAAATTAAGATAATAGATCTTTGTTTTTAAATGCATATTTGATCAATTACAAAGGGTTTTAATGTTATAAATTTTATTTGAATGTTTTTAAAGAATACGCATCACGCACGCACAAAACATGCATATAATACGCATAGTACACGCATACAGTACGCACAAAAGACGTATAGAATATGCATAATACACGCATATCTTACTATAAATTTCTATTACATGTTTTAGTTGATAAATTTGTAAGGACTTAGGGGCCGTGACATGATTTCATGACAGGTGGCTGATATAGTTGGGAGGGTAAGAGGGTTGGTTAATTTTTTATGAGCATTTATTACTTACTATTGTTCAACATTCAAATTTTCACTATTTAATGCATGAACACTTGGCTTAGGGTAACTCATGATTTTCAAATAGAAGTAATACAACATTGACAAAAGGTAAGATTTTTTACTTCATAAAGTAAGTCTAAGGCTGCTGTTAGTTTGTGATTCTTTTGAGGATGTGGATAACTAAGTAGATTTCTCAATTGTAAGAATTAAAAAACTAAGTAATCCTTATCCTCAAACGAATCGCAAACTACCAGAAATTTTAGACTTATTTCTGAAGTAAAAAATCTTTCCTTCTGTCAAAGGCTGCATTACTTTTGTTTGAAAATTATGTCTAAAAATCAAAGGTTCTCTTGTAATTATTTTGGTTGAATTTTTTTAATAGAATATAGTAATGCACATAGGTTCTCTTATAAAATTGTATTTGTTATTTGTTCCTTGTGTTTTTTATTTTGTACATAGATATTCTTAAAAGGAAAAAGGATTTTTAATGATTTTTCATTTTTCAAATTACGCAATGTTTATGCAGAGAGTACACACATCATACGCAAGGAGCACACATCATATACCCAGATATTACGCACATTATACGCATAGATTATGCACAATATAAAACTAAACACATCCAGAAAATCATATGTTTTAGTAACTATTAATACAAAATCATGCATTAAGTTACAACTAATCCAACTGCTAATTTACAAATACTTTAGTAGAAGTTTTATAAAATACGCATAGTATACGTTGCACATACGTAGTATATACGCCGTAAATACGCAGGATATACGCATAGAATATGCAGTGTTCTACTTTATCGATGGCTCGACAAATATATAATACTGAACACATCCAGTACGCATATTAAACCCTAAACGAGAGCGGCTCTCTTCGCCTTTTGCTTGGAGGTTTCTTCTACTGCGAGTTGGGCTGCTGTCTTCTCCGTCTGACCGGCGGCCGCTTCTGTCCGAGGCTGCTGTCTCCTCTGACCTGCATCAAGTCATAGAAAAGATTAGTAAGAACTCATTCACTTCCTATTTTTGCTCAATCATGATGATCAGAAATAAGAATAAAGCTGCATCAGGTCATAGAAAAGATCCAGCATGGAAATATAACACTCAGATGGATGTAGGAGGTAGTGATAAAACATATGTCTATCTGAAATGCAATTACTGTGATAAAGTTATGAAAGGTGGTGTGACTAGGATGAAGGAACACCATTCAGGTTCTCACATGAATGTTACTCCATGCTCCAAAGTTCCTGATACTGTAAGGGATGAGATAAAGTCATACATGAATAAGTTTACCACGTCAAAACATCTTACACATAAGCAATTTAAGGATAGAGTCGATGTTGGATCTTACTATGGGAGTGAGCGCAGCATTAGGGATTCATCTTCTTCTATGAAGCTCATTTCATCTAGGAGTGTTAGAGGGCCTATGGATCATTATATGATTGACACATCAGAGGATAGGCCTTTTGCTATACAGAAGATGGCCCCAAAAAATGCAAGGGAGGTACGGAGAAGAGTGTGTAAGGATATAGGCAGATTCTTCTACGAAAATGCAATTCCATTTAATGTTACAACATCACCTGCTTATTACAACATGATTCGTTCAGTTGGAGCATTTGGGAGAGGGTTCAAACCTCCAACCATGTATGATTTAAGAACATGAATTTTGAAGGAGTTGGAAAGCACTGATAAAAGCATCGAAGAAATTAAGAAGACTTAGGCCCAAATAGGAGTAACAATTATGTCAGATGGGTGGTCTGATATCAAACATAGAAGTATGATCAACATCCTCATTAGTAATCCTTATGATACTGTGTTTTTAAGGTCAATTGAAGCATATGATCAAGTCAAAGATGTTGAGTTCATATTTGGATTATTAGATAGTATTATTGATGAGGTTGGAGAACATTTGGTTGTATAAATTGTGACAGATAATACAAGTTCTTATAAGGTTGCAGGTAATAAACTTATGGAGAAGATGAAACATTTGTACTGGACTCCATGTGCTGCACATTGCATGGATCTGATTATTGAGAAGCTTTGGGAGCTACTTCAACATAAAAATGCACCCACTAAAGCCAAAAAAATAACCAAGTTTATTTACAACCACTATTGGGTTCTAGCTCTTATGAGAAAATTTTCGAAAAAAGAAATTCTAAGGCCAGCAGCAATAAGATTTGCCACCGCTTACTTGACCTTAGAGAGCATGCTGGATGCTAGGCAACCTTTAGAGGCTATGTTCACATCTACACAATGGTTGAGTTGTGCTTGGGCGAAGAAGGCTGAGGGAAAAGAGATTAGAAAGATTGTTTTAAATGACATATTTTGGCAAAGTGTCTTATATACCATTACAACCACTAGACCTTTAGTTCATGTTTTAAAGATGGTGGATGCTAAGAAGAAGCCTGCAATGGGTTTCATCTACAATGCCATGGATGAAGCCAAAGAGATGATTGCCTCCAACTTAGGAGGCAGTGAGGGAAGTTTTAGAGAAATTTGGAATATTATTGATGATAGGTGGGAACTACAGTTTCACCGACACTTGCATGCCGTTGGCTACTACCTAAACCCTCAGTATCAATATGCAGAAAACAAGTCTACAAACCCTGAAATAAAGTTGGGATTGTATCATTGCATGGATCGTCTAATAAGTGATGCAACTAAAAGATCAAATGCTGACATGCAATTGATATCTTTTAGGAACAAAGAAGATTTTTTTAGATTACAACATGCAAAAGAGACAATTGACAAACAATCTCCAGTTGAGTGGTGGATTCAATTTGGTGATGGGACTCCAGAATTACAGCGCTGTGAAAGTTTTGAGCTTGACATGTGTTCATCTGGCCGTGAAAGAAATTGAAGTACCTACAACCAAGTGCATACAAATAGGAGAAATCGCTTGTCGACATTGAGGATGAACTCACTGGTGTACATTATAAACAATAGGAGACTTAGAGATAGAAATTTGAAGAAAAAATGATTAATTGATGATGAAGATCCTTTGCTTTGCGATGATGTGACATCTGATTATGAGTGGTTTGTAGATGATGAAGTTGAAGTGATGCCATCTGAATTACAAGATGAAGATTTAAATGCTGATTTATTTGATGGTCTTAAAGCATCCACATCCACCACAACTCAGGAACAAATCAAAAAAGGTATATAAAAAATATAGTTTTTTTTTCTTAGACTTCTATTAATGTATTACACTATTATTCATTATGATATTGTTCAAAAATATTTAGGGAAGAGAAAGATAACTGATAATGAGGAAGGAGTTGATTGTGAGATATTGGACTCTATAGGAGAGGAGGAAGAGGAGAGAGCAGTTCATCATAAGGATGATTCAAATGAAGATCCCCTTAGTGATGACTGATGAGTGATGACAGTGCTGATGACTAGTGAGTTCTTATGTGATATGTCTCCCTTATTTATCCTCAAAGATGAGGTAAGTAGCATTTTTATGTTTTATATATTATTTACTCATTATTATATATATAATTTATCATTTTATGTTTACGCAATTTTTTGATTTTGAGGCTTACGCATCAAAACGCCTTAAGGCTTACGCCTCGCCTCACGAACGAAAAACGCCTCAATACCCGAATACGCAATTTTAAACATTGATTAAGGATGTTCAAGTTTGTTTCCTCTAAAACATGACGATTTGGATCTGGATCAGGGATTAACTCTTTTTGTGAGGTCTTACTGGTGCTTGGCGGTTAGCTAGGAGTTTCAGTTGGGCTTGGCATTCTAATTGGACTGTCTGGACTTGGTGGAGATTTAGTTGGGGGCTTAAAAGATATGTTTGGGGTTGTGTGTGGGATAAGTACAATTTGTATATGTTCTTCTGTTTGATATGTGGAAGAACTTTCAATTAAAGTCTTCTTAGCATTTGTTATTCCTTGTAAATATATGAAAATCTACACAAAATATTTTATAAACATCAAAAATATATAAGTAAATTAGAAATTTAAATGACTACACACATGTTTGCTACCTCAGCATCCTGAAGGTCAATTAGCAAATTTTTAACATCTTTATCTCTAAAATTAAATTTTCTATCCCACCGAATGAGACGGAGTCGAGCTACATCATCCACTACCGGGTGGAACTTTGTATGTTCAAAAAACCATATTTTCAAAAAAAATCAAACAAGTCAATGTAAATATGATAAAAAAATCATTTACAATAGTTAAGTAAATAAAACAAAAGCATATCTGTAACAAATACTCATAATTATAATCATCACAAATCCATTGACATATCCTAGTGAATAATCTTTTGATTGTTTTTTTGCAATTGCATTAAATTTATTCACGAGGAAATCCCTAATGGATTGGGGCCAAGTGTATGTTCCAAAGTTTTGGACATTCTTTGCAACGTCCAATATTGCAGATTGTACGCGAAAGTTGACAATTGGAAAGAACATATTGGACAATAAGTAAAAAATGAATTTTTTTCACCACATTCTCTACTGGAGTTGACACATCCAATTTCTCAATATCATGTCTTATATCATTTGCTATCACGCCACTCATTGTAGCAGTACCTGGCTCAAATTTAATTCCTCTGTTGGACAAGCCAATAATCAAAGCAATTTCATCAGATGTGAAAGGTAACGCCTTGCTATTAACAACAAAACTTTCAGACTGAATGTCCCACTTAGACAATAACATAAAAATAATAGGAAAATTCAGAGGGAATCGAGGCAGTAATAGGAACTGATTAATATGTAGCTCTAGTAGTCTTATAACTAACGGCTCACCAAATTTTACAAACATTTCATTACAAACTTATCTAAAAGTTGAAGTTCAACATCTAAAATGAATCTTGGGGCAATATCCCTGCATAATAAAGAATAAAAAATTAAACTTATGTAAATATCGAGTTATAACTTCAAGTACCGAGTAATGTTAAAGAGGATTGATAGCGATCACATATACACAGTATTTTCACAATAAATCCAAACTAATACCGAGAATTGACTTTGAATAACCAAGCAATACCGACAAGTACCGAGCAGTACCAAGCAGCAACAGGGCAGTACCGAGCAGTACCGGGCAGTTCCGAGAAGCAGCGAACAATATATTATATATAAAATATTAAGATATTTATTGTAAATACAGAGTATTAACTCTGAATACCGCACTGTACCGAGTAGTACCGAGAAGCGCCGATCAGCACCGAACAGTACCGAGCAGCAACGAACAATATATTATATATAAAATATTAAGATATTTATTTTAAATACTGAGTATTAACTCTGAATACCATGCAGTACCGAGAAGCACTGATTAGCACCGAACACTACAGAGCAGTACCGAGCAGCAACGAACAAAATATTATATATAAAATATTAAGATATTTACTGTAAATACCGAGTATTAACTCTAAATACCGCACTGTACCGAGCAGTAGCGAGCAGTACCGAGCAGCACCAAATACCAAATACCGATTAGTACTGAGCATTACTGCAAACTACCAAACACGAAACTCTGATTGATTTGAAACGTTCTGACAGTATATATTCAAATTTTTATACTAAAAAGAACGTTAGTAAGTAAACCAACACTAAAACTACGATTTTTTTATTTTTTTAACCAGATAAACTATATAACAAGAATGAATGTACTTCGGAAGAAATTTCTAACCTGAGGCATCATCTCTGTGGAGGTATTCGATCGGAAATTTGCTTCGAACTCACGGCAAATGCTTGCGAACTACGAAGGAAAGGAACAGTTGCAGAAGTCGCTTCGTCTTTGAATCTAGTAAAGCGAAATGAAAATCTACCGAGTAGGAATATATTTAAAATATTACCATACAGTGATGGGCTAGTTGTCGGGTCGTCATGGATTTAAAATACGCACGTGCGACAAACCCACTATTCGCCGGGTCGAGTCCGCGGTTTAGTGCCTGCTACGTGGCGCTATATCAGTGGTGACCGAACGTAGAACTAGGTCCGGTCACCGGACCAAATAAAGTTCTTTAGAGGGGGGGGGACTGGAAAGGGGCCAGAATATGGGTGGGGCCCAAGCATTGATGGGAGTATGAGTTTAGGGGATAAAATTCAAATGTAGTAGCTGTTTAGGGATTAAGAATTAAGTAATTGTATTATTGCTTTAAGTATTTTCTTTTTAGGCTAGGGTTAGGGTTATCTTGAATTTGGTTTGAAGTTTGAGATCTCGGGTCTGCTTTGAGGCTCTAAGCTTAGGCTACATATTTGGAGAGTTGAATCTTCCTCATAAATTGAAGATTCATTGTATTTGATGGTTTCTTTTCAATTATTAGTGAATTTCAAGTGTTATTTTTAGGATTTCGCTACAATTTTCATCAAAATCTGCTCGAACTTTATATTTTTCTAGAAAGGGGCACGAATAGGGGTGGGGCCCAAGCATTGATGGGAGCATGGGTTTAGGGGGTAAAATTCAAATGTGGGAGCTGTTTAGGGATTAAGAATTAAGTAATTTTATTGTTGCTTTAAGTATTTTCTTTTTAGGATATGGTTAGGGTTATCTTGAATTTGGGTTGAAGTTTGAGATCTCTTGTGTCTGCTTTTGGGGCTCTAAGCTTATGCTACATATTTGGAGAGTTGAATCTTCCTCATAAATTGAAGATTCATTTTATTTGGTGGTTTCATTTCAATTACTAGAGAATTTCAAGTGTTATTTTTGGGATTTCCCTACAGTTTTCATCAAAATCTGCTCGAACTTAATATTTTTCTTTGAATTTATGCAAGTTTTTCCTGTTTTGGTGGTTGTTTTCTATCAAATTCATATAAGAGCACGTCAATCTATGAGGAATTAATGGCCGGAAGGAAAATGAAAGTTTTGGAGGGAGAACTTGGGCAACTCAAATCAGATTTTGAGGATAAGATTTCTAATTTTCAAAATCAGATTGCATCCATCAATGAAAAGATGGAAGGAAAGTTCACCTATATGTTGAAGAAATTGCTTGAAGCCAAACCAAATCCGGAGACATCGAAAGCAAAGGAAACCATTGGCGGCCATGGGAGAGGTAGAAACCCTAGTCCGTTTAGGGGAAGGGAAAATTCGAAAGTGGAAATTCTGGAGGGAGAAGATGTGATGCCTCCGCTAGAGCCGCTTTCTAGGGAGGAGAGAAGTGTGGGATATGAACAAAGTGGTTTTGATTTTGCAAGGAGAAGGGATGATTACAATAGCCGGGGTGCTGATTTTGAAAGGAGAAGGGATTTTGAAGAAGGTTTTGGGTATAAGGGCCAAAGGGAAGAGCGTGACAATTAGGGAGCACCTCCTCTTCGAGGAACGGGGGGCTACGGAGGATTCAAGGGAAACGGGGGTGACCCTAGGGTAACGAAGTTGAATATGCCCATCTTTGAGGGCAAGGATGCACATGGGTGGATATATAAGATAGAGCAGTAATTTGCGGTCAATAGGGCTTACGGAGGAAGAGAAATTGATAGCAGCTTGATTATGCTTGAAGGGGAAAGGGCTAGCCTGGTATCAGTAGAGGGACATGAGGCGACCCATCTGGAGTTGGAGAGAGTTCAAGGACTGCTTACTAGAACGTTTCTTAACCAGTAGGAGAGAGGGGTTCTATGAGTAGTTCTTCGCCCTTATGTAAGAGGGGACAGTGGGGCGAGCTCAACAATTGGCGATTGGTCGAAGAGCAATTAGTTTTACTCCAAAAACCGATTTTTGGCTTAGATCTATCTTTTCCCTCCATCTTCATGTCCCCAATAGAAGAATGAGTGATCTGTTCCCCTGCAGATCATGGCCTTACCACTCGGTCCCCGATGGCCAGCGGGGGATTCGGTATAGCAGCTCACGTTCGTTTGCGCTGCGCGTTCCCGCTGGACTTGACACGTGTTAGCTGTAGGAAGGCAGAGTATCGTGATTGGTTTGAGTACCTAGCTAGTAGGCTAGATCAGCTTTCTAAGACCATGTTAAAGGGGAATTTCATGAAGGGGCTCAAACTAGATATCAGAGCAGCTGTTAGAGTGATGAGGCCTCATAACTTGGGGGGGAGGCCATGGAGTTGGCACAGTTGGTCGAGAACCAAAAGCATCTGGAGAGAGGGGCTAGAGGCAGTAGCATGGGGGGATCATACAGGATGACTACCACTTTTCTAGCTCCCAAAGGAGCTGCTCCGGGAGGTTTGCGTGAAGTACCAAAGGAGAAGTTTATAGGAGGGAGATTTTGGGGAAATTTCAAGAAGCTTACTGAGAAGGAGTTACAGGAGAAGCAGGCTATGATTCAGATGTGACGAGAAATACATGCTTAGGGCATAGGCGTAAAGACCGAACTATACAGGTTCTCACCGTTTGTGATTACAAGAAGACTGAAAAGGGAGGAGAGAGCGAGCAAGTGGTGGATGAAGAGGAGAAGTTGCATTTGGATATGGTGGAAGTTTATCTAAATTCAGTGGTGGGATACACAGTGAATCACACCATAAAAGTGAAGGGAAAAATAGCTAACATAGAGGTGGTGGTGTTGATCGATAGTGGGGCAACCCACAATGTTATCTACAATCAGATTGTTGATCTATTAGGGGTGAAATTAGTGGATACTAGGGGCTACGGGGTGATGATGGGTGCGAGAAAGGTGGAGATGGCTAGAGGAGTATGTAGGGGAGTAGTGTTGACTATTCAGGGGATCCAGATGAGGGAGGACTTTCTCCCATGGAGTTGGGAAGCACTGATGTCAACCTGGGGATGAAGTGTCTACAGACCTTGGGGATACCAAGGTCAATTGGGGAGCACTGCAAATAGAACTGGTTGTTGGGGGTAGGAAGATGGTGATTCAGGGTGACACTTAGCTGTCTAAGGCTGGGTTGTCTCTCAAATCTCTGATCAGGACCATATAGGAGGTCGAAGGAGGATTTGTTGTGGAATTGCAGCACTCGGAAGGGGGCAGACTGGAGGATGTGGAAGGCATTCCTACTTCAGTTCAGCCGCTCATACAACATTTCAATGAGGTCTTTCAACCTCGCAAGGCCTACCTCCATAGAGAGAGCTGGAGCATGCCATTACCTTAAAGGAAGAGGTGTCACCAATTAGTATTCGACCGTACCACTATCCCTTGATTCAGAATGATGAGATTGAAAAACTGATCCATGAGATGTTGGAGGCGAGGATCATCAGGCCAAGTGTAAGTCCTTTCTCTAGCACAGTATTATTGGTCAAGAAAAAGGATGGGAGCTAGATATTTTGTTTGGATTACACAGCTGTGAACAAGGGAACAGTGCCAGATAAGATCCATATTCCTGTGATTGATGAGCTCTTGGATTAAATGCATGAATCTGTGGTGTTCTCCAAGTTGGATTTGAAGTCAAGTCATCATCAAATCAGAATGAAGGAGGCAGATGTTTAGAAGGCGACTTTTAGGACACACGAGGGGCACTACAAGTTTCTAGTGATGTCGTTTGGGCAGACTAATGCCCTTGCTACTTTCCAACCCTTGATGAACATGGTGTTCCAGTCGTACCTCTGAAAGTTCGCCCTAATTTTCTTTGATGACAAACAGTGTACAATAAAATTGAAGAGAAGCATCTGAAGCACTTGAGGGTGATTTTAGAAGTTCTACAAGAGCATCAGCTAAGGGCCAACCTAAAGAAGTGTAGTTTCGCACATGCTAGTGTGGAATAGTTAGGGCATGTGGTGTCCAAGGAGGGAGTCGTGGCTGATCAAACCAAAATTGAGGCATGGCAGAAGTGGCCTTTGCCTAGAAATCTGAGGGAGTTGAGGGGTTTCCTAGGATTGACTGATTACTACTAAAGATTTGTCAATACAGTACCATAACATGACCCTTGACTGAGCAACTGAAGAATAATAGCTTCTTGTGGGGATAGGCAGCGACACAGACTTTTGAGAGACTGAAGAAAGCCATGACTACTATCCCAGTTTTAGCTCTCCCAAATTTCAGTTAGATTTTGGTGGTGGAGACCGATGCATCCAGATATGGGTAGGGGGTCGTACTCATGCAGAACCACAAGCCTATAGCATACTACAGTCAAGTATTATTAGCTATAGCTAGGCTGAAATCGATATATGAGAGGGAATTGATGGTCATTGTGTTGGTATTCTAAAGTGGCGCCCTTATCTATTGAGTCAGCATTTCATTGTCAGGACAGATCAGAAGAGCTTGAAATACTTATTAGAGCAAAGGATTGTGACTGAGGAGCATCGGAGGAGGTTATCCAAACTGCTAGGCTATGATTTTAAGATTTAGTACATGCCAAGTTTTGGAAAATAAGACGGTTGATGCTTTATCAAGATGTGTTGGAAGGCTCCAGGAGATGGAAATTTATGTACTACTGATGGTAGAGTAGGGGGGCTATCAAAGAAGAGAGCATGTAGGATAAGGAGTTGAGAAAGATTAGGGAGGATTTGATGAAAGATACAAGTAGACATCCTAGGTACTCACTTGAGGGGGAGAGGCTCTTACATCAAGGGAGGTTTGTGATACCGCTAACTTTTATCCATATTCCCCACCTACTGTAGGAGTTTCATGGGAGTGCAGTTGGAGGTCATTATGGGATATAGAAGACATACGGGAGACTAGCTGCTGAGTTATACTGGAAGGGGATGCATAAGAATGTGGAGGAGATGGTGACGAGATGCAAGGTGTGCCAGAGGAACAAGTACATGGCTATGGCTCCAGAAGGATTACTTCAACCCTTAGCACTTCCAAACATGGTATGGGAGGAAGTGTCCATGAATTTTATAGATGGCTTACCACGATCGGAGGGATTCATAGTCATAATGGTGGTGGTGGCCAGGCTGAGTAAGTCCGCACATATCATCCCCTTACGACACTCCTACACCGCAGTGATAGTGGAAGCAACATTCATCAAGGAGGTGATTAGAGTGCATGGGATTCCTGAGTCTATAGTTTCTGATCGAGACAAGGTGTTTCTCAGCCAATTTTGGAGAGAGTTGTTCAGGGTACAAGGAACAGTTCTTAAGAGAAGCATTGCTTACCACCTGCAGACGGACGGACAAACAAAGATTGTCAACAGAAACTTGGAGACTTACTTGAGGTGCTTTGCTTCTGAAATACCACATATGTGAACCAAGTGGTTAGCATGGGCCAAATATTGGTACAATATCTCATACCACTCAGCGTCTAAAACGACCCCTTTCAAAATTCTGTATAGAAGGGACCCCCCACACTTAGTGCACTTTGGGAAAGGAAGCACATAGTTTCCTCAATAGAACAGTACTTGAAGGAAAGGGATAGGGTGTTGGAGGAGTTAAAGAAACATCTGTTGAAAGCACATCATAACATGAAGAAGCAGGCAAATGTACATAAGAGAGACATCCAGTTTGAAGTGGAGGACGTGTTCTTAAAACTGCGGTCCTATAGACAGAGGAAAGTGGTCAACATAAGAAACAAGAAATTGTCCCTAAGGTACTTTGGCCTCTACAAGATATTGGACAAAATTAGAGCAGTGGCATACCGTTTGAAACTTCCCCCATCTGCCACCATATACCCAGTCTTCCATGTGTCACAGTTGAGGATAGTTCTTGGGGAGCATGTAGTTAGTACACATAAAAAGTAACTTTGACAGAGTAATTGGAAGTGGTCTTAAAACCACTAGAGTTAAAAGGGGTGCGGTCAAATAAAGAGGGGAACAAAAAAGTGCTTATTAAATAGAGGGACCTTCCTAACTTCGACACTACTTGGGAACCATATGAGAGGGTGAAGCATCAATTTTCATTATTTTCCCTTGAGGACAATATGAGTCTTTGGGAGGGGAGTAATGTTAGACCGGCCCAAGCTGAACCGATCCCTCCTGGGCTGGTTCTTTGCTACAGGAGGCAGGCCCCTATAGGGGGCGAAACAAGGAAGGGGGTGGAATAGGGATGGGGCCCAAACATTGATGGGAGCATGGGTGTAGGGGGGGAAATTCAAATGTGGGGGCTATTTAGGGATTAAGCATTAAATAATTATATTATTGCTTTAAGTATTTTTCTTTTTGGCTAGGGTTAGGATTATCTAGAATTTGGGCTGAAGTTTGAGATCTCTTGTGTTTGCGTTTAAGACTTTAAGCTTAAACTAGAGATTTGGAGAGTTGAATCTTCCTCTTGAATTGAAGATTCATTATATCATGTTATTTTTTTCAACTATTAGTGAATTTCAAGTGTTGTTTTTGGAATTTTCCTACAATTTCATCAAAATATGCTCGAACTTGTGGTTTTCCTCTGAATTTATGCAACTTTTCCCTGTTTTGGTGGTTGATTTTTATCAGAACTCTCTAGGTGAAGCCCTATATACATCTAAAAGCCAAAGCTTGAAGAGCTACAGACCAAGTCTGTAAAAGAAAATAGAATTGAGTTGTATAAGACAGACAACTCAGTTGTCACTCATAATTGTAATAATTTGGATTTTATACTTAATTTTTCTTGTGGTTAATTATATACATGCAAGATAGATTGTTCACTAAATGCACATTAGAAATACATAATTTTTCAAAGTTTATTCACTTGTTTTGAGTGGGAGTGACTTAGACTTCTTATGCAGCAGGCTTTCAGGACAAAATTAATTTTTATACCAATTAACATATAAACAATTTAAAATCAATCATAGTATAACTAGTTTTTAAAATAAAAAAATTGCACGACTTGCTCTAATAAACCAAGTTTTCAAAATAAAATAATGATATATGACCAGTATGTTTCATGTAGAAAGACCTCACATTAAAGATTAGATAACAAATAAATTTATATTCAGTGATTTAACATTTGCATCATACCCACATAGTCAGATATCTTACCCAAAAGCCAAGTTATAAGCTCAATCATCAAAATCAAAATAGCATATATATCCTTCATATACATTGAAACCAGCTATCATAGTTTTAAAAGCGTTTAGGCGGGTTAGTTAACTACCATTTTCAAACAGAGTTGTAAGTTCAGAGGTCGAGCTAACTTAACCTCAGGTGAGGTGTAGTTTTATAAGTTTCTTACATTTTGTTAAACATAAATTCAAGGTACTACGCCCAGTATTCCTCATCTTAGATCAAGGATCCAAAGCCATTGTTGACTCAAATAATCAATTTTGTGAAACCATAAATTAATGTGGCATGTATTGGTATAGAGGGCAATCATGTAAAAATGCCTTATTTAAGATAATATCATTCTCCCTAAAGCCGATTCCTCCCATTTCTTCCCTTACCAACTCTCGGGTTGGAGGGTTTTAGTGATGCGGACATCCAACCGTCCATGCCTATCCGAGGAGCTGAAGATCGACGATCGAGATCACTTTGTTTTATTTTAGTTTATTAAGTGTATTTTGATTTAATTGTGTAATTTCCCTTTTTACCCTCTTGTTTTATGTAAGCCCAAAGGGCAAATGTGTCTTTTAATTTCTTTTGAGGCCTATATATAGAGGCCCCTTCTCATGTATTAGTTATGATGGAATTATAATAAAATTTGTGTTTTGCACTTGTGTTCTTTGGGAAAAACGTTAGTGAAATCCCTATGGGAGGGAGTCGGAGTTTCCACCAGCCGCAGGATGGGTCCGGGCTCGTGGCGTGAAGTCCCTTGGAGAAGGGCAACGTAATACCCGTCAGCCGCAGGATGTGTCCGGGCTCGCGGTTGTATCTTTAATTTTTGTCTCTTGTTTTTTGTTTGTTTGTTCCTTCATATTGCTCCTCGTCGTTATCTTCATCCTTTTCACCATCCCCCTCCTTCCGGCCATCCCCACCACCAACCACCACTCCATATCCCCTCCTACCAAAGCTCACCTCAACCTAACCACCAACCCAATCCCTTTTCTCCATTAGCTCCTCCACCGCCCCACCCTATTTTAGGAAAGTTCTTGAATTAAGTTCAATTTGAATTTGAAATTCAAAAGGATTTAATTAAAACCTTTCCTATTCCCAATACCCAAATTAAGAAGCTATCAATCCACCTCATCAATCCTCCCCATGCTTGATTGTCACCGGCTCCTCTAGGGTGGGATTAGGAAATTGTTTCCTAAATCCCAAAATTTCCACTTAGGAAACAATTCAAACCTCATTAATTTGGCCACAAAATCAGCCCCGTCAAAGTGGAAATAATCCCCAAATCCTAGCCTTACCTGACCGCCTCCTACCCAGCAGCTTTGCTAGGATTATCTTCTCCCAATTCCTCCTATTCTTCACCCGGTTTGGTGTTTCCTGCACCCTAAGTTTGCTGGCCAGAAATTTTACAACCAGGAACTTTGCTGCCAGAACCCTCCTGCTGCTGTCCAGGACCTTCCCAAGTCCTCCAAGTGGTTGTCCCAAGTTGTTTACAAGACAAAACTGTTGTCCCTGCTGCCAAAGCTGCTGTCCAGAGATTCCCGCAACAGTTTGTTGCTGTCCAGCCCCTCCGGGAGCGACCGTGGCTGCCCGGAACTATCCAGAATCGCTATCCCATGTTGGCTACTTGCTGTCCAGAATTTCCCAAGTGTCAAAAGCTGATGTTTAAACTCACGAGTTGCTCTTCAAGACCAGTAGGACTGAAAACCTCCTACCCGTTCTACATCATTTAGCCTACTGGAGCTCGAGTAGGGTTGTTAGGAAGTGCAGGCCGTAGAGCCAGAAGTGGGAATCTAGTGAGAGGAAAAAGAGAAAAAAGAAATTAAAGAAGGAAAAAAAGCAAGGGAATTTGATATTTTATGTATATAATTATTTTATATGAATTTATTATTTAAATATATTCAACTATTATATAGGAAGCTTGTAATATATTATAAGGAAAAATTTTGAGGATTCAAACTATGTATAAAGAGAAAAAATTGTGAGGGATATTATTGGGGAAGAATTAATAGTACTTATATGTAATTATATGATTTGGGTAGACATTTGTACAAATGTGTCAAATTAAGCACTTTCGGTTGGTATAGGTGACTTGCACATGAAGGAGGTTGCGAGGTGTCCGAATTGAGGAGACAACACCTCATGGAGGTAAGTTATGCAATCTTTTAATTTAGAAAGTGAGCTATTTAATCTTTTTGAATGTACAATCGCACTCAAACTAAAGTTCACGTATGAAATGCATACGAAATTCTTCATATTGTTGAATGTATGCCCATAACTTAGTATCCATATACAAATAACCATGTATGGATTTTAATAATTCAAGATAAAAATTAAATATCTTGTGATTATATAAATGTTTCACTAATTGATAACATTTTGAAAAAGAAAAAGCATATATTATTTGTAGTCTTCCTTATTATACATGTACTAAAATTACTTGTTTATCTAAAATAATGAATAACATATTTAATTACAAGTTAAAAGTAAATGCAGTGATCAACATCTTATAAGTCTAAGAAAATGTCATGTTATGTGATAGGCATGTGGGACAATACAATCCAAATGGAGATAATGCAACCCCAATATGATGAAGCCTATGGGCTATGGAGGCAAGGTGACCTCAAGAAGCAATGTGAACTCAGTATGATGAAGTTTATAGCTAAAGATGACTTGAACCTAGACATCTTAATATGACACATTCTTAAGCTAGAAATGATATGAAATTTGAAAGGAAAGATTTGCAATTAAATGAAACAATTATGCGATTAAATTTAGGGTTAATGTTAAAAATAACTGTCATAATATTACTTTCTCAATCTTATCGTGGTTGGCATTTTGTCTTATTTATTCAGATGAACATATTAATGTTACATGATTTTTTATATATAGCTCATTCATGTAGTTTATACATATTAATGTTGTATTATAAAACAAGCATAGCTTTATTACATACAGTCATTACTTTGACATGTTAGTTGCGTCTTTTGTATATATGAATCCTATATTAAAGTTGTATATCTTTATGAGCATCATAACTTACTAGATTTTACTCTGATTGTTCTTACAGGATAGGGTAAGGATAAGAATGAGGTCGAATAGAAACAAGTTCATTTTTTATTTATGTTTTCCACTGTAAAGTGTAAGCGAGTTGTTGCATTGAAGTTAGTAAGATATTTATATCATGAATGTTTTTGGGGTTGGTAGTTACTCTGTAGTGACATTATCAATAAAATTTTGAACCACTTCAGCTTTGCAGCTGATAAAAGTTTGTATTTCATATATAGTTCATGCATTATGAAATATAAAAAAGAATTGTTTGAATTCCGTTGTTGCATCCCTTATTGATTGATAAGGAGAAGGTCAGCATGAGGCGTGATAAGTATCATATAAATGATAAAAATAATAGGTACCACTAGTGTTATGGATAAATGATAAAAATAATAGTTAACACTAGTGTTTCAATCCATATTATGATATCGATTAACCTAATATTTCACAATGATGCAATGATGATACTTTTATATTAGATTGCAGAAAAGAACTCATATTTTCTTAGCCTAGGAATTAGAAGATTTAGGTTGACATGATACGTTCAATTGAGTATGCATCAAATTAGCTAAGTAGGCAATAATAGGTTCGGCTAACAAATTCTAACAAACAGTAGAGTGCTAAAAAATATACTCTGAGGAACACTTCACTGTACTGGGAATGAATGAAGTTGATACACAAGTAAACATGTCTAATCTACTACAACATTTGAGTTTAAACCTTAACAGGAAATTGAAGCTATTGCTGAGAAGTTTATGAGAAGTATAGGTAATCTTCAAATGATTGGCGCCTCAATTCAACTGCAATGAAAATATAAATAAGAAACCAAACACAGCATTGTTTTTCACTTCTACTAAAACACTAAGGAACCATCAATAGGAGACCTAGTGAAACTAAACTTGAACATGGACCCGAGTTTGAATTTGAATACTAACAGAAGACCAAATCAATACTTGAGTTTGAAAACAGTTTCTGGTAAGATAACAACAAAACCCAACCCCATACTATTTACAGGACAGATCTGTTCCCAAGGAGTGTACCTAACCCGATCAAAGTTAAATGAAGGGTCCTTTTTACAATTACAGCAAATTCAAGGGTTTTTAAAGAAATAAAACAAAAATTATCTATCTAGATTAATGCCAACTACAACAAGAACAAGTCGTTATCCCACTAAATGGGGTTTTAAGTGACCAAACTATCTAAGGTGACTCTCTCTAATCTTATTTGCTACTAGAGTTACTCCAACATTTTCATGTATATGATCATTTTGCATTCTGTCTCTAAATGTAAAGCCACTCAACTAAATGAACATCATCTCTATAACATTTAACTTAATTTTATGCTTCTCTTTTAATAGACAACATTTTGCGTCATAAAGCATTGTAGGTCTCACCATACAACATTTAACTTAATGCCAACTAAAGTGGAATTTTTGTATGAGTTAACAGAATAACATTAAGAATTTGGGTAGTATACTAGTTAATTCATATATTTAGGGCAGCACAAGGGGAAAAAATCCCTAATTTTATCTTCATGGTTCTTGATGTAAAAAGGCCTTCAGGGCAATTCATACATTTAGTAATCTAACTAATACTGTTTTATTTCATTTGGTGGAATGACACAAAAAGAGGTAAATCTAAGAAGGAAAGCTTACACAGATTGAACATATAGCCACCACCATCATTAAGTGGTGAAATTGTTAATGTCTTCTTCACCTGTCCTTCCAAACTGAAAAGCAGACATCAATAAGTACGGATCATAATATGATAAGTGAACAAATAGACCAAGCTTTATGTTAGAGGCTGATTTAAAGCAGACCTTGATTTCATTGAAGGATCGTGAAAGAACTCACAAGACTCATCAGGCCCAAGACTAATCAAACATCCAACTTCAGTAGCTGACAAAGCAAAAAACTAAAGAAGATGTTCATCAATAAATGAAAATTGATCTTATAAAAACAGAACAAATCAGACAAAAATTCTTTGATCCAATTGAAAAATAGTCATCATCAATAGCATTACCCAAACTTTTTGAGTTGGCAATATGAATCCTCCATTCATTCATTCCTATTGAGTACTAAATTAGATGATATTTCTAATATTCCTAAGTTTATTTTGTGCAACTTCTAGCTACGGATATCAATTTCAGGTCACAGGTCGGATTCGAGTCGAACCCGAAACTGACCCGGCACTATTTGGGTCAACCCGAACTCGACCCGTTTTTGCAAACGGGTCGATTTTTCCGACCCGAACCAAACCCGTTTCGGGTCCGAGTCAACCCGCACGACCCGAATGACCCGGGACAGACCAAAAATTGCTAGTTTTTTTGTCAAAAAGCAAGTCAATTTCCAATTTTCAGATCAGCGAGTCAAAACGAGTCAATCTCGAGTTTCCGGGTCAAAACAGGTTTTCTGGTCAATTTCGGGTTACTGGGTCAACCCGAACCCGACCCGATTCTTGAAACAGGTTGATTTGTTGATCCGAACCCGACCCGTTTTGGATACGGGTTGTGTCAAATATTGACACCCCTACCTCTAGCCATACAACCTTTGTTCTATTCCTCTTCCTACATTTCAAAATAATAAACAGTAAGCTTATTCAAATTTTAGAAAGGTGGCATCTTTAAAAGGTTCCAGGTTTAAGTATTTCAGCATCTAAATTGGCAACACAGTTTGTAAAAATTGGAATTAGCAAGGAAAACGCTTAAGAACTAACCCCCAAAATCCTTAGGTAAGAAACACTACCTGCTTCCTTTCACTATCATACTTCCGTTGACCAATTGCAGGGATGAACTTCAACAAGACAACACCCTTTTTATCAACTCTTTGATGCCCGGACTGCAGATTAGTAAAATCCTTTTTTTTTAATATATCATTCCAAAACAACGCGTAAAGAACCAAAATAAAACTTACATCCATCTTGGTGAATGTTGGAGGCACAGGAGACATTAAAAGTGCAGCTTTTCCTTTAAAAATAGAAAAATCAGCAAATGCCTTACCCGAACTACGCTCTACAAGAAAAAAAAAATGTAATGAAGGTGTTAGATCAGCAATTAATCATAGAGGAAGAGTGAGTGAAATTATCATCAACACATTGGCCAACACACCTGAACCAGCAGTTGAAATGCCACGTTCAGAAACCAAATTATATGACCATGAAGCATCTCTAACATAACTAAGTTTCTCAGCAAGAAAGTTTGAAGAAACTGCCTGCCTTCATAAACATAAACAATAACAGGGATATATCATTTAATTGTGGTACTAAATAAAGCCAAAAATCCATAGAGATATGTAAGCATTAGTGTCTCAGCCAATAAAATACAGGAGCAAATATGAAATTCCTGATTAGAAAATCCAACATCAAGTGGCAGTCAGTAGGATGGCAGATGTGGGCAAAAGTAAATTACAATAGTTTAATGCAGAAACACTAAAGCACTAGAAATGCTTTCGTTAGTTAAGATCTGTTAGACCATCTTCAACCGAACGTGAAACACTTGAATGCCTTCTGCCAAAAGCTTCAATCGAACACCATATATCGAGCATAATTCCAGAAGTGAATACTTCACCCACGCTAAATTTTTTGGGTGAAAAATGAGTGTTAGAAAATGAAGTTCCGTTGGAGACGAGTTATTACATTTTGGAGTATTATTGTATTTTGGAGTGAAAAATGAGTTTTTCGGTTGAAGATGGCCATATTAAGTTCCTAATCCAGGACTGAAACTACATTAGGAAATATCAGTCTATTTAAAAATGCATCAAAGTTAGTTAAAGAATAGAGGCCAATGTACGTATCAAGCGCCTAGGATTCTCGCCAACTCTAAAGCCCCGCCAAAATAACAATTTGAGTAGAAAAAAGATACACAGCCAAACGGAAATTCTCAGGGAAAAATTTTGTCAATCAGTTCATCGCATGAGGGGGATATAAATGCACTGCCACCTAAAACAATTAGGTAAATACAAATTTGTCTGCTGGCCTCCATGGACACCACTGTACTTCCAGTAAAAAAATTCCAATGGCTCATCCGTATTCTTGTAGACGCACTACAAGTAAATAAAAAACCATGAAGAAATAGAACAAGAGATAACCCTGTAGCGGCCCTTTTTTTTTTAACTTTTGAGAGAATTTAATCTCAATACACGCGGAAACACCAATGCCGGCAGTCCATCCCGATTGGAGGCGGAGGAGCAAAAGTTCCCCAACCAGAAGGCACGGGCGCTGCGACAAAAGGACCATTTTCCGCTATCCTTGGCAAGAAAGAAGCTACTTTCTTTCAAACAAATCCTGAAACCTCGAATTACTAAATCCATAATCATTCGAAGCTCGATAAAGTGGGGACATCAAATAAGATGAGGGAAAAGGGGCTTCCACTAATTAGACGAAGGCATTCATGAGTTATGACTGATTTTGGCTTCGGGTTTAGGGTTTAGAACGGCATGCCTGCGGAGAGAGAAGAAGCGAGAAAGCATTGTGCAGAAGTAAGTCGAAAGCTGAAGCTCTCTTTGGAGGAGAAGATGCCTCTCACTCTTCTACGGCGACTTATGCAGCTTTTCTTCTCGCCACTAACCCAAGAGCTCGAGAGATTATTCTCTGTCGCGAAGGAGTTTTTATTTGAGGTGGAGACCTACCTCTACTTACACACTCGAATTGTTTCACCTATTTTTCGGATGAATTTATTTTGTGCTGCCAAAAAAAATTTTTTAGGAAAATTTACATACATATCATATCAATAAATACTTATAATTTTACATATCTATCACCTCATTTATTAATATTACACTTCTAACACTCAAATATCTATTTCACCTCATTTCTATCACTCCGTCTACACAGTCCATCATGACTTCTTCGCACGCTAACAACGTCTTCTTCGCAGGCTAACGACGTCTTCCAATTTTTTGTTTTTAGGACATCAACGGGTGAAGTTGAGAAGGAGAGGAATAACGCCATTGAATTCGAACCTCTTCACAATCCAAGGTAAAAGAATGAAAACTTTGTTTCGATATGAGATGTAGATTATGGAAGCATGTTTCAACTTTCCCTTCACGCCATTGAGGTCGGACCACTTATGCAGAAGTAGTTTTGTTTAGAGTTTAAGCAGATATGTTGAGACTTTTACTTGGATTTCTATTTAGTTAAATTTTTTCCCTTCACGCCATTGAGGTCGGACCGCTTATGCAGAAATATTTTTGTTTTGAGTTTAAGCAGATATGTTGAGATTTTTTACTTGGATTGATGTTTGTTTAATTAATTTTTTTTCCTTCATGCCATTGAGGTCGAACATCTTCACAATCACTTTATTTATTTTTATTTTTTTGCTTGGATTGATTTCATAGGATTCATTGGACTGTGTTGTGCCACCAAAACATTTTCTTTTTTTCTCATTGTTTTAACTTGATTCGCTTGTTAGCATTCAGTGGAGTGTGTTGACATAATTTTTTTGAAGTTATAATGAGTTCTTCAAATTCATCAGTTGTGAGAGCCAAGCGGCAGCAATACCAAGTATATTGCCATTGTTACCTCTAATGTGTTATGTTTACCTTCAACCAAGGACCAAATAGTAGAAGATAATTGTATAGGTGTATTTATTAATCAAAGTGATGATGATTGCCATTACTTTAAACGGGTTGATGAATAGGAAGAGTCATGCTATGTCACACATTACGAATTTTAATGCCTTCGACAAAAAGACTTCTAAGAAGCTTGACAGGATTCTCCTGATGATTAAAATTTTTATTGCGGTTGTTCTTATCAACATTATAGTTCGACTTTATTTGGCTAGTATTTTGTGGTGTTCAAGTTGCATGTATGGACGGTTTTAGAGGATGATAGGTGTTATATTAGTAGTTTATTATGTATTTGTCGAAGGTTACTAATTCAAGCATTGCTGTGACTTGAGCTAGCTTTTTGTATTAGTATTTTGTATCTTCAATATTTTTTGTGGAATGAAAGAAGTATTTGTTTTTGTGCATCTTCAATCTTGTTTGAGATTTTTCACATTGAATCACATAGGCCGAGTAAGAATATCGAATTCTCCATAGCCAATTAAAGTAAAACCATTCAGTTTTGTTTAATGTTAACAATACACATTGATAATGTTTTTATACAAAGAATAGCAATTATTCATCCATCCACAAATGCTTTCTTATACAATTTTCTTCTAAAGTTCATATGGTTCAAATTTCTTCTAAAGTTCATAAGGTTCCAAGTTGTCTATAATAATGTCACATAAATTTCAGCCCTGTAGTTATTAGATTGCGATCGTGAACCACTTGCCATTGATCCTTCCCAGGTAGCATGCCAATTGCTCCATCGTACGCCATCCTGTACCTAAAGAACTTAAAATTAATGTAGCAAGTGTGATGTGGAAATTGAAACGAAATAGTTCAAATGTTAGAGTTACTGGTAAATGTTGTAGTAATCATGAACATATGTATGCCATAGTGGATGCTCCTTCATCCCAATGAAAGCAATGGCATGAATGTAAGGAAGTCCTGTTAATTACCATACCTTACATGTGCAATCTCTGCTCTCAACATCAACTATATGTCTTGAATGAAGGGATTCCACCTCAGCCTTGAAAATATTATATTGGCAAACTATTAGATGTTCTTTTCTTGTAGTAATGTCTCTTATGTATTCTTTAGCATGAGGAACTATTTCACGTTGCCAAGTCAAACTTGTCATCTTACATGTAGCCCTTTGCTCCATGAGTTTACCACGAATCATGTCAATTAAGTCAACAACAGGTTTATTTCTAACATCCATTATTCAAGCATTGAATGATTTAGCAATGTTATTGGTATTAGTAGCGTGGTATATCACAAACATAAACTGACTTCTCGTGACCACTTGTAAGGTAATGAGATAAGGTATGAATAGATAGTCGGATATAGTACACTTAATTCAGCAAGCTTGTCATTCTACTTTTGTGGCTGTGTACGCATTAGATGTTGCCCAAACCAAACCTTGTAATTTATGTCTATCTTTACAATGAAAAACAATGAATTTTTTTTTCATATTCTTCCACAAATGGCGAATACAAATTCTATGCTCAGCTCCAAGGTATACTTCTTTAATGGCCACACCCAAGCCCTTCTCCAAATCTGAAATGAATGCAAGAGGTTCTATGTGTGTACCAATACTTTCTCACAAGTTATGAAGGAACCATAACCATGTTTGCTTAGATTCAGTTTCAACAAAGAAAAAGCCTAAAGGAAATAAACCGTTATTACCATCAAGTGAGATTGCTAATAAAAGCATTCCCAAGTGCTTGGATTTGAGGTAGCATGCATCCGAACTGATAAGAGGTCTGCAACTATACATGAATCCATCTATACACACTTTAAAGCTGACATAAAATCTCTTAAATGAATTATCACATTGGTCATACATATATGTGATATGTGAACCATGATTTCTACCAATCAATTCAACATGTAGTGTTAGAACCCATTTATAATTATCATCAATAGAGCCAAATATACTATCACGAGCTTGCTCCATCGACCTCCATAGCTTCATATAAGGTAATGAAAGACCATACACTTTCTCTAAATAGTTATTGATATCTTTTGAAGGAATGTATGGATTCCTTTTGACCATCTCTTGAATCTCATTGGCAACCCATGCTGATGTGGCTAGTCTATTCCTAGCATAGTTGATCCCTGGATAAGTGTGAACTCCATCAAGTCTTCTAACATCAAAAGTTTGAGCATCTTCACATAGAGAAGCTCGAATTCTCCATTGGCAACCTTCATAAGAATATGTAGTAATAACACTTTTCTTATCACAAGCCTTAATCATAACCCCAAAATTCTCCTTGATGGCAACTGATTGCAAAGCATGCTTGAAACTTATTACATTAGGAAAATAGGTACCAATAGCTATATCTTTAGAACATAAAGTTGGAACACTCGAATCATTATAGTCAAAAGAACATTCAATTATCTGTTCAGAACTAACAAACTCCCTAAGATTGGAAATTGATTTATGTCCTTCTACTTCCTGTACTGTAATAACTATCTCAGCACGCAAATTATCAATAGACACTTTTATGAACTCAGATGCCTCAACGTCATAATTTAGATTGTTATATTCTGTTGACCTCATTTTTGTATGAGGTCTCTAATGGGATCTTAAAATCAATTCAAATTCAATCCCACTTAAATACTTATGATCATCCCAAATGATCATAATTGATTTAGGTAACTCAAACTTAATCATTTAAATCCAAACCCCAATTAAGTCCAAGAATTCAGACTCAAACTCAAGGTTAAAGGTCCAATTCCTGAAAGTCTTTTCCAGTGAATTTTCAAACACTTCAAAACTCTATCAAATGACCTCTGATTCAGGGTCTGTCAGTTTCATACTGAAGGGACATGTCTCTAGAGGTAATCCTCCAAAGTCGAGCCCATTCTGAGGTCCCTAACCCCAGAAACTCAATTAAAATCCAAAGGCTGTAAAACCTTCAAATATTTACGGCCTATGCCACTGGATCTTTCACCCAGTGGATCCTGACCCTGGAGCTTCCTCCGAAGTTGCCAATCACTTCCAAATCATTAATCCTGACATGCTGAACAATAAATTACATTTTTTTGGACTCATTTCTTCCTCTAGTGGACCTGAGATCAGAATGACCAGGATACCCATAGCTCAAACATTGATTTCAAACCCAAACGACCTCCAAATTGAATGCAACCTCCTCCAACAAGTTTTAAATATCAAACCAAACATGTTGGATCCATTCCCAACCCCTGGGTCAATCTGGTTGACCAAGTCAACAGGATTAACCAAACAGACCCTTTAGGGCCAAAATAGGATTTTTGACTGATTTGATCTCCCTAGACCCTGGGACTACATCCAAGAGACTCAAAATAACATTTCAAATCTGTTGAACCTATCATCAAACTCTAGACCCACTTGGTTGACCAAGTCAACCAGGATTGACTCAATGGTCCATTAAAGGCCCAAATAGGTGTATTTGATCCAAATGACCTATTTGAACCTTGAAATCACATCCACTAGACTCCTAATACAATTTCAAATATGTCCAGTCCAGACCCACTCCCTGGGTCAACCTGGTTGATCCAGTCAATCCAGTTGACCCAATAACCTCTTTAAGGCTTTGAATGAGTTATTTCAACCCATTCAGCCTATCAAACTCATACCAAGTTCTCAAACCATTCCTATCAATGCTTTGAACATCTCCAAGTGTACTATGAGTCAAGTCATGGTCACTCTGACCAAGTCAACATTTGCAGACTTGGTCAAAATGGCTCAAATTCCCTCTCATGCCTTCAAAACTCAAATCTTGATTATCAAACCCATCCAAACACAACCATTACAGCACTCATGGCATTCCCATATGCCACCTCACCTATTGTTGACCAATTGACTGGTCAACATAGTCAACAAATTCCTTCAAAGAGGCTTAAATGCCCAAATGGCTTGACCCAAGCTAGCCCACTCCCCATCAATCCATTCCAACAATTTTATTTAATTCCAAAACCCTCCCCCATGCCACCTCAGCTGCCACATGGCATGGGGACCAGTCAAATTATCAAATCATGCTTTGGAATGGTCATGGGGTCAAAACCCCATTTAAACCTAATCATCCTTTAATCCAAACCCATCTAACTGTTTGAATATTCTCTAGAAGCTTCCTAGAGTGATTCTCAGCCTTCAGATCAGAATCAAATGGTTTGAATAAAACCCTTGAGCTCATGTGAGACAAAAATACCTTTCCACATAGATGTCCTTGGATTTATCCATTGATTCCTCTCCTCCTAACAACTTGATTTAGGTGTCCAGCATCCCAGCATCCTAACTGAGGCATCTCAGCCGTCCAAGTGAACTCTAGCAGTTGGAATGGGGTATAGGGGACGGATTCATTGATTCTAAGCGATCTCCCATTCCATTCACTCTCAGAGAGCTCTAACATTTTGTTCTGCTTCCTGGAGTTCTCCTAAACTCTATTCCAACCTTTTCCCATTGTTTGGAGCTCACCGGCGATGAGAGGAGCAAGGATCCGAGGTCACTTCCGTCCAAATCTCATCAACTCCGTGTAGAGGCCTCCTCCGAGCTCGATTTCTTCAAGGAAGTTGAGCTTCAACAATCCCTGAATTCAAAGAACTTTGAATCACTCAAATCCATTCATTATAACACGGTAAATCTCAAACCCTAGGAGTTTATATAGGTTCCTAAATAATTCACTAAATATTGCATCAATGGCTATAAACACCATCCACTATTCTTCCTTAGATCTAATTCTACCTCTGTTTAAAGTTTAATATTATTTAGTTCAGTATTTTGCTAAAATGAGACAAAAAAATGCCCTAGGGTTTGCGGGTTCAACTGATTAAGGAAGACGAAATCATCATCATCCATTCATCCTATTTGAAACAGACGGGTGTGATCTTGTCGTTTTAAAGGTTTAGTTCAACCTTTTAAAATGAACGGATAGACGGATCTCATCCGACTTCATCCGATCTATTCATTTCAAACCGCGGGCATGATCCTGGCCATTGGTTTCTTCTGTGTTGAGATCAACTGCAGTTTCGATCGCAGCCGTCAGATCTCCCTTGTGATCGATCGGGCGGTTGATATCACTGTCGCGCTGGTTAAGTAGACGGTCCCACTTGACCGCCGCCGTCCACGCAGTCGCGCCCGCTGCCGACGCGTGTCAGGTCAGCGCCGCGAGCTGACCAGATGATTAAAACCCTCAAAATATTTTCAGAAACTTCCCAGAACTTCAAAAATGCATAGGAATTTCATTTCTAATCCATTTTTGATGTTCTTGAGTTTTTTAAAAAATAATTAAAAATTATTTTGAGTAACATTTTATTAATAATTCCAATAATTCAAAAAACCTTAATTTATTTTTAAATAAAATTATATATTTTATTTTGAGCTAAATTTTGGCAGAGGTGTAATAGGGCCTATTTTTGATCCACTGTAATTTCCTCAAGTCCATTTGATGCATATATATGTGGTACTTGAATTTACAAAAGTCTTGGTCATGATTTGACCTAAACTTTTGTAAATTCAAATGTAATCCAAATTAAATCAATTCCTAGCATATTAGGGTTCTATGGAATAAGTGTAAAGCCTTCTTTTCACTGAGAATAGGTTTAGACCTTAATCATGTATGGCTTAGCTAAAATTTACCTTCAATATCATGCTTAATCTAGTTTAAGTAACTAATTAATCATACATGATTACTATATCAAATTAGATTAACTCTTGATTTAGGGATATTGATACACATATGCATATATGTATATGTCCCAAGATCATCTTATTCTAATTTGATGTATCTATTCCTCTATAGTAAATTGTTTAAGCTTATAGGTCATTACATGACCTAAAACTATGATAATTCACTATATTCATTCCATAGAATGTTTGGGCACTTTTACTGTTCATGTTTTGTGTTGATGTGGTTGTAATTAGTGTCCAAGGGTTAGGAGAACATTGATTTGCTACCCTATAACCTAGTGACATTAAGGACAACAATTAAGGACAATGTCTTAGCCAACTTAGATCAATCTAGGATATACTTTATACATCCCTTTTGGGATGAAACTCAAACATAGAAAACTTGTGTCATATACCCTTTGATCTAACACACATTGATTGGACATTAATCGACCTTATAACAACTAGTAGATTTAGGTGATCCTTCTTTAAGGATCTTCTTCTTTTGCATTAACAAACCTAAATAAATCAAATAAAATTCCTAAAGATCTAAATCAACTTCAATCAACTCTAATCAACCTTAAACAAATTTACAACCATTCAAAGTCAAAACAAAGACTAAAATCTCTTTAAACTTAAATTAGACCTTAATCACCCTTTATCAAGCATTAATTGAATAAATACATTAAAACTCATATAAATTCCAATAAGTATTAAAAATATAAAATAAACTCATTTAAAATCAATTCAAACCAGAAATGCATTAATTTTAATTTTTTTAAATAATTTTCTAATATCAAGTTCTTTAATAAATCACTAATTAACTAAATTCTTTCAATGATTAATTAAATATACTAAATAAACTCTAAAAAATCTATGAAAATTCAACAAAACTAAATAAAAATTGGAGAATTATAATGTGAAACTAAAATAAAATTTTAAATATTAATTCATTAATAATTCTTTAAATAACATATTTTTCTATAAATGGTTAACTAAATAATAAATAAATCTTAAAATTCATCAAAATCCTTATTAAATCAATAAAATTCAGAGAATAATATTTTCAATTTAAATAAAATTTTTATAATATTTTCTAATTTTAAATCATTTATTTATTAAATATTCAATAAGTATTAATTAGAAAATTTCTGAATATTAAAATAAAATTCATTAAGAATTAAATTAGATTTTAATCCATTTAAATTAAATTAATACAAGAATTTGATTTATTAAGATTTATTTTAATCAATCAAATTTGATTATTGATTTAAATTAAATGGATTAAGACCTATATGCCTAAAGTTTGTTTCCTGCGGGAGGGCTTTAGGCATTTTGATTTAAAGGGGTCTTTAATATACTTAAATAACCAAAAGATCTCCTATGTATTGTGCATGACTTCTTTCAGGAAGGCACTAATACATTTGGATTTGGAGATCTTCAAATAAATATAATAATACACAAACCTTATACGACGGGCTACATTCCTTCGGGAGGGCACGTAGTATTGCATTTATAAGGTCCCTTTTTCCTCTTTCTAATAAAACTTCAGGGACTCTCAAAATGAACACTTATCTTCTTTATAAGACAAGTGTGCATTTTGAAAGTCCTAGGACTTATAAATTGATAGTTTCCTGCACTTAGGGAATTATCAATCTATAAGTTATTTATAACTAAATCAAATAACTTCAACATCTAAAATTGGAAAAATTCAAATACACTCTACTTAAACTTCAATTAAATTCCCATTTGACCTTTAATAAATAAACTCTAATAATACATGCAATTTGAACAATAATTCCTATAGGACCTATCCAAGCCACACGACCTCTTTCGCACACTTAGATGCTTGCTAGGAATACCAACTTTAGCCTAGGCTAGGCCGGTGGTTTGTTGTGGTTTATTTGCGGGTCTCTTGCCTAGAGGGCACCTATGTGTGATTGCTTACTTTTCTGTACTGCATAGCATGCATTTTTATTTTCCTGTATATACACTAGAGAGCAGAGTGAATAAAGTGAGGGCCATGTACTTTACTTTTCTGTCTTTACTTTCCTGCATTTATAATTGTACACAACGCATTCATCGCATGCATAACTACATAATTGTTCTATTATTTCCTTCTTTTACTTACCTGTAAAGTAGAATGTTCTTAGGATTCGATGTACTTGTAAAGAAATGTAAAGCTTTATTTTCTTAGAATTATTGTATATAGATTGAGTCTGTAAAGCGTCTTGAGTCTGTAAAAGAATTAAAGATAACTGCTTATACATACAAGTGGGGCTCCAAAAAGTAATATCCTCTATCAGGAGGACGTTCCTTTTTGGAATTCCATAGAAGACTTGGAGTCGGAAGAACATAAGCAGTTGTATTTAATTCTACTCTCTTATAGGCTTAGAACCCAAGTTTGTTGTCGGTGGGGCCTGGCCACCTTTACTTTCCTGCAGATCCTGGGATTTACTCTATAAATTTTATATTAATAAAATCAGCTCTTTTCTATACAATTGTTTCATACATCATTCGCATATGAGTAGATTTTTGGTTTTTTTGTAAGCATATTCCATTACATTTGTTTTAGATTTTTTAGTAATTCCTTGATTCCTAGGATAGAGCCATCTTAAAATCTTGCATCATCTGCAAATTGTTGTGATTAGAATTGTTAGCTGGCAGCCCACTCTAGGCAGGTGGTAAGTCTAGATCGTATACACTTTTCTCTTCACATTCCTTCTAATCAATTCTAATTCTTCCAAAATTCAGTGTTAGAGTCTATAATTTAAAGCCTGATCTTGGAAATTTAAATTAGTCCAAATATTTAATTAAATTTGTATATAATTTTTGAAATTAATTAGTCTTCATTTAAATTGAGAGTAGTCTCTTTTGCTCTTAGGAGATGAAATTTAACTATAGGGGCTTTTGCCCTATATGGATGTCTAGATCCCCGATAATTCTAAACCTTTATCTTAGTTTTCCTTTCTTACAGGTAGGTGGAAGATTAGTGACCGGTGATTCAGTACATTTACTTATGACTCTTAAGATTTATTCTATAATTCAAAGGATACGTATAGACTATTGAATTGCTTTCACAGAATCAGGTCAAAATATCTTCTATATATGAAAAATAGAAATATATCTAAATTCATATTCTACACAGGTCGCCATAGTGATATAATATTATCCAAGTGTCTGTTCTTTCGGATCTTGACGATTTGTACTATTCCCTATGCTATGCCAATTATAATGAGAGAAGATAATGCGTTCTTCTTTTCATCTTAAAACACAAGTAAGGACATTAGGCTGTTCCTTGGGGCGGTATACCATGTTCCGACTATTAGATTTAACTGAAGAAACATTAAAATATAAATAAAGCGAATCGTGTGAGGAAAAATAAAATATAGTATAATTAAAAATCCCTGCTTTAGTCTAATTTTTTAAAAATACATACCATAATCAAGAATAGATGGTATGTGACACAGCGAAATAAATATCACTATATTTTTTATTAAGGAAAAAGTTAATTAGATACAGATCCAGTGTCTAATTATGGTTGATAAGGTAAATATACGAATCATCCTTTAGGATGATTAATATATCCAACTATACTATACCTGATTATGAAAAATATTCATCTTTAATAACTCAAATAGAAGGATATTAGTCCGCCTTCGGAGCGGCCCTATATATTGACATACGGATTTAATTGAAGAGAACATTTCAAAATATAAATATAGCAACTATTCAATATTTAAATAGAAAACATATTTTATTTAAAAAAGTAAAACAATTTAAAAATTGATGTCCACTCCTCTCTTTATCTTTCTTTTCTTTATTTTATAAAATATAAAAAATAACCCTCTTTCTTATATATATATTTATATAATATATTATAATATATATATATATTATATATATATATATATATATATTAGGTATATATATATATATATATATATATATATATATATATATATATAAATATATAATTATTTTAAACTTAAAATGATAATTTTTTAAAATTAAAATATAGTCATATTTTTTAAAATTAAATTAATTATATATTTAAAATAAGGTAGTAGGAATTATTTTCTCACATATTCCTTAGGTGAGTTCATAAGTAAAATATATATAATGGATGTCCCTAAGGCAAGGACATATCAGAACTCTCCTCCAATGCCAAAATAGTGAGTTGTTCCTTCCTCAACTTTCACAGTCATTGTTGCCACCACAACCTTCTTTCTATATTGGTCATTAGTTTGAACCCAGATTCCTCATACTTAAATACAATAAAATAAAATCTTCTTCTCTTTATATAGATTATTCCAATATTGTCACCATAAGCCTACAATACGAATGATAAAAATGTTTATCTTAAAAATTTATGAAGTGTTTAAATCAATCATTAATGACTCATCACGTAAGGTCGTCTTGGAACACATCAACTACTACTTTCGGTAAATGTATGAGTTTCCTTCAAATATATCCATTTCAAATAATGCAACCATCTATTTCAACATCCACTTCAACATGCCAACTTGAATTCTTGTTGATATATGATCCCATTACTATTCACCAATCACTGAACAATAGATCCAAGATTCTAAAAACGTACACTCTTATATGCTTTGATTGTCAAAGTCACAATCCCCTCCCATAGGCTATTACTACTAAAAATTACACTCCATAATATTCTGTTTAGATTACTCAGCGAAAACTTTTAGTCTCTAATGTGACTCTCCATATTCTATGTTTACTTTCAAATTCCCTCTTTACGGTCTTATAACCAAGAAGAGATATATCACAAAAAGCATTACACCAAGGTACATCCTCTTGCAAATGTCTAGTTGAGAACATCCATCGACTAAAGCAAAAAGATGGGCTTAAGGCTGATCCTTAATGTAACCCAACGAAATAGGGAAATACCTGTCAAGACCACTTGGTTTGAACACAGTAATAGCTCCTCAAACATATCGTTTAATGATTTGAATATAAGCATTATTAAACTCCTTCTTTTTAAGAACTCCATAGACTTTCATTGGAACTTAGCATATGCCTTTTTTCTAAATCAATTAAATATCATATGTAATCCTCCTTATTTTCTCTAATTCTCCATCAAACCTCTTGAATAAATGAATGTCCAGAGTCGCCTATCCGCATAATCCAAAATTGAGTTTGAGAAAGCATTAGTAATCACATCGCAACTTATGCTCATAACTCGCTCCCATAGTTTTAAAGTATGAACATTAATGTTATACTCTATAATTCCGGCGACAATCTTGTGCATAGCACATTTAAGTTTTTAAAAAATACAATGATAATACACTCATTCTCCACTTAGCTGCATCTTTTTAGTCTTCAAAAATAGTATAAGGAAAGTTAGTAACCAAGAAATGTCCTCATCGTCGCAAGCATTCACACACTCTAGGAATATCATAGGTCACACAGCTTTTCCACCCTTAAATTTCTCTTTAAAGCTCCTCCTAGAGTTCGTGTTACTAACCGAAAAATAAAAATACTTATATTTCATGTGGTGCTAAGGTCCATATATCAATTAAATTATTCAAATTTTCATTAAAGTTGTAAACAAAATATCTATCACGCTGTTGTTGATATCATCCTTCTAAGAAATAGTAAATTTTTTGGATCTTCATCCTTAATAACACTTCAATGAACCAAACAAGAAAAAACAACTTCTTTATTACTAAACTAAAATAATTTTTTGAATGATAATAACACATTCTCTGATTGAATGATGTTGAATACTGATTTGCCCTAGAAGATCGCGATTTATTACGTGTTAATATAAATTATTTAGAATATTTAGATATCTAAATCTTAAAAAACAAAACATGGTTTTACTCCAACGGAACTGCTCATAACAGTATAGACTTTGAGCTACTTTCTCCATTTGCGGATCAGTCTTACTGCTAACGAGCATGGCTTAACCTACGAAAATGAGGAACATTGAAGCATAATCCTAGATAAAAAACACTGTGGAAGCAGAATGCCAGGCCGGTGAAATAATAAGATGGTGATGAAGATGAGAACAATCGCCTGGCGACCAACGCTAGTTTGCAAATTGTCGTGAGAAAGCAGACGTGGGGAGAAAGCAAATGTGGGGAAATGTAGTGTGGACCTCCGAAACGAGCACCGCGCGAGACGGTCGAATTGGAAGGGACAGGATTGGATAATGCATACGAGCAGACATTGAGGATATGAGCTGTTTGCCAACGGCGACCTCGATGGTAGTAATACATATCCAAATCACGTTCCGCCGGCACCCGAGAACGATTGTCGAATGGGGTTTAGTATAGTAGTGGGAGCCTGAGTTTGTGCCCACGCCCCGCGCAAGCCGCGTGGTTAATACTCCGCATGGTCGGACCTGAGAAAACTCGTCGGATTAGGAGATCACTTATCCTTCAAAAAAGTAGAATTGGCACAGGTAGAACAGAAATTCCTGATCGCAAAAAGGAAAGGTCCGAAGGCTGAAATCAGCATGGTGGCTCAAACGCAGACTCGAGGGCTCTGCCGTACTACAAAGAGAAACTGGAGAAAAGAAATCATACGAGCTCCATCACATAAGTGAGAGAAAAGATGGAGAGGTCGTCATCCTACTGTGCAGATAATAGGACTAGTAGGGATCCTCGAAAAGAGGGACCTACCGTAACTATTTTAGGCCCATAGCAGAGACCGAATGTAAGTCCTCGAAGTCTAATAATCTAGGGTTGGCCTTAGTGCTCTAGAAACACAAGACCGCTGTCCTAGCTAATAAGTGCAAAACGCTGGACTTTATCTCCTAGGATGGGAAGCCAGCTAAAACCCCTATCATTCAAAACCCTGAATCAAGTTAATCTAATGAAAGATGTGGTAAGTACAGTTATTGAAATAAGACCGACATCTAGAGAATTTCCCTAAGTGGTCCTCGGACTTATGCTGGGTCAGATGCTCCTAGCTTAAATGCAATTAAATCTTATTTAAATTGGTTACTAATGCAATGCATGCTAGTTTGAATGTCAGCTCATGAATGCTATAGAATTTTAAAAAACAGCTTATAAAAAAGAATTTTTAGAAAAGACTGAGTCTTCCTAGTCCGGCACTTCATCATATAGGCCAAGATTATCCGACTCTACCCGCAGGCAGGGAGATGTCTTATAACAAGGAAGAAAATGCAGTAATATGCATGCGACCCCGGACGGTTTTCGCAATTCCCTAAGGTCGTTAAGTTCTATGTTATTTAAAACTGTAAATATTAAATTTTGGTTAATGAGTAGAACAAATTTTATAATCCTTAGAGAGCCTAAACGAAAATCCAGGCAAAAAAAACAAAAATCACAGCATGCCAAGAATAAGAAACCTAAGAAAAGCAGCGCTTTCTACTGCGCAATTCAGGTAAACACATCAATAAAATCCAGAATAATCTAACTAAATGGACATAGGCAAATTCCCCTATTAACACCCCAGAATTTGCAGAAAAATAACAGTGGCCGGCCACCATGCCAACAACTGCCGGTTTCTAAGCCTACTGCGACGCAAATGACTTTGAGTGGATATTGGTCTTCAGTCTTCTAGTGTCTTTTTCACCTTGGACTCCTTGAACTCTCCTCCTTGGAGCTCCTTGATCTTCCTCCTTGAACTCTTGTAAATCTTCTCTTGGACTCATTGGATCATCGTGGCTTGAATATCCAAACGAAGAGATAATTCTCCCTTTTGGGGATGATTTGCTTTTCTCTGGATATCTAAAGCATCCCCTCGACTCCTCCAATGGAAGAAGAATCCCCTATGAGGATGATTCTTCTTTAGGATTCAAGTCCGATAAGAATATCCACACTCAAATACCATTTTCACAACTCTTACAAATTTTATAAATATTACATTCATTTAAAAGAAATTTTAGACCTCCCTGCATGTATCCTAAATAAAATCTCAACAGTTTATAGAAAATGAAAGTACTACACACCATTGACCCTATGCCAAGCGCATGCTCTTAATATGAGGGCAAGCACTCCACCGTGCAATCTAATTTATTAATTTAAAGCCTCATTTTAGGGGGAGCTGAGCAAGCACCTGCATAAAATATTCATTAAAAATCATGATAATGTCCCCCTTTTAATAGCTTGAGCTGGTCAACCTGTAATGAGAACAGTATATATAATCAACGCTCCTAACTAGGGTAACATCTAGCGCTCATCACACAGAGTGCAAGAAAAGGTAAGCAAACACATACGATATTTTTCAAACAGCATGCAATGAACCACGAAAAGCTCCAGCACATCAGCAGAATAGTACACTAGAGACCTAACCTAACGATCTAGAAGTGGTGCATAGCCAAACATCTGATGTTGTGTATGGTTGGTGTGGTTTGGATAGGCCTATAGCAGGGTAATTAATTAAAATTGTCTAAAGTTCAGGTCTGTTGTAGGCCAGAAAAGAAGAATTTTGTTGAAATTTAAATATTAATGAATTAGGTCATTTTAATTACTTTTAGTTTGTTGATCAGTTTAAGAGCAAGGGTATTGTTATTTCAAAGTTCAAGTTATATTAGCCAATTTTAAGAAAGTTCCGGGTCCTCCTAGGAACTAGACTAAGGGTCCAAAAAGTTACTAATGAGAAAAAGGCTAAATTTGGATCTCCTATCACATAGAAAAATACTAGCCTTATATACAGTATTAGACAGGTAGTAGGCTGGATCGGAGTTTCCTATGCCAAAGTTATGAATTTTCTAAGTTTTGGGCCCTAAATAACTACGTTGACCAAAAAAGTTGACTTTCTAACTAATGCCAATTTCTGAACCTGAATTTTTTAATAAATACTAGGAACTAATTGGAGTCTAATTGCAAAGGGGTTACCTAATTGGAATTTTCCTACAATTAGTTATGATTCTAAAGATTGGGTAATAAGGATTTCTAAAGTCCTAATAAATGGCTGACTTTTGTTTTGATCCAAATCAACTCCCGAACTGATTGGCTGTACTCCAAAGGTCAGGAAATGACCATAGAAAGTGTTCCAAAATGTTGGAGAAAATTTAGGATTTTTAATAATTTTTAATGAATTATTAGCGGGCAAAATGGTAATTCTACCTAATGGTCAAATTATGGTAACCTGAATCAAACTAGAACCTATTTATCTAAAGTCCAGGATCAGACTTCTTGGTCATTTGAGGTATTATAGGTAATTTTCTGACTAAGATTATTTATTGTATTTTTTTCAAGGTCTCGAGGCCTTATTTACCAGTTATTCAGGGTTAGTTAACTAAGGGGTCTAAAGGCTCTAAAAATTCCTAGAAAAATCTGGGAGGTTTCAGATGCAACTAAGTTTATGTTTTGAATTTTTCATGTCTGATCTGGGGATCTAACCTAGCTCCTACAAAATTTCTAAGTTTGCTAGACAGGTCCTTAATATTCTTCCTTACAGGTGTCACTACATTATAATGGTTTAAATGGAGTTTACCCACTAAACCTCAAGGTAAATAAATGCAATGGGATACGAAAATGAAATGAAACACACCATGTCCTGGATCTAGAGAGCCTAAGCCTAAGTGCTCGGTGCGACCTTACACATGCAATTTACGAAAAATAAAAAGGAAAGAAACCTAATGGAGGAATTAGTGAATGTATTGATCGAATCACCTCACTAATATTCTCCCCCCATGATTGCTTGTCACATATAGAAGCCCAAGTTTAAAATTTTATGAAATAGCGATTCTCCCAAAAAATGATTTAATTATAAGTATTTCAAAATGAGTTTCAAAATACTTATAAATTACTAAAATACCTTTTGGAAAATAAAGTAATTAAGTAAGTCAATTCATAAATATCATAGATATAGGGAGACCCATTGACCACAATTGATGTCCTCAAAACGATTTGAAAATAGTTTTGTATCTTGAAAATAATTAATTATATTAATAAGTAAATAAATAAATAAATAATCAAATAATGCCCCAAAACAAAAAATCTTGCCAAAAAACGCATAAAATCAGTGGCTGAAAATAGTTTTTCAAAAATAAAATTCTACATTTGTCTGAAAGATCGAGGGGTTATACGCAAAAATCCGATTTAAAACGGCGAAGATATGATTTCCTAAGTTTAAACATAATAAAAGATATTTTAAAAATAGTGCTGTTTACTGTTTTGGAATAACAGAAAATTACAGACATGATTTTTAATCTAAAAATAGTCTTAAACTATCAGAATTCAAAATATAACCAAAACAAGGTGCGTATATCAAAAATCCGACTTAAAACAAGAAAGTTACGCAATTTCAAAGTTTGTAAGACAATCATTAAATTAGTTTAAAATAATGCAATTGGCTGTTTTTAAATAAACTCGCAGACATATCGACATTTTTGAGCAAAACTAACTTTAAAGTGCAGAATTCATACTGTTCAAATCAAGTTGCTGTGGCGTCGACACTAAAACGAAGAAGTTATGGATTTTCTTGGAAGTGTAAGATCAATAAAGGTAAATTTGAAATGTTTTTAAAGGAAATAGTTAGTATTTAACCATAATTATAAATAAGCTTAATTAAAATAATGAAACTTCTTGAAATCATAAGATAAAAATAATGATTATTCATTAAAAATATTCACATAGTCAACATTAAGTTTATTAATTAATATTATTAAAGGGTAGTTAAAAGATAATTATAGGAATAGGAAAAATAATTAAAATAATCTCCAAAATAATTAAATTAATAATATAATAATAAGAATAATCCTAAATAGCAAATAGACTATTAAGATAATAATTATAATAACTTTCAAAAATAACTTAAAGTAATTACTATAAAAGTATATATATATATATGTATAAATATTATATATAATATATATATATATATATATATATATATAATATATATATATATATATATATATTATATATGTATTATACTAATAAATAATATGATAATCATAATAAATAAAACAGTGCGTAATAGTCTAAAATAATAATAATAATGCTAAATAATATAATAAATAGGTAATATAATATAATACATAAAAAAATAATTTAAATAATAATTAGTAGTTATTTTACTGTTTTAGTAATATTTAAAACTAGATACCATTATTTTTATAAATAAAAAATTTCTAGTGTTAGATAAATGAAATAGAACGAAACAAGGTATTCAGCAAGCGAAAATCGGGTGAAAATGAATTTTCTCATAAATTTTTAAAGGTTTT